>NC_079201.1:27136438-27485115 GCF_029499605.1 Hyla sarda
CTTGTGCCATTATTCCCCCTGCCTCTGATCCCCTTTTGCCATATCGGATAATTATGGCACAAGGGGATCAGAGGGAGGGGGGAATAATGGCACAGGGGGATTAATATGGAGGGGGAGGGATAATGACAAAACGGGATCAGAGGGAGGAGGGTATTATGGCACAAGGGGATAAAGATGGAGGGATAATGGCAAAAGGGGATCAGAGGGAGGGGGGGGATGATGGCACAAGGGGATTAAATATTGCATTAGTATAAAGGTAAGCACACGCCTTTTGTCCGCAGGTACCCCTCGCGCGTAAATTTAGCGCGAGGGGTACCCGCGGATATGCTTTCAGCCTTTGGGGGTACAGTCACCAAAAAGGTTGAGAACCACTGCCCTGTTGTGTTGATTCCGCTGTGTAAACAAGGCCTTACGCTTGCCTGTTTTTCTACCTTCACACATGGTGTTTTCCAAAGAGTGTATTTCCAGCTGTTGCAAAACTGCAACTCCCAGCATGCCCGGACAGCCGAAGGCTGTCCGGGCATGCTGTGAGTTGTAGTTTTGCAACAGCTGGAGACACACTCTTTGGAAAAACACTGTTCTAACAGATGAACTGACTGTTCTGATATATCAGATGAACTGACTTGCGGCCTGATATATCCCAGCCCTTGACAAGGGCCATTGAGGAGATATTTAATGTTTTTCACTTCCCTTGCCAATGGTTTTAATGATATGGATGATCGGTATATACATTTTATGATCAGAAATTCTATATAATAGCTCAGACTATCTGGAATATAATAGAGTTCCAGCCTTATGCATAAAAAGCCAGAACTACAGAAGAATATAGTCACACAGCAAAAGACCAGATTTCCGCAAGATGCCCTTGCTGTCACCAGCCAACTCCCCGTTATGTCATACTATGCCGGTATTAATAATTCAGAGTGTTTTGCGCTGTGTTATTTCTACATCTAAAGAGCGAATATTTTTGGTCCGAGTCAATTTACCATGAAATCATATAGAATTACTGACAAAATAAGGTCAGTGCACAGAGCTCCCTGGTACAGACCGCTGACTTCAGATAGGTTCTTACAGAAAGGGTCACAGGTATCGTGTACGCAGCAGATTCATGCTGCGCAAAATCTACAGTGCAGCAGAAAATCCACTGCGTAATTTGCTAAGAGAGGACACACAGGGCTACCTAGCGGCAGCCCTGTTTGTGCTGTAAGCTTTGGAGGCGGGCCCGTGAGTCAGTCACGCAGGTGCGCTGGGCCCACCTCCAAACCTTACTGCACACACAGGGCTGCCGCGGGAAGCCCTGAATGTCTTCTCATAGGAGAATATGCAGTGTATTTCCTGCTGTGCAGCAGATTTTGCACAACGTGAAATGCGCTGCATATACTCTACGTGTGACCCTACTCTTCGGCTGTCTATGCATGCTGGGAGTTATAGTTTTGCAACAGCTGGCAGATGTTATGCATGGTGGACAGTCTCATGGGCACTTTTATTCAGGACTATTAGGAAGGTTACTTCACGTTTTATTTTGTATTGATAAAGCAATAAAGATAAAAATGAATATATATATATATATAACCAAAGGATAAATTGGCCAGCACTATTGATCCAAACTATTGTAAAAACCTGGCTTGCAGGTGCAGGCTGCTGGGCTAAATATACAGCAACAGGAGAATACAGCAGCACACTGCTAGCACAAAGATATAGATGAAACATGAGTATATAGTACTCTATATACTCATGTTTCATCTATATCTTTGTGCTAGCAGTGTGCTGCTGTATTCTCCTGTTGCTGTATATATCTACTTTGACAGACATTATCCATAGGAGAAGTAACCAAATTGGTGGCTCAATTGAACATAGCACCAACAAGCACAGTCTCTATGGGACTTCCGAACGTAGCCAAGTATAGCACCTGCCAGATCTATGGTGGCTGAGCATGTGGACCTCTGTGACCCCCACCCATCAGTTATGCTGTATTCCATGGATAGGTGATAGCAAAATCTGTATGTATTACCTACAAACTGTACTGTAACATCTTCACAGATTTCACCCTATACATAGAAACATAGAATGTGTCCGCAGATGAGAACAATTCTGCCCATCTAGTCTGACCAATATTCTGAATACTATGAACACTCCATTGTCTCATCTTATATAAAAGATAGCCTTATGTCTATCTCTACCTTATATGAAGGATAGCCTTATACCTATCCCTATCTTATATGTAGGATAGCCTTATGCCTATCCCTATCTTATATGAAGGATAACCTTATACCTATCCCTACCTTATATGGAGGATAGCCTTATACCTATCCCTATCTTATATGGCGGATAGCCTTATGCCTATCCCTATCTTATATGAAGGATAGCCTTATGCCTATCCCTATCTTATATGAAGGATAGCCTTATACCTATCTATATCTTATATGGAGGATAGCCTTATACCTATCTATGGCGGATAGCCTTATACCTATCTCTATCTTACATGAAGGATAGCCTTATGCCTATTTCTATCTTATATGGAGGATAGCCTTATACCTATCCCTATCTTATATGAAGGATAGCCTTATACCTATCCCTATCTTATATGAAGAATAGCTTTATGCCTATCCCTATCTTATTTGGAGGATATCCTTATACCTATCTATATCTTATATGGCGGATATCCTTATACCTATCTCTATCTTATATGAAGGATAGCCTTATGCCTATCTCTATCTTATATGGAGGATAGCCTTATGTCTATCCCTATCTTATATGAAGGATAGCCTTATACCTGTCTCTATCTTATATGAAGGATAGCCTTATACCTATACCTATCTGATATGGAGGATAGCCTTATGCCTATCTCTATCGTATATGAAGGATAGCCTTATGTATATCCCTATCTTATATGAAGGATAGCATTATACCTATCTCTATCGTATATGAAGGATAGCCTTATGTATATCCCTATCTTATATGAAGGATAGCCTTATGCCTATCTCTATCGTATATGAAGGATAGCCTTATGTATATCCCTATCTTATATGAAGGATAGCCTTATGTATATCCCTATCTTATATGAAGGATAGCCTCATACCTATCTATATCTTATATGAAGGATAAACTCCTTAACTGTATTTGCAGCGACCACTTCTGCAGGAAGGCTATCCCATGCATCCGCTTCTCTCTCAGTAAAGTAATACTTCCTTACATTACTGCATAAACCTTACCCCTCTAATACAACACTATGTCCTCTTGTGGTAGTTTTTCTTTTATATACACTTTCCTCCTGTATTGTGTTGTTTTTTTCATGTCCCTTTGGTTATACAATGCAAAGAATTAGTAAAATCTGCAACTTTTTGGGCAAAATTCCATCCATCCACATACATTGTACCGTAGACCACTATAATAGAGAATCGGGATCACAAACCTGCAGCAAATTACTCTGGCTTTATGTTAATAATGCAAAAGGACTTAGAAAAATAGATAATAGAGTTCTGAAAATGTTACACATCTGGGTGGGTCACAACTGCACATAATCTGCATCATTTCACCATATAAAAATAATAGAAATGCTCTCCATTTTAGGAGGCTGCTGACTCCGCACCCCCCAACAGCTATTCTTAACCCACGTTCCAGGAATGCTCCCTGTCCGCAGCCCCAAATTATTTCGGGGTCAGGGTGGGTGTCCTTTCAGTGACATTTATAACTCAGAAGAAATCTTTCTCACACGTAGACCAGAAATAACCTTAACCTTATAACACTTATGCCCTATTTTTGGGTCTTGCTCTTTAGGCTGGATATCTGCCCTACTCTTTATAATACCCATCCATTCTGGCTGAGGAGTCTGTGCATTGTATAGGATTGTATAAAAGGGTACAAACGTTAAAGGGGGTTATGCAGGAAAAAACTTTTTTATATAGATCATCAACTGTCTCCAGAAAGTTAAACAGATTTGTAAATTACTTCTATTAAAAAAATCTTAATCCTTTCAGTACTTATGAGCTTCTGAAGTTGAGTTGTTCTTTTCTAAGTGCTCTCTGATGACACGTGTCTCGGGAACCGCCCAGTTTAGAAGAGGTTTGCTATGGGGATTTTCTTCTAAACTGGGCGGTTCCCGAGACAGGTGTCATCAGAGAGCACTTAGACAGAAAAGAACAACTCAACTTCAGAAGCTCATAAGTACTGAAAGGATTAAGATTTTTTTAATAGAAGTAATTTACAAATCTGTTTAACTTTCTGGAGCCAGTTGATATATATATTAAAAAAAAAAGTTTTTTCCTGGATAACCCCTTTAAAGAAGTACTCTTATTTATGTTTTCTTATATACTGCAGCATAGACTATTATTGGAGAATAATGATGCTTGTGAATGCCTTGTGCTTACCACTTTTAGCTGATGTGGAAGGCATGGGTTTTCAGCCATACTGATTCTATTTACACACTGAAATAATTTTTAGAGAAAGGGGTATCTAACCATCTGACTAGACTCCAGTAGCCAGCAGCCTAAACTGCTGGGGTCAGTTCACATTATGCACAGTTTTGATGCGTTTTCTTTTTCATAATGAGTTTTTTTTAAATAAATATTAGCATGAGAAAAAAGTGATTTGGCCATCAAACACAATTGAGGTGTTTTATGGACATATGGAGTCTTCAGGCTGTGTTTTTACTGTATGTTTGTAGCGTTTTTACCACAGTTTTTTTGTGATTTAACAAAATGTGCAGTAAGAGTTATCTTTCTTTCTGTGATTTGTGCAATCACATTAAAGTAGGTCAATTATCCTGAAATTTCAGGGTAGACTACTTAATATCCTGATCCCATAGGGATGGCAACAGCAGTATACAGATACAGATGGGAGGGGAGGTGTAAAACTACTATATAGCCTGATTCTATGGAGATAGCAGCAGCAGTATACAGATAGAGCCGGGGGGAGGTGTATAACTTCTATATATTCTGATCCCATAGACATAACAGCAGAAGTATAAAGATAGAGCTAGAGGTGAGGGGTATAACTACTATATATGCTGATCACATAGAGATAGCAGCAGCAGTATACAGATAGAGCTGGGAGGAGTGTTGTATAAATACTATATATCCAAATTCCATAGATATGGCAGCAGCAGTATACGTATCTGGGTGGGTAGGGGAGCATTTAGAAAAGATGTGATAGGCGATGATATCGTGTAGTTCACAGGAACTTGCTGAATCAGGACAGACCACTGTGATTTCTTGTGGGTCAGGCTGCTGATCACATGACCCAGTTACAGTAATGAAACACATGAGTGCAGCTCTGATATGATAAAATTGAAGGACTAGTGGTGGTGAAAGTGCATGATATGGGCAGACAAAAAAAATTTAAATAAATAAACTGGAGTGCTTCTTTAAGTTTAAAAAAAATAAAATAAAAAAAATAAAAACATTGTTTGCCAATGATTCCCCTTGCAACACTACAACTTCCAGCATGCCCGGACAGCCTTTGGCTGATATAGAAGTGGACAGGGAGGATCACGGTATGATAAGTTTGCCATTCAGGTGAGTGGGAAAGCTGGGTAGCACTTTTGATGGTAGAGAGATGCTATCTCAGTGCCCTGACACACAGCCATGGCCAGGCTTTTATTCAGGTCTCTATTTAATTATTTTAAAACCCTTAAAGTAACCCGAGGATTAATCCTCCCTACAGCAGCAGCCGCTGCCAGCGAGATGGGAGATGCAGGGATGAGGAGGAGAATGGCGCAGGGCAACAGATGTCTTTGCCATGGCAGCTGCTAATAAGTTTTATGCAAATAGCGGCGGGACCTGCATTAGCTTTGTGCTAAGTGAACAGCGGCCACCTGTTTAGCTGGGGGAGGGGCGATGGACAAATAATCTGTAGGGGAGATGTTAGGCCTGGGTTTACACGTACAGGACCATTGCATCCAAAGTAGAACACTTCGGCTAATAAAAACAAATGATAAAAAATGATATTATATATTGGGGTTCACTAGTCAGCGGTTGCAGTTCAGGGGATTTGCCACAGAGGGCGGCATTGAGGTTATATAAATACTGAACCAGATTAATTCAAGTGCCAGATGCACCCATGGCCACTACTGGCAGGTTGTGTACCTAGAATATCTATCTAGCCTGCAGCCAGGCCGTATGCTCTGCTAAAGCTGGTACTGCAACAAATTACCGCATGGACTTTTGCTGCAAATTACCAATATTGTGCCAATTTTACCGCAATTTCGATCATCTGCAGTAATCAATTGCTTTACCGCTAATTAGCTGCAATGTGTGAACACATCTCTGGCTGCAGTAAAAACCAATAAATATGGAGGATTTTTTTCCCCTTGAATCCATATGTTAGAGAGAAGTCTTAGGGTACGTTCACACTGCGGAATTCTGCAAGTAGAATTCCACGCAGTATCATCAGTGTGAATGGGTCTTCTGCAAGACCCTTTCACACTGCGGAATTTCAGTGGCGGACAATTCTGCCACTGAAATTGTTCAGCGCAAGATAAGAACATTTTCATTCTTTGGGCGAAATTCCGCGAGTACTCCATAGCCGTCAATGGTGACGGTGCAATGTCCCACGGTCCTACCGCCAAACTATTTTCTGTGGCGCCCGCCTGATGGAATCTCCACTCACGGAATTCCGCGAGAGGAGATTACGCAGTGTGAATATACCTTTAAAGGGGCACTTCAGTACTGAACAACTTGTCCCCTATCCAAAGGATAGGGGATAGGTGTATGATTTCAGGGGCGGTCTGACGACTGGGACCCCTCACAATCTCCTGCCCAGCGCCCCGGCTCAATTTTCTGCCTGGCACCTCGACTCTCCGCATACACGGAGCGAGCACCCCCAAAACACCCCCACATGCATGCGTTTTGGGGGTGCAGGTATAAAGGAAAGGCTGGGACTTCCTTTAAAATCCATCCCTGGCCTTGTAGTCAATAATGGCAATTAAAAACCTGAACACGTGAACACGGCCTTAATGAGTAAAGCAATGTTTCCCAACCAGGGTGCCTCCAGCTGTTGCAAAACTGTTGCCAAAGGCTGTCCGGGCATGCTGGGAGTTGTACTTTTGCAACAACTGGAGGCACCCTGGTTGGGAAACACTGCTCTTCGGCTCCATACTCACATGCAGTGGCCAACTCCCTCACCATTTTGCTGATAATTTAGCAGTATTATCTGCAGCCATTGGCCGGCGCACGTGGACAAGACAGAGATGCAGCAATATGGTGAAAACATGATTTGCCTTTTAATAGTTAAAGGCCACACCGTTTTGGGGTACAATAAGCTGTACAGGGTCTTTTCATCAATGGGCACATCATTATGACCCATAGAGATCTCCGATGTTTTTCAATTTGGGCCATCAGACCTGCAGTCAGGCCAAACCTGCATCCATAAGGCTAAGGCTAGGTTCAGACTACGGAATTTCCGCCTGCAATTCCACTTTGAAATTGCAGGTGGAAATTTCGCTTGCTAAAATGTATAGTGCAGTGAATGTGTTTCCGTTCACAAATTCACACTTCGGAATTTGTGAAGCGGAATTTGTGAACGGAAAATCCGCTTGGAAATTTTCGCCTGAAGAAAGGGGTTGCTCTTTCTTCAGGTTGAAATCCGTGCGGAACACATTGCAGTCTATTGGAGACTGCAGTGTCCGCGCGGTCCTAGCGTCGACTGATTCAGTCAGCACTGGCCGCACTCGGAATCTCTGGGTGGACATTTTCTGCCTGGAGATTCCGTAGTCTGAACCTAGCCTAAGTTTCCACTTGGTTTTTTTCTGGCAGTTTTTGGAATACTACCACTGCAGTTTTTGAGCCAAAGTCAGAAGTGGATCCATAAGGGAGGAGAAATATAAGTTCTTCCTTTATATGTCCTATTCCTTTTGAATTCACTCCTGGCTTTGGCTCATAAACTGCAGTGGTAGTTTTCCAAACACTGCCAGAAAAAAACAAGAGGAAATTTAGCCTAACACCCATCCGTAACAGGCCTTGGCGTGTGTTCACACATTCAGGTTTCTTTCAATTGAAAAGATTGACTTGATTCGTGTCCTCCATCTATGACCTGTTCCTGGTTTTGTATTCAGTCACTGCATATAAACACCTGAATGTGTGAACACGCCCTAAATGGTTAAAACTGAGCCTGTTTAAGTCATCCGAAGAGATTTATTAAAGGGGTATTCCGGTGAAAAACATTTTTTTTTTCCCATATCAGCAGAAACAGATTTGTAAATGACTTCTATAAAAAAAAAATCTTAATCCTTCCAGTACTTATCAGCTGCTGTATGCTACAGAGGAAGTTGAGTTGTTCTTTTCTGTCTGAACTCAGTGCTCTCTGCTGCCACCTCTGTCCATGTCAGGAACTGTCCAGAGTAAGAGAAACAGTTCCTAAAATGGACAGAGATGTCAGCATTTTCCTCTGTAGTATTCAGCAGCTTATAAGTACTGGAAGGATTAGGATTTTTTTTTATAGAAGTCATTTACAAATCTGTTTAACTTTCTGGCACCAGTTGGAGTACCCCTTTAACTTTTCATCTGCACAGGTTTTAGTTTATGCACAACCCCTCCTTCTATTAACACTGTAGTCCAGTGAACCTCCAGCTGTTGCAAAACTACAACTCCCAACATGCCCGGACAGCCGCTGACTGTCCGGGCATGCTGGGAGTTGTAGTTTTGCAACAGCTGGAGGTGCACAGTTTGGAGACCACTGCCATAGTCTATACCCAACTCTACAAAAGGACAAAAAAAAAAAAAGAGGAAGAAATGATAAAATAAAAGAGGAGTAGATCATAGCTCAATAGTAACCTACAATAATTAACTACCAAACACAGTCACACAGATCTGCATGATCAGGCTCAGGGCAGACACATCTATAACAGCTGAACTAATAATAATAATAATAATAATAATAATAATAATAATATATATATATATACATACACACACACACTTTGTATTTTTATATACATACATATATACAGAGATATAAATATATAAAATATAGTGTATAATATAATAAATCATGCATCCATTATTTATAGGGACAAAATAACATCGCACATTAACAGCTACAAAGTAGCATAAAAACAAACAAACATGTAAAGTAGCATAAAAATAGTTACAATATCCCCCACACACCCACCACCCACTATCACAAACTATATATAACCCTACAACCAGCATACTGTATAGATAATCTACCATGGAGGACGGCACCTACATGTAAAACACAAACGATATATATATATATATATATATATATATATATATATATATATATCATAGACACAATAAATATGTACGCCACCATGACGTATAGCACACAGGGACCCCGCAGCACACCAGCCCCCTGCCCAGGGCATCAGTCAGTGCCCCGGCTGTGCCCACCTCCCGCTCCTCTCCCATCCCCGGGCACCTGCAGCCGATCCTCTCTATTCCCTCTCCCGGACTCCGTCGCTTCTCGGAGCTTTAACTCCGCACGTCCTCCCGTGACGTCACCACCGCCTGTCACCTCCAGTAGAGGCTGAAGGTCGCAGCAGTGATCGGAGCATCCTCCGCCGGTGGGTCCAGAGCATCCTCTGGACTGGGGGAGGGGGCACCGATCATCATCACCCTGTGACACTGAGGAGGAGGATGGAGCAGGGGATGGGCTCTCCATACAGATCCCACCACTGCACGACTACATTTATATCATTATTTTTTTTTTTTTATTGTTGTTGTTGTATTCTTTTACATTTTATTTTTTTGTTGTTGTATTCTTTTACATTTTATTTTTTTGTTGTTGTATTCTTTTACATTTTATTTTTTGTTGTTGTATTCTTTTACATTTTATTTTTTTGTTGTATTCTTTTACATTTTATTTTTTTGTTGTATTCTTTTACATTTTATTTTTTTGTTGTTGTATTCTTTTACATTTTATTTTTTGTTGTTGTATTCTTTTACATTTTATTTTTTTAGTTGTTGTTGTATTCTTTTACATTTTATTTTTTCCTTGTTGTATTCTTTTACATTTTTTTGTTGTATTCTTTTACATTTTATTTTTTTGTTGTTGTATTTTTTTTACTGCAGACAATATATATTATATATATGTACATTTCTAGGTTCATTTGCTTCTGATCATCACCCCCCATGGGAGCTGCAGGAGCGGCCATAATGGCTCCTCTTAGAGAAGCATAGAGCAGTGGCTGTAGTGTGTGAGTGCAAAGTATGACGATCAGAGATTGTGCCCCATAGATTGGAGAGTGAGTGGAGGTGCATACAATGTGCAGGTCACCCCTCAGTCAGTACGGGAGCAGGAAGTCCTACAGTAAACAGGAGTCCCTGCTCCTGTACATATAATGGGGAGATTTATTAAAAAGTTGATCAGTTGCTCATAGCAACCAATCAGATGCACTCTTTTATTTTTCGGAAGCCTTTATTAGAAGTGAAAGAAGCGATCTGGTTGCTATAGGCAACTGCAATACACAGGTTTTGATAAATATTTCCACTCTGTGGGTCGCTACTTCCTGTACGGAATTTAGGTACAGGAGCAGGGATTCCTGTTTACCCCGCCCCTATATGTTTTTTTGTTTTTTTTTGTTTTTTTTTATATTGATTGTGACTTATTGGAGGAGTTGTATACAGAGGGGAGCTAAGGGGGGGGGGGAATCACAGTCATACTAGGGGAATCTATCTAATGGGGAGGATTACCTTCCTACTAGAGGAATCTAATTGGGGGGGGGGGGGGGGTAACTTTCTTCTAGGGGAATATCTCAAATGGGGGATTCTCCTAGAGGCATCTACCTAATGGGGGATTACTTCCTGCTGGGGTCATCTACCTAATAGGGGTGATTAGCTTCCCCCTAAATCAGTTTCTCAAGCACGGTCCTCAGGACCCTCCAACAGGTTATGTTTTCTTATGTTTACTGTCTAAAATGGACAGCAGAGGTCAGCAGAGAGCACTGTGGTCATGACATCAGAGAAATCCAAAAAGAAAAGCATTTCCTCTGTAGTATATAGCCCATAAAATGTATTGGAAGGATCAAGATTTTTTAATAGAAGTAATTTACAGATCTGTTTAACTTTCAGGTACCAGTTGATTTAAAAAAAAAAAGTTTTCCATGGGAGTACCCCTTTAAATCACCTGTGAAAGACTAAGAAAATCCTGAAAACATGACCTGGTGGGGGGGGAGGGGGGTCTTGAGGACCGGACTCGGGGAACACTGTCCTAAAGGAATTTGCATAATTGGGGATGGGGGAGGGGGTGTTACTTTCCTACTAGGGACATCGATCTAATGGGGAGATTACCTTCCTACTATGGGCATCCACCTTTTATGGGGGATTGTCTTTCTACTGGGGACATTTACTTATGGGGGGGATTACCTTCCTACTAGAGGTATCTACTAATATGGGGGGGGGGGGGTATTACACAGAATACAAAATCAGAATGTTTCAGAGCTTTTTATTATACATAGATATATTTGTGATGCACTCTGTATATTGGTATTTTGTTTCGCTTATGCCATCAGTTTTCCAATGGAAATCCAATGGATGACAGTAAAGACCAATATAATTACATCTTTGCATCAACCAACTTAGAACATTCCCCTTCAGTTGTTAAAGGGGTACTCCACTGGAAAATATATTTTTTTTAATCAACTGGTGCCAGAAAGTTAAACAGATTTTTAATTTACTTATATTTAAAAATCTTAATCCTTCCAGTACTTATTAGCTGCTGTATGCTCCACAGGAAGTTCTTTTCCTTTTAAATTTCCTTTCTGTCTGACCACAGTGCTCTCTACTGACACCTCTGTCCATTTTAAGAACTGTACAGAGTAGGAGCAAATCCCCATAGCAAACCTCTTCTGCTCTGGACAGTTCCTAAAATGGACAGAGGTGTCAGCAGAGAGCACTGTGGTCAGATAGAAAGGAAATTCAAAAAGAAAAGAACTTCCTGTGGAGCATACAACAGCTGATAAGTAATGGAAGGATTAACATTTTTAAATAAAAGTCATTTACAAATCTGTTTAACTTTCTGGCACCAGTTGATTTAAAAAAAAACTAATCTTTTCCAGGGGAGTACCCCTTTAAGTGACAATTGTAGAGATAGTAATTACTGCTGAAAATGACTTGGCGTCGTGTCGGACATAAGAGCACAGCGCAGGAGGCTGCAGCTGCTGCTGGCTCCGAGAATACGGGAAACCTTCATGTTTTTGCACAATGGTTTTGCACAATACAGTCATCAGATCCGGTCTTGTGTATTGCAATAAAAGACCAAGATCCCCATTTGCTGTATTCCTTAAAGTATTACCATTTATACTAACATTTCACATGTCATACAGACATGTCATGAATTTAGATCGCACTGGGTCTCAGTCCTGAAATCCGCTGTGATCGTGAGTTATAACATAGAGAAGCATGCAGTAGCGCTCTTCACTCCCTGGCCGGCCGCAGATCCGACTGATGCAGTTCATTATAGTCTATGGAATGCATTAAACTGATCTGGTGGGCGGCTGATTATAACTCACGATCACAGCGGGTTGTAGGACTGAGACCGGGTGCAATCTAAACTTTTCTATAGAAACATAAATGACAGTAGCACTATAAGCCTACATGCAGTTTGAGAGACTTTGCAGCATAAGCTGTCTTATGTGTACATAGTGGGGAGGATTTATCAAAACCTGTGAAGAGGAAAAGTTGCCCATAGCAACCAGATTCCTTTTTTCATTTTTAATAAGGAAATAAGCAATCTGATTTCTTTGCACTTGGTTTGATAAATCTCCCCCAAAGAGTAGCACTATTCCTGGCCATTAAGTAACTCTTCTTCAGGCTTTGTCTCTAATTATATAGAGACTAGCTGCTATGATGTCTCCCATACACTGTTCACACAGATGAAGAGCTCCTGCTCCCTGATATCTCTATACCACACCCTAAAAAGAAGCAGCAGCAGAATTAATGGATGACATTATAGAGCAGTACTGAACAGTGTAACATGATGATTAAAATTATTTTTCAGGCTTTACACAAAATAGCCCAATTGGCAGGGATTTGCAGGCAGTTTGATAAAACCATACTCACCTCTCTGCCCCATTCTGTTTTCTTTAGTCTATAGACTTTTTATGGACTCATAGGGGGGAGATTTAAGGGGGGAGATTTATCAAAACCTGTCTAGAGAAAAAGTTGCTGAGTTGCCCATAGCAACAAAAGTCTCTGAAAAATGAAAGAAGCGATCTGATTGGTTGCTATGGGCAACTTAGCAGCTTTTCCTCTGGCGAGGTTTTGATAAATCTCCCACATGTGCGCATGCTTGACCACAGTTCCATTCAAATAGGGGACATGGGAACTGATAATCACCTTTTGCACAGTCCTCTATCTCCCAATTTGTATTGATCTAGTGAAACCTGTTTGAGAAGATTAACCCCCCCCCCACCCCCCCCCAAAAAAAAAAAAAAAAAAGTATTTTTATGCCTTTGTGATTGCCTATGTGTGCCAAATGTATCAGTGTCTTTTGGGCTTGTTACATTTTACGTAGGTAGAGCAAAACAAACATACTTGCTTTGAAAGATAAAATTGTCAGGCAACTGAAATGTCGCACAATGTTTTACCTAAAAATGTTCAGCTTCCTGATTTTAGGAGAACAAACTGAGGGGAATTGATTAAATCTGGTGTGAGTTTTGGATGTTATTAGTCCGCAAATGTCACAGAGAATATGGCAGATGTGTGCCAAAGTAATCGAATGGCGCACAGAAATTGATAAATCACCAAAAAACTGTGCAAGGACCTTAACACAATTGTCGCTTAGAACCATTTTGATCTTGACCTGCCCTGTGATAACTTCTAAATCTTATCCAGTGCGCAGGTCAATCCTGCCATATGGAACTAAAGAAATGGCTCTATGCGTCAATTGTATTAAGGTCCTTGCGACATTTGATACAATTGTTGCACGAGCGCCACTTCTATGTGACATTTAACCAGACTAAAGTGGAAAAGTTCTGTGGTGATTCACCAAAGTCTGTGCGCCATTTGACAAATTTGTGTTCAGAGAAATAAAAAGTAATTTTCCTGTGTTCTGGCTCATCAATTAGACTGGAGCGTAGATATCAATTTAATTTATTCATACAAAGGACACGTTTAGACCCTGGACTAGGGTCTTCATCAGGTTACAATTATTTGGCACACATCTGCCACCTTCTCCAGACTATTAACGGCCAAAACTCACACGAGATTTGATAAATTCCCGTCTTTATGTGTACCCCCAAAAGTTGCAAAGGAACAGTGCTTAGACACACGTGCAACATTTTGTGGGTTGGAAGTAAGCAAAAAAAAAAAAAAAAAACAACAAACGCTCTAGATGCAATTATAAATCTCTCCTCCCCGGTCTTTTAAAGAGGTTTCACTGTACATGGTAGCACTATGTGGACACTATCAGAATTAAACATTGGGAGAAAGTGTAGTAAGGGACAAGATGCTAAGGGCTTTTTTAAGTGTAGAAAATCTAGATGCAAAATATGAAGTAATATAATACAGGTGCATAGACATAGTGCAAGGATAAGCCATCACTTTATTATCATGGGGGTCTGATTCCCTAGGATCCTTACTGATCCTGACAAACACGGAATACAGCTCTTACTGATCCTGAGAATAAACATCTGACTTCTCGGACCCTACTTAGGCTGGGTTCACACTACGTTTTGGCCATACAGGGACCGGATCCGGCTGGGGGATGGGAAAACCGGGCATTCCCGTATCCCAGCCAGCCCTGATCCCCATCTCATTCATTTGAATGAGCTGACCGGAGTCAGATAGTGACTTCGGTTGGCTCATTTTTGCCCCGTATCTGGTTTCCTGACCGGACCTAAAACCATGGTATACCACAGTTTTAGGTCCGATCAGAAAACCAGAAATGGGGCAAGATAGTCAGATAGAGACTGCGGTCAGCTCATTCAAATTAATGAAATGGGGGCCGGGCCCGACTGGAATACAGGAGCACTCGATTTTCTCTTCCCCCAGCTGGATCCGGTCCCTGTGTGGCCAAAACAGTGTGAACCCAGCCTTATCCTAAGAATGAAAACCCTGCAAGACTGGTGTAGGTCTATGACCACTTTAGAGACAAGGAGTGAGCAGACAGCACACAGTAGTAAAACCGGGACTTCTAAGGCTCTTCTCTAAACTATGTACACAAAGAGGTAAAATAACTGGTTTATTGAGTAAAAGTTGCTAAGCACAAATAGCGTTTCTAGCCCGGACAGGGCTCTTCATCAGGCACACATGACAGGAGCACATAAAAACAGAGGTACCACTGATTTTATGCGCTCCTGTCATGTGTGCCTGATGAAGAGCCCTGTCCGGGCTAGAAACGCTATTTGTGCTTAGCAACTTTTACTCAATAAATCAGTGTACATCGTTTGGAGAAGAGTCTTAGGAGAAGTCCCGGTTTTACTACTGTGTGCTGTCTGCTCACTCCTTGTTTGCATAGTTACTGGCCCATACTTTGGTTAGCCGGTGGGACCACAAGGCTGCTGACCATCTTTACTTTCACACGCTCATAGATGTTGTGCTCTGAGCATAACATCATCCAGTAAGAGGCTATCGACACTAAGTCATCTATGTTAAATTTCCTGCCAGTCTTCACGAGGTGCGCTCCTGTGCTTTCTTTGTGTTTTTCATATTGCCTATGTCCACCTTAGGGCAGTCTATGTTATACCAATATTTATGAGTTATGCCATCACTTTGTAAAATTTGAAAAACCCCTTTTCAGCTTGTTATAAAATGATTATGGCAAAAACCGAAGAGCACAAACAAACACAGGAAAATTATACATAATAAACTTTTGGTTTAGAATGTCGCTTTTCCAGCTGCACCAGATATTTTTGAGACCTTTGGTGACTCAGAAAATGTCAGATAATAGGTTTGTTTAATGTAACTAAGGAACAGCTGGGGTAGCGCTCTTTTTTGTTTTGCTGTGTACCCTGTGGTTGAAGTGAATGACTTCTTTTAAAAGCCTTAAGTACATTGTAATAGCACTAGCACTAGACATGTGGTAAATGTATTGCACGAAACATGATCAGATCCAATGTGGATAATCTCTCACTAGGTCACTGCCCAGAGTCGGTGACAGCTTTTTTGTAGGTGGCCAGGAGGAGAACTGTACCCAGCTTTTCCATCGGATCATGTGTACTCCTTAACCAAAGTGTTACTGTATTAACGTAGAGTGCTGCGTAAATTGTGTCAATGAAATGGACATCAGGTCTATGCAAAAATGTATCTAAGTTATTGTACATCTTAGTTTTTTCCTCTTTTGGGAAAGCTTGGCAAGAAGAGAAAAGGAAGAAGTATGAGCATTTGTTACTAGATATTCAGGTGACTACAAAGAGATACAGAAAATATTAAAAAAGGTTTAACACTCAAGTTTCTGTAGACAGGAAGGCTTGTAGTAGTGGATCCGCTGGACCCGTGTGGCAGATGACACAGACCGCAGCAGGGTCTAAGGTGCCAATGGTTTTCACCAGAGCCCGCCGCAAAGCGGTATGGACTTGCTGCGGCAGGCGGCACCCAGGTCACTACCCTTGGCACGGCTCGACCACACAGGCAGCTGAGGAGATTCGAGGCACAGATAGGATACGGCATCTCGTGGTTAGGATAGCAGAAGGTTATGGCAGACGGCACAGGTGCGTAGTCAGGGACAGAGCAGGAGGTCAAAAGGCAGGAGGTCAAAAGGCAGGAGGCAAAGGAGCAAAGTCAGGTCACAGAGCTAAGGGTCAATAACACAGCAAGACAACAAACAGGTACGCTTTCTCTTAGGCACTGGGGCAACAAAGATCCGGCAGGGAAGTGTGGGTGGCGTAGGAACTTATAACTGAACCACAGGTGTTCACTTGATTATTGGGCATACTGGCCCTTTAAATCTCTGAGCTCTGGCGTGCGCGCCCTAGGGGACAGGGACATGTGTGGCGGAGCAGAGAGGCAGAGGAGGAGGCAGGAGAAGCACCAGGTGAGTGACGGGCTGGGAATCGCATGCGAGCGCTTCCCGTGATGCGAATCCCAGCCCCGCCAGCATCGGGAGGTGACGGGGCTATGTACTCATGGCCAGCGTGTGCGGTCGGAGCGCTAAACATAACAAAAAGAATTGGAGTTTATTGGACAATGACCCATTGGAATTGTATGTTTCCACACTGTCTGGGGTAAATACATCTGGTTTTGATGTGTTGCTTATGGGCGTCACGGTTAACAGGAAGTTATTATGCAAACTGGCACTAAAGCCGAAGGAAGAGACAAATATTAATATCTTGCAGCTGCAGAACAAGATAAATAGAAGTAGCGGACTCAAAGAACCTCATTGTATACTGCAGCAATGAAAAGCACTTTATCATCAGTAACTGGAATATATGTTGTAAAAAGGCATCTTTTATTTTCTGGGAATTAAAATAATTGACAAAATACAGCAGTTTTAGGGTGTGTTGACACATTCATGTTTATACTGAATACAAAGCCAGGAAAAGATCATAAATGGAAGACACATATAAAGGAAAGGCTGAGACTTCCCCCCTTTTAAAATCCATTCCTTTGTATTTATTCATTTCTATTAAGAACATGTAATGTGGGAACCCTTAATATTCACTACAGGGAACAAATCCCATCCCAGTAAGACCATTACCTTTAACAGTCTGCAGTGAAACTGCTTTGAACACCAGTTAGGATGAGGATTAAAAAGGTTGTACAGGATTAACAAGACATTGCTCCGGCTTCGCTGGGACTGAACTCTAATGCTGGACAGGTCTGGCTACACGTAAATTTAAATGGGACGATTTACCATTGCATTCAGGCTTTAAAAAAAAAAAAAAAATGTTATGCTTACTCCGGGTGCACAAAATGTCGCATGTGCGCCTAGGCACTTTTTTTAGCGACTTTTGTGGGTACGAATAAAGTAGAAAACAGCCTTACCTAAGCAACTTTGTGAATTTATAAAGCGTGAATGGCATACAAAAGTCCCAAACCCCTCCAAAATGTCGCAAGCCAAAGTCAGGTCAGACCTTGCCCACAAAACTGCCTTTGGAGAGCATTTTTAAAAAAAAGTTGCACAAAACGCACAACATGCCGTAACTGCAAGAATCATAAAAATGGTGTCCTGAAGTGATTCATTATTTTTTGCTGATGTGCACCCAATTTATTAACCCCCCCCCTTGATAGTATGATAAATGCGTTACACTTCAAATCTCCAAAGACAACAATGATAAATATCCCCCAATATCATCAGTGCATTCTAATACTTTGTAGCAGTCCAAAAATTGGTACTGATGGCCCTAAAATGCAGTTTGTATTTTAAATGAACCTATTATTGCCTTCAGATTGCTTGGCCATATAAAACTCTTGTCTCCAGCGCCAAGACAGAAGACCAAATGCATGGTCAGACACCTGGGTTACATGGAAGATATTACAGAAAACAGGGGAGCTAGTATAAGTATTCGTGTTACACTAATGTGTTTGCAGTGATCGAGAATAACTGTGTCACTAGAGGTTGGCACATTTATCCCAAGGAATAAATTGTAAAAAGTTGTCTGTTCTTCACTAGAGGCCGCCAATAAGAGGAATGGGATTGGGATTGTCGTGTCTCTTTTTTTCAGTAGGGATTGCTGGTCTTGAAGACAGCTTTCATTGACTTCCTGCTTAGTCTGTGATTTTTCTGTGATTATATATGCAGCCAACCCTATGCAGAGCTGCAGGTGAAAATAGAGAGGAGCAGCCTGCACCAATGACAAGAGGAGGTCTGTCTCAGACCACCTTAGACTCCCTGTAGGCACTGTAGCTGAGCTGTAGTCACCATTGTGATCAGCACTATTAACACATATCAGCAGGTAAGTATAACTTAGCCTGATGAAATGCTTCTACATAGAACCTATTAAAAACACAGTATGCAGTAAACTAGCAATCATGTCCTACTGACAGCTGTAAGAGGCCAGCATTCAGGCCCAGATTTACATACATTGTCTAAAACAAAAAAGTATTTATCCTATTTAGCAACTAATGGGTTAACAGGATCCCAATTGTCTTAAATGTACAACTGCATCCAAAACTGTTGCAAAATCTGTAGCATGAAAAGGAAAAAAAAATCTACATTTACATATCCAGATTGTTGTTAATAGCCAATGGAATAATCTGATGTAAAAACATAACCTAAGCCAAGTTTCAATCGTGGCTTTTCAGCCTATATACTTAAAAAGGAATATAACATAGGCCCCCAGGCCGGCTATTGCCATATGCCAAATAGGTTGGCATACACTATTCATAGTCTATGGGACTGCTAAAGACAGGTGAGTACAGCACTTAAAGGGGTACTCCACTGCCCCAGCATCCAGAACATGTTGTTCCGAATGCTGGGTGCAGTCAGCGAGGGTCGTGACGTAATGCACACGCCCCCTAGTGACGTCACACCACGCCCCCTCAATGCAAGTCTATTGAGGGGGCGTGGTGGCTGCCACGCCCCCTCCCATAGACTTACATTGAGGGGCGTGGTGTGACATCGCTAGGGGGCATGTACATGATGTCACGACCCCAGTAGCCCGCACCCAGCGTTCAGAACAAAATGTTTTGGACGCTGGGGCAATGGAGTACCCCGTTAAGAAAAGCATTGAAGTGTGGAATAAAAATTCACTTCACGTGGATGTACTTCCTGAATACTTTATCAAAGTTCCTATGGACAGATGTTGGATCAAGGCTGTCGAGGTGTGCGCCCCATTATAATAAGAAGCCATTGTGTTTCCTATGCTGCTGAATAATTCAACACAAGCAGACGGCCACATTATACGTCAATAGGGTCTGTCAGGTGCTTCATCACTGGAATTTATCGGACGGAACACAAAAATAGAAATGACAACTCAGCCTTAGGCAACTTTCATTCTGCGTTTTGCCGTGTTTGTTTGCTGTAAATTTTGCTGTTTTTTTCTTCTGACAAATACATCAAACAATTACCCACCAAAGGCCAAAAAGTGTCCTTTTGTCCTTCCTCAGACTCCAATACATCAGAATACTTTGTTTCTGTGTTGTGTGTTTTCTGTTGTATACTGTGTGGCTTATGGTTTTCGTGCTAGACACCACTGTTTGCCTATACAGTGGCATTTGTTGAAGGCATAAAGAAAATCCTCCCAACTTACTACTCCAACAGAAACCACAAAATGAAGTGTAAGGGTAGGATCACACGTGTCGTATATTGCTGATACATATTTTCCTACCCATTGAAGTCAATGGGTAGCAAAATCAACTGCAGAAAATAATCAGCAAAATACGACACGTGTGACTCTACCCCTAGGCTCTATTCACACGTACAGTATTCTGCGCATATTTGATGCGCAGGATTGGAAGCTGCAGTTTTAAAGCTTTGTTCAGTCATTTGGTTTACATTGAGATCTGCAGCTTCTAATCCTACTGATCAAATATGCACAGGATACTGTACGTGTGAATAGAACCTAAAAACAGTATTGCTTTGCAGGTGTCATTGTGGTGTCTTTATTTAACATTGACCTTTTTGTGCTGTGATAAAACCAATATTTCTATATAAGCAGCCAGCCAGCAGGACGGACGCATTAAGAAAGACCTCAATTTTATATTCAAACATGACCTCAAACATAAGATGAAAGAATAGCAAGGACAGAGCCAACAAATCATTACTTGCCTTACATCATCTATTCTGTTTACCACCTAACGCCATTGGCACTTTACTGCTGGTGACAAATGAGATCCAAGGAAGAAGCCACACTGTCTGCCTTCTAATGAAACTCGGGGGGCAGCACGTTCTCATCAGACATGGATCTCCATGCCAACCCAGAGGGTCATATTCACCAACATCATTTATTCATGTCCATGGCACTGAAACAGATAAGAGCAAAATTATTCTCACTGATAAAATCCAAATACTTCCTTTTAGTAAAGAGCTCCTGGCTGAATGTGGGTTGTCTCACCTGAATACCACCTTATAAATAGTCCTATTAGGATGTTTGGATGATTTTAAAGGGGGGGGGGGGGTCATTAGCAGGAAACCTCCCTCTATGAGCTGTTGTTAAAGCGCAACTGTCATGAAATTTTGGTGCAATAACCTGCACACAGCCTTTGCAGGTGGTGGGTATAGCAATATTTTTACCTGAAATTAACAGGCATTCATGACGCCAAAAAATGCTTTTATTCAAAGCCACTGACGGTCAGATAGGCGTGGCACGAGGTACGCAATGCCCGCCGCCGCCACACCCACCCTGTATGTCAGCGCTGGGACCGCTGTGTGATTGACACACAGATCCCAGCGCATGCGCCCTTCAGCTAATCTAACCTGCGCGCCGCCGCCGTCTTCCTCCTCAGTGCGCCTGCACAGTGCTAGGTGCAGAGAGTGCACTTTCTCGCTGCACCTAGTATCGAGAACTAACCTGATTGCAGGCGCACTGAGGAGGAAGATGGCGGTGGGAGCGGGCGCTTGCTGGATGACACACAGCGGCGCACACATTAGATTAGCTGAAGGGCGCATGCGCTGGGACCTGTGTGTCAATCACACAGCGGTCCCAGCGCTGACATACGGGGTAGGCGTGGCGGCGGTGGGGCATCGCGTACCTTGCACCACGCCTATCCGACAGTCAGTGGCTTTGAATAAAAACATTTTTTGGCATCATGAAAGCCGCCAAATTTCAGGTAAAAATATTGCTATACACTCCACCTGCACACAGTACAAAGGCTGTGTGCAGGTTATTGCACCAAAATTTCATGACAGTTGCGCTTTAAGAGTAATTCTTTCTCTGGTGGACTTGGCAATTATGGCTACCATGAAAAATGTATTTCCCTGGCAGCCCCAGAAAGTGCAATTATTACAGTCATCCTGACTGGTCTTGCTGGGTAACAACACGGATTAGTATGGTGGGTGTGAACAACATGTCTGACAATATACTGTCTTATTACCATCTGAGAAGAAATGCTCACATTGCCTCATGGTTTGTCTTCCCTTTCATATTAGTTTCTTTATGGAATGACTAAACCAATGTATAGTTTACAGGATAAATTATTGGGCTTCGACACATTTTTCTCTTAGGTAGTACCTTTATACCCCTAATATATCCATACAGGTGTAAAACAAATAAAAAATAATAATGATGCTTCTAAGAGGTCACTCATCTTTAATCATACTGCTAACTCACCAGCCTTCCATGACAGAGGAGACCTCTAGGACTCTTTACGTAGTGAGAAAGTCCCTGATAAGGGAGTCTTTCAATAAGTGCTTCTACTATATGACTACTGCTCTTTGAGGCAGATCTTTTCCAGTGTAGATCAGAGACAACAACGTGAGTAAATTTACTTGAATTCAGCTATATTTGTTGGAATGTTGGCTGGCATTATTAAAAGACGCACTCGAACACCACTAAGTCAGGTTTTATTGGAGAAGCCACAATCCTGGACTTTCCCTGGTCTGATTTCTAGGTCACAGTCCCCAAAAAAGTCACCAAATCCTGTAACAAAGAAGTAGTGAAGTGGCAACCAGCCCCTCACCAGGACTCACTAATGTAAGCTGAGGGAACAATAGCAACAGCTTCAGCCAAACATAACAAAAACCCAGCATGGATCTAATAGTCCGGCACAAATAAAAACTGCTGCCAGCACAGACAGCTTATATATTCCTTCATATCATAATAATATCTGGGACTTCTAAGTCAGTGTGCTCCAACTACGGTGCCTCCAGCTGTTGCAAAACTACAACTCGCAGCATGCCAGGACAGCCTGCGGCAGCTGGCAGCAGTTTTTATTTGTGCCGGACTATTAGATCCATGCTGGGTTTTTGTTATGTTTGGCTGAAGCTGTTGCTATTGTTCCCTCAGCTTACATAAGGATCAATATTTAACTCCTTTCAGGTTGCTATTTATAGTGATTATCTCTTGCTACCATGGGTACTGAGTGTTATCTGTCTATGTCCTATCTATAGTCACATTGAACCGTTTGGAATTGTTTCTGGGGTATTGCAGAGATTTGCCCATTTAGTATTCCGATTTGGCTTTTGCTAGTTCACTATCCCTTTGAAAGTGTTTCCCTGTCATTTTTTGTCTGAGTAATCCAGCAGGACTACTACCTTTATTTGTTCTAGTCACCTTATGGTAATAAGTAATTTGCTATTGTTTCTGACATCAATATGTGCTTGTATGCATTTCTTACATGTTTGCTGACTGGTTATCTAATTCTGGCCTACTAAGTCCTGGGGGTATCTGATTCATTGTTAGGACCCAGTAAGAGCAACTGCTGAGGACCCTTAAATGGACACTGTCAGATACAAAAACTTTTCATATGTTGTAAAGCATGCAATACCAATAGGTTTTGCAATTGCTTTCATTAGAAAATTGCCTGCTTGGACACATACTAGTCCTGCTGTGTCCATGCGTCATGGACACACTTCCTTGATTGACAGCTGTGAGTGCAGGGCTCATACATGGAGGAAAAATCCTCCCACTGTCAGCTTGTGTCCTGCTACTATCAGTGAGGACAAGCTGGGAGTTGTAGTTTTGCTAATGCTAGAGGAGATGTGAGCAGACAGCATACTGAGGGAGGGGGCGGAGACCTGCACAGTGAGGCCACGCCCCCTCCCTTTGAGAGGAATTTAATCTAGTGAGCTAAATTAAAAGTGTGATAAAAAAAGGAAAGGTGCTAGACACATAAAAAGGTCAGGTTTAGGTACTGAGTGATATATTAAATTAAAAAAAAATCTTGTTGGATCTGACGGGTACGCTTTAAAGTATTCATAGTATGTGCAACACCAGAGCCAGGCTCAGGAATCAGGTCATCAATGATAGTCAACAGTGTAAATTGGGTTTCTAAACCTACCAAGAGTAATAGTAGCCTGGCGGGTTTAAGTTTGGCATGTACCATAATTACTAGAGATGAGCGAACTTACAGTAAATTTGATTTGTCACGAACTTCTCGGCTCGGCAGTTGATGACTTATCCTGCGTAAATTAGTTCAGCTTTCAGGTGCTCCGGTGGGCTGGAAAAGGTGGATACTGTCCGAGGAAAGAGTCTCCTAGGACTGTATCCACCTTTTCCAGCCCACCGGAGCACCTGAAAGCTGAACTCATTTATGCAGGAAAAGTCATCAACTGCCGAGCCGAGAAGTTCGTGACTAATCGAATTTACTGTAAGTTCGCTCATCTCTAATAATTACCCTTAATCCCTCATCCAATGACATGCAGTTGACTGATACTAATGATAACCATCAGCTAACTAAAAAGAAACGTGAGGATCAACCTCATGATTGTTTTACCTCTTTAAATACCACCTGGTAGGCATTGATATTATCCAGATCAATAACTGCAGGTAGGTCATTTGTCCTTCAGTCTTAGCTGAGGGTCACAGACTTTTGCAAATGGCTGCCATTATATGTCTGTTTCAGCTTCTGGTTGGTGTATTTTTTTCTTGGCACGTTTACCTTGGTATCAGTTTTCTCTAGTGAGAATCAAGATCTGTCGGTGGCACAAAGTCAGTCCCATTTCTCTTCGGCAGCCTCTACTAAGGACCAGCCAACTTTTCACATTCTTTCTCTTAGTGGAAATGTGCATGTGACACCTTAGTGTAACGTTATGCTTATACTAGCTCCCCAATTTCTACAATATCTGTAGAGGTGTTAACCAATGCTTATTTTAGATTTGCTCATTTATTAACCAGGACTGGGTTGGGCCCCATTTAGCCTTCAGAGTGTTTCCAATATATACTCAATGACATGAATTATAGACATGATTCACAACTCTTTTAGATTTTCTCATATATAGTGCATTATGAGAGGTCGTTTTTTTGGGACATCCTTTTTCAAGATATCCCTCATTTTACCACGAAATATAGGGGAAAACAGATAATAATTTCTGAGCTAAAGAAAAAAAGATATATATTTAAAATGTTCCTAATTTGTCTTGCTTTCTGTATTGATCAGGTTGGTCCGATTACATCAATCCCCAATTTGTTTATATGTTTTACTAATAAAAAAAAATTAAAAGTAAAGAAAAATATATGTATATATTTTCTGACCCCCCCCCCCCCCAAATTTTTTTTTTACTTTTCTACCTACAAAGCTATGTGAGTATGAGATCTACATGTCTGTATAATACACACACACACACACATATATATATATATATATATATATATATATATATATATATTATAAACAATGTAATATACAGACAGGCGTCTTTGGGAGGTAAAACACCAAGATTTCTTGGAAAAAAATCCATAACCAGATCATGCTGAGATTTTGAAAAACTCCACTAAATGGTTAAAAAACACCCAATCTGGTTTAGCCAGTCACTGGCCTCTATTAGGCTTTGTTCACACAATGGAATTTCTGAGCTGAATTCTGCGGCATTGTACACATGAAGGAAATCCCGATTCTGGCGCCCGCAGAAACAATGAATCTGTTTAATGTTTCTGTGGATTCAGCTCGGAAATGCATTGCATTCTATGGAGACAGCATATTTCCGAGAAATCCCAGCGCCTCAAAAGAACTTGCAAATGTGCGGAATGTCTGCCCGTGTTTTCTGCTGTGTGAACATTGTCTTTAAGGGATTATCCAGCTGTTTTCTTCCAGAAACAGTGCCACTCTTGTCTTCAGTTTGTATGTGATGCTGCAGCTCAGTTTTATTTAAGTGACTAAAGCTGGGGGGAGGGGGGGGGGTCTGTATTTATGTGGGTAGGGGGGTTGTTTTTTTTAGGGGGTCTGTATTTATGTGTGTGTGTGTGTGTGGGGGGGTATTGAGGGGGTCTGTATTTGTTTAGGGGAATCTGTATTAATGTGTGTGTGGGGAGGTCTGTATTTATATAGGAGGTCTGTATTTATTTAGGGGGGGCTGCATTTATTTAGGGGGGAGTCTGCATTTATTAGGGGGGCTGTATTTATGTGGGGGGGGTGTCCGTATTTATTTAGGGGGGAGGAGTCTGCATTCATTAGGGGGGGCTGAATTTATTAGGGGATCCATATTTATCTAGGGGGCTGTATTTTCTAGGGGGTTGTATTTATGTAGAGGGTCTGTTTTTATCTAGGGGGTCTGTATTTAATGGGGGGGGGGTTCTATATTTATGTAGGGGGGTCTGTAATTTTTAGATGGTCTGTATTTATTAAGGGTGTCTTTATTGTTTTAGGAGGTGTGTATTTATGTAGGGGGCTCTATATTTATGTAGGGAGGTCTGTATTTATTAAGGGGGTCTTTTTAGTTTTAGGGGGGGGGTGTATTTATGTAAGGGGCTTTGTATTTATTGGGGGAGGGTCTGTATTTATGTAGGGAGGTCTGTAATTTTTAGGGGGTCTGTATTGTTTTAGGGTGTGTGTATTTATGTAGAGGGATCTCTATTGTTTTAGGGGGTGTGTATTTATGTGGGGGGGGTGTCTGTAAATTTTAGGGGGTCTGCATTTATTAAGGGGGTCTGTATGGTTTTAGGGGGTGTGTATTTATGTAGGGGGGTCTGTATTGTTTCAGGGGGGGTGTATTTATGTGGGGGCTGTAATTTTTAGGGGGTCTGTATTTATTAAGGGGGTCTGTATTGTTTTTTTGGGGGGTGTATTTATGTGGGGGTCTGTATTGTTTCAGGGGGTGTGTATTTATGTGGGGGGGGCTGTAATTTTTAGGGGGTCTGCATTTATTAAGGGGGTCTGTATTGTTTTAGGGTGTGTGTATTTATGTGGGGGGCTGTAATTTTTAGGGGGTCTGTATTCATTAAGGGGTCTACATTGTTTTTTTTGGGGGGGGGGGTGTATTTATGTGGGGGGTCTGTGTTTATTTAGCGGGGTCTGTTCAGACTTTGTCTCATCATACAACCATCTTGACATTCCAATGTAGATTTTATATGAGAAAACAGGGCACAATACAATATCAGTGCGGTCATGAGGAGCCCAGGAACTACCTCGCTGTGTCCTCTCGGGGGAATGTGTTCTCAGCTGCACCATCCGGTAGAACGCTCGTTTCTATGGAGACGAAGTCGCTGTGGCCTTCTAGGACAGTTGCCATAGAAACGAGGCATTGGTTGCCGCTGTACAGGAAGCTACCTGCGCGCGATAGAAGGAACTTCCGGGAGAGTTTATACTCGGGAATCTGAGGTGAGAAGACGCGTATATAGTATGAACAGGCTCCAAGCACTTATGCTTGTCATTCTATTGACAGGCATTACTATGAGGGCGTGGTCAGAAAATATTTTGGGAATGGGGCTTAGGCTATGTAAGTAAAGTTTTACATAGAGCAGCTGTTTACATTATTATTACAGACCTGTAATAGAGCAAACTGTGAACTCCAAACTGTGGACCTCCAGATGTTGCAAAATTACCACTCCCAGCATGCCCGGACAGCCAACGGCTGTCCGGGCATGCTGGGAGTGGTAGTTTTGCAACATCTGGAGGTCCACAGTTTGCAGACCACTGCTATACAGGTAACATATTAAAGAGAATGGGGCTGACATGTCCCCTCCATACAGCTCTATGGGAAAGTGACGGCCCGCTTAGCCAATCACCGGTTGAGGCTGGTATAGGAGGTCCCAGTCCTGTGGATAGCGGATAGGTTCAATTCCTTGGAATACCCTTTAAAGGGGCACTCCTGTGGAAAACTTTAATTTTTTAATCAACTGGTGCCAGAAAGTGAAACAGATTTGTAAATTACTTCTATTAAAAAATCTTGATCCTTCCAGTACTTATTAGCTGCTGAATACTTCAGAGGAAATTCATTTCTTTTTGGAACACAGTGCTCTCTGCTGACATCATGTAGAGAGGTGAAGCGGATGATCCGATCACGAAAAAAGTGGAACATCTGAAGGAGCGCAGACCTCAGGTCAGTGTCTCTTCCCTGTCCTCAGAGCCTCAGCCGGACAGGGAAGAGACACTGACCTGAGGTCTGCGCTCCTTCAGATGTTCCACTTTTTTCGTGATCGGATCATCCGCTTCACCTCTCTATTGATGCACAGGACTCCGCTACCCAGAGGAACCTGGATGCTGCGACCCCTCTCTAATTTCAAAGTGACTGCAGGTGTTATGCTCTGAGCATAACACCGTAAGGTAAGGGACCACCCTGCTGGCCCGTTTATCTAACTATTCACACACGAAGTAACCTTTTTTACCTGCACGAGGTGCGCACCGTTCTCTTTCTTGTATCCTGCTGACATCATGACCACAGTGCTCTCTGCTGACATCTCTGTCCATTTTAGGAACTGTCCAGAGCAGCATATGTTTTCTATGGGGATTTTCTCCTACTCTGGAAAGTTCTTAAAATGGACAGAGATGTCAGCAGAGAGCACTGTGGTGATGATGTCAGCAGAGAGCACTGTGTTCCAAAAAGAAAAGGATTTCCTCTGTAGTATTCTGCAGATAATAAGTACTGGAAGGATTAAGATTTTTTAATAGAAGTAATTTACAAATCTGTTTAACTTTCTGGCACCAGTTGATAAAAAAAAAAAAAAAAGTTGTACATCCAGTCCTATCACAGTAGGCAACTATTTATGGTCTTACAGGCGAACGACATAGAAAGGGGTTGACCACCTAAATGTGGTAGAGACTGTTTTTCATTTATAAAGTATTTTGGATACTCAGATTTGATATCAGATTTCTGTCTGATCTGATGTATATTTACTAATTGACCTAAGATTCTTTGTCTGTGCCAGAAAGTTAAACAGATTTGTAAATTACTTCTACAAAAAATTCCAATCCTTCCAGTACTTATCAGCTGCTGTATAATACACAGGAAGTTCTTTTCTTTTTGAATTTCCTTTCTGTCTGACCACAGTGCTCTCTGCTGACACCTCTGTCCATTTTAGGAACTGTCCAGAGTAGGAGCAAATCCCCATAGAAAACCTATGCTGCTCTGGACAGTTCCTGATACGGACAGAGGTGTCAGCAGAGAGCACTGTGGTCAGACAGAAAGGAAATTAAAAAATAAAAGAACTTCCTGTGTATTATACAGCAGCTGATAAGTACTGGAAGGATTGAGATTTTTTAATAGAAGTAATTTACAAATCTGTTTAACTTTCTGGCGCCAGTTGATTTGAAAGAAAATATTTTCCAGTGGAGTACCCTTTAAGGATAAGTCAGCAGGACACGTTCACAAAGTATTGTTTATTTCCGTGTAAAATTCCTGTAATGAGGTCCCTAATGGTCCTGAATCTCTGCTTATTAGTCTTAACTCCACATTACTACATAATGACCTGAAAATCCGGGATTATTATACCTTGTAGGAATAAAGCACTACTCTGAGTTAGTGAAATGTATCCCCTATCCTAAGGATAGGGGATAAGTGTCGAATTGCGGGGGTCCGACCGCTGGAACCCCCGCGATATCCTGTACGGCGTCCCAGCTCTCTGCATGAAAAGAGCTGTGTTGACCACTGCATGTTGCCCTCTCCATACATCTCTATGGTAGAGTTGGAGCGCTGTACTCGGTATCTATCGCTCCCCCATAGAGATGCATGGAGGTGGTATGTCGGCCACCTTTTCGTGTGGTGGTCGAAACGCCTCCATTCATGAGGGGAGCCAGTGCGCTCTGTGCAGTGATGACTGCGGGGTGCCACAGCCGGGAGGTCTGACACTTATTCGCTATACCTAGAATAAGGGATACATTTCCTTAACCCAGAGTACTCCTTTAAAGGAGATCTCCAGTGATAAAAACGAAAAAATTAACTTATCCCCTATCCACAGGATAGGGGAAAAGTAGCTGATCACAGGGGGTCTGAGCGCTGGGGCCCCCCACGATCACCTGGACGGGACCCGGTGCTCAGTGAGGAGTGCATGCTGCAGATGACACGCGCTCCCTTTACTTCTATATGAGCGCTGAAAGGACCTGAGTACAGCACTCGGGCATCATAGAAATGAATGGAGCGCGTTCCTAAGTGACATGCGCTCCTAACTGAGTGATCATTGGGGACCCACGATCAGCTACTTATCCCCTATCCTGTGGATAAGCAATAAGTACATTTTTGCCAGAGTTCTTCTTTAAGCAGAATCTGAACAGCCTTTGTGGTCACCATGTATCAATTGCCACGACGTCGGTGACAGCGATGTTATCATGACGCCGCTGCAACTGCAGTATCTGCTTAAAGGAGATATCCAGTGGTGACCCAGTGGTGAACAACTTATCCCCTATCCTAAGGATAAGGGATAAGTTGCACATTGCAGGGGGTCCGACCGCTGGGGCCCCCGCGATCTCCTGTACGGGGCCCCGACAATTCGCAGGAAGGGGGCGTGTCGACCTCCGCACGAAGCGGTGGCCGACACGCCCCCTCAATACAACTCTATGGCAGAGCTGGAGCGCTGCCTTCCGCAATCTCCGGCTCTGCCTTAGAGATGTATTGAGGGGGGGTGTCGGCCGCCGCTTCGTGCGGTGGTCGACCCCCGCTATCTGGCCGGAGAGTCTGGCCCCCGTACAGAGAGATCGCAGGGGGCCCCAGGGGTCGGACCCCCCGCAATCTCAAACTTGTCCCCTACCCTTAGGATAGGGGATACATTTTTCAACACTGGACTACCCCTTTAACATTGCCATGGTCAGGGTCTACTTGCAAATCCAAAGGCTGTCCAAGCATGCTGGGAGTTGTAGATTTGCAGCAGCTGGAGGCACCCTGTTGGAAACCACTGGCTTAGATGTAGGGAGGGAAGTAATAGAATGGACTGGATGGCCATATTTATTGTCACCCACCTTCCCGGAGACTTTTTAATGTGTATATAGTGACTATAATTATTGTTTTCTTGTGCAGTACATGTACTTGGCGTGATGCTGCCAAATGAAACAGATCTGAGTGAACTGCTGGCTAAGAAAGAACAAGAATGGAAAGAGCTCCAGCAGCGTCAGATCCTCGCTCTCCAGCAAAACCTTAAAGGCGCTTTGAAAAATCTCCAAGAGGAGAAAGATAAATTCAACAGGTTGAAGAATGACTTCACCCACAACCTCAAGGTGCTGGGCGAGAGGGACCGTGAGCTGGAGCGGTATGAAGTCATGTACAGCCGAATAAAGGTTCTGGAGAATGCAAAGCAATCTGAGATCAGTGACTTAAAGATACAGATCGAGAAACTTCAGCAAGAGATCCAAAGAGAGAAGAAGAAGTATGACGACTTACAAAGCCATTATCAGCGAAGAGTGAAGGAGCACCAGCTAGATCTAGAGCGAGTAAACAGGTAATGGACAGATGGGATTCCTGCCTTAAAGGGGTATTCCAGGATTTTTTTTAAATTTGACTATGCTACAGGGACTGTAAAGTTAGTGTAGTTCATAATATAGTGTCTGTACCTGTGTGTGACGGTTTTCTCACAATTCTTCTGTGATTTTCACCCCAATATTTATTTTTAACAGCATACAAAATGACTGTTGTCTCAGATTTTTCCTAGGTTGCAATGCGGCCGAGATCTGACATCACTAGTCAGGTGATCAGAGGGAGTCTCTCCTGCTTTAATGTGTGAAGCGACAGAGAGATAATTTTGCAACAGCTGTAGGCACCCTGATTAGAAAACACTGATCTTTTGAGCTTATTTGTGCTGCAATGGGTGGGGTGGCTGATGTGTGAGTGGGAGGAATGTAACTTCACACTTACAAGCATGGAACTATGGGATGTGTAGTTTAAGAGACCAAACTCCTACAGGAAATGCCCAGATAGCTTGGAGGGTATGTACTAAAATCACCTTATGGTGGATAACTTTAATATCAGCAGCAGATACTGTATTGGTTTGTTCACACAGGGCAGACACACTGCAAATTTTGTGTCCAGATTTGCAGGCATGTACTTTGCAATACTTCATACTTCAGTCCATCCTTAATGCCGCAGCCAGACTCATCTTCCTCTCCAGCCGCTACACCGACGCGTCCTCCGTGTGCCAGGCACTACAATGGTTACCAATTCAGTCCAGAATACAGTACAAAATCCTCAGTCTCACACACAAAGCTCTCCACAATGCTGCACCTCCCTACATTTCCTCTCTCATCTCCGTCTACCATCCTACAAGTTCTCTCCGATCTGCTAATGATCTCACACTAACATCTTCTATAATCCAAACTTCTCAATCCCGTCTCCAAGACTTCACTCGTGCTGCACCGGTTCTCTGGAATGCTATCCCTCAATCCCTGACTCAACAACAACATCCATAGTTTCAAACGTGGCCTGAAAACACATCTCTTCAGACAGGCCTATAACATTCATTAATTGGCCTCAACATATCCCCAACATATCCCCAACATATCCCCAACATATCCCCAACTTATCCCCAACATATCCCCAACATATCCCCAACATATCCCCAACTTATCCCCAACATATCCCCAACATATCCCCAACATATCCCCAACATATCCCCAACATATCCCCAACATATCCCCAACATATCCCCAACATATCCCCAACATATCCCCAACTTATCCCCAACATGTCCCCAACATATCCCCACACCTCTTGTTTGAATAGTTATTGTGTAATTTTATGTCTGATACTTGTCTTTGTTTGTACCCCATAATTGTAAGCGCTGCGGAATCTGTAGGCGCTATATAAATAAATAAACTTTCTGGCACCAGTTGATTTGAAAACATTTTTCCCCCGGAATATTTAAAGAGGTTGTCCATTGAGCAGAAATGGTATAACTCTCCACTTCTGCCAGTCTAACAGTATATGAAATGCTGAAAGCTGATCTGGCAGCGTGCTGACAACAGAGAAGGTGAATGCAGCTTGGCAGCCGTCATGCCATCATTCCCTCCTAGCTCAGGCTGTGGTGTTAATCAGATGACATTTACATACCTCCCAAATATGCAAAAGAGGAAAGTAGGAGAGCAAGGTGCAGTGCCCTTTGAGCAGCAAACTTTTTAACCTTTGTCCGCATCCTTAGAAGTCTGATGTTTGTATATAATAAATATAGTGCATTGTGATGCATGCAACATCGACAACAATACCATAATTTCACAGATATACATACGGTGCCCACATAAAGCCAGATAATATCAAGTGTCATACTTTGTCTGTATACCGTAGGGTCCGCATGAAGCCATTTAGTATCATAAAGTGCCATACCACTATCACAAGTGCCCAAAAGTCACGTTAAGTGCCCAGAGCTCTGAGGGCTTCCTCAGCCCCTCCTCCCAGCTTTGAGTGACAACTTCAGTGCTCTCCCCATTGAATGCTATAAAGGGTCAACCTCCTGAACACTTGAGACCGTGGTCCATGAGACGCTGCAAGATATTTGGTCACACAGCCTGCATGAAGGGAACTTTAGCCATGTGTTACTGTCAGCAGTTTTAAGATCTTAGAACTGCTGCCAGATTCTCTTTAATAATCCTTTTTTATTTATGGGTTTGCTCCAAATATTTTGTTTCCTCTTGCACAAAAAAATAAAATAAATAAAAAGCCATACTGCCGTATTATTCACTTTCCTATGTGTTGTGTCTTTAATAGAAAAGTTAGATTGCGAGCCCGATTGGGACAGGGTCTGATGTGACACAACACTGCTGAATATGCTGGTGCTATATAGGGAACAAGAAATAAATAGATATAAAATGTATAATAACCTGTCGTGAGAAGCAGTGAGATCTATAATGGAACCACTCCACTTGACCTTTCCGTACATTTCAGCCTGTCCTGGATGATCTATGTTTGTTCCAAGGAGATTCCTACCCTTGACGGGTTGTTCTCAATTCTCTTCTGTCATGTGGCATTTACAGCTTTTGCAAATGATACCTATTGAACTACAGCACAGGATTTGTGTCACAACACGGTATATAAAATAGCTGTTTAGGTTAGTTCTTCAATCCAAACAAAAATGACTGTGTATAAATGCGTATGTTTTTTTTTTATTATTATTATTATTATTATTATTATTATTATTGTTGTTGTTATTAACTATGTTTGTGTTGTTGTTAGACACTAATGATTTGCTCCGCTACTTTTCATTGCATTATCTCTGTACTTCAATTCAGCTCTAAAAATGGTGATGTTGATCGTCTCCGAGGAGAGTACGAGAATGTAAAGCGCCAGTTGGAAAGGAAAATTGAGAAGGTGCAAGGAGACCTGAGCCTACAGAGACAGGTAAGAGATGTATGGTGTGTACTGTACTTAGAAGACCATCAGCTTTCAGCTCTGCACTGTGTGTACTAATACCTGAGCAAGTTACATGACTGATGTTACATGACAAGACGTCTCAAGGACAGCACATCACAGTGCCCGAATTGTAGCATAAAGTCCTTATACCCTGCTCAAAAAAATAAAGGGAACACTAAGATAACACATCCTAGATCTGAATGAATGAACTAATCGTATGAAATACTTTCGTCTTTACATAGCTGAATGCGCTGACAACAAAATCACACAAAACATATCAATGGAGATCAAATTTGTCAACCCATGGAGGTGTGAATATGGAGTCACAGTCAAAATCAAAGTGGAAAACCACACTACAGGCTGATCCAACTTTATGTAATGTCCTTAAAACAAGTCACAATGAGGCTCAGTAGTGTGTGTGGCCTCCACGTGCCCGTATGACCTCCCTACAATGCCTGGGCATGGTCCTGATGAGGTGGCGGATGGTCTCCTGAGGGATGTTCTCCCAGACCTGGACTAAAGCAAAGTGAGACATGATGTCCCAGATGTGCTCAATCGGATTCAGGTCTGGGGAATGGGGGGGCCAGTCCATAGCATCAATGCCTTCCTCTTGCAGGAACTGCTGACACACTCCAGCCACATGAGGTCTAGCATTGTCTTGCATTAGGAGGAACCCAGGGCCAACCGCTCCAGCATATGGTCTCACAAGGGGTCTGAGGATCTCATCTTGGTACCTAATGACAGTCAGGCTACCTCTGGCAAGTACATGGAGGGCTGTGCGGCCCCCCCAAAGAAATGCCACCCCACACCATTACTGACCCACCGCCAAAGCGGTCATGCTGGAGGATGTTGCAGGCAGCAGAACGTTCTCCACTGCGTCTCCAGACTCTGTCATGTCTGTCACATGTGCTGATTGTGAACCTGCTTTCATCTGTGAAGAGCACAGGGTGCTAGTGGCGAATTTGCCTATCTTGGTGTTCTCTGGTAAATGCCAAACATCCTGCACGGTGTAAGCACAACCCCGACCTGTGGACGTCGGGCCCTCATACCACCCTTATGGAGTCTGTTTCTGACCATTTGATTGGGCACATGCACATTTGTGGCCTGCTGGAGGTCATTTTGCAGGGCTCTGGTAGTGCTCCTCCTGCTTCTCCTTGCACAAAGGCAGAGGAAGCGGTCCTGCTGCTGGGTTGTTGCCCTTCTACGGCCTCCTCCACGTCTCCTGATGTACTGGTCTTTCTCCTGGTAGCGCCTCCATGCTCTGCAAACACAGCAAACCTTCTTGCCACAGCTCGCATTGATGTGCCATCTTGGATGAGCTGCACTACCTGAGCCACTTGTGTGGGTTGTAGACTCCGTCTCATGCTACCACTAGAGTGAAGGCACTGCCAGCATTCAAAAGTGACCAAAACATCAGCCAGGAAGCATAGGAACTGAGAAGGGGCCTGTGGTCGCCACCTGCAGAACCACTCCTTTATTGGGGGCGTCTTGCTAATTGTGTATAATTTCCACCTGTTGTCTGTTCCATTTGCACAACAGCATGTGAAATTGATTGTCAATCAGTGTTGCTTCCTGAGTGGACAGTGGGATTTAACAGAAGTGTCATTGACTTGGAGTTACATTGTGTTGTTTAAGTGTTCCCTTTTTGAGCAGTGTACATAAAAAAGCAGAGTTCTGTTTATTAAGCTACCTTGTGACCATTAAGATCCACCACAATAGATCGATCCACATTGCAGGATAATATTTTGAACTTATGCCTTACAATTTTCAACCTTACAAACTTGTTACAATGCCATGGCTTCTGTATATATAGAATCCCTGGTGCTAATGTAAACATAACCTTAATACATTACACCCCCACATTCCCCACAGTTTGATATGTTGAAGCTCATTATGACTGTTATTGTGTGTTTCACTGTTCTAGCTGTCATACAAGGCAGCAAAGTGCACTGGAAAACATTGTAATTCTGCTATGTCAGTGTTTTCCAAACAGTGCGTCTCCAGCTGTTGCAAAACTGCAACTCCCAGCATTCCCGGACAGCCGAAGGCTGTCCGGGCATGCTGGGAGTTGTAGTTTTGCAAAAGCTGGAGACACACTGTTTGAAAAACACTCTCCTGTGTCTTAGTGCAATTTAAAGGGGTATTCCGGTATAATAAAGTTGTGTTTATATAAAACTCTCACCCCCAAGGCTTATAACTTACTTAGCTTACTTATTACAAATTGTACTGGCTTCAGTGTTTTTTTCCCCCAGACATTAAGTTGTGTAGTCCTTTCTTCAGTGTGGTGTTGTCTCAGCAGCTTCCAGCTCCTCTCTCCCTCGACAATGTATTATCTCCTGCTGTGGCTGGATCTTGTCTTTGCGCTCTAGCCCTGCCCCCTGAGTGATATCACCACCACTGACCAGCCTCTACAGCCTAAATCACCATCTCCCTCTCATATATATATATATATATATATATATATATATATATATATATATATCTTTATTGGAACATTTAGGAAGAATAAGGAGTGTCTATAGCATACTGCCTTTTGCTGAGCAATGCCACAGGCAGAGGAGCAGACAGGGCATGAATAGCAGGTGCTGTAAACTCATTCTGCCATAGTCTGCTGTTAAATTAGATATTCTGTAACAGCTCTGGGTTGGCAACCGGCAGGAGTGCGGTGGGAGAGGATTAGACAGGGTGGAAGGACTGTATTCTGGGATTTGTAGTTCTGAGCAACTGCTCAATCAGGAAGTACAGGACCAAGAACCCCAAAACAAATATATTTTTGATGATTTCAGAACTGGGGCAGACAGGTAAGAAATGCTATATGCTACTGCAGTATTTAAATTTTTTAGCTGATATAGAAATACACCTTTAGGGTATATTCACACATAAAGTATCCTGCGCAAATTTGATGTACAGGATTTGAAGCTGCAGATTTAAAGCTGTGTCCAGTCATTTAGTTTACATTGAACTCTGCAGCATCAAATACAGTGATCCCTCAACATATGATGGTAACTTGTTCCAAATGAACCATCGTTACTTGAATTTATCGTATGTTGAGGGATCGGTGCAATAATAATATACAAAGTTATACTCACGTGTCCCCGCTGCTGCCCTGGATGGTCGCTCTCCATCGCCGTCATTACGTCCCCGGGATTTCCCCGCCTCTCCGGGCCGTCACCGCTGCCATAGATCGTCTCTCTCCATCGCCGTCATCACGTCCCCGGGATGTCCCCGCCTCTCCGGACCATCACCGCTGCCCTGGATCTTCTCTCTCCATCGCCGTCATCACGTCCCCGGGGTGTCCCCGCCGCTCCGGTCCAACACTGCTGCCCTGGATCGTCGCTCTCCATCGTTGTCATCACGTCCCTGGGGTGTCCCCGCCTCTCCGGACCGTCACCGCTGCCCTGGATCTTCTCTCTCTATCGCCGTCATCACGTCCCCGGGGTGTCCCCGCCTCTCCAGGCCATCACTGCTGCCCTGGATCGTGGCTCTCCATCGTTGTCATCACGTCCCTGGGGTGTCCCCGCCTCTCCTGACCGTCACCGCTGCCCTGGATCTTCTCTCTCTATCGCCTTCATCACGTCCCCGGGGTGTCCCCGCCGCTCCGGTCCAACACTGCTGCCCTGGATCGTCGCTCTCCATCGTTGTCATCACGTCCCTGGGGTGTCCCCGCCTCTCCGGACCGTCACCGCTGCCCTGGATCGTAGCTCTCCATTGCCGTCATCACATCGCTGCACGCGCCGCTTCTATTGGATGACGGGACGGCGTGCATGGCGACGTGATGACGACGAAGGAGAGCGACGGCCATACAGTGGGGCATGAAGAGGACGGGCCGGAACGTCAGAGACAGGTGAGTGACACTCACAGGAGCACACAGGGCACATTACAGCACTGCCGGATAGCCATTTATGCGATGGCCCTGACATACAAAAGCATTGTATGTTGATTCTGCCCTCTGAGAGGCCATCGTATGTTGAAATGATCATATGTCGGGGCCATGGTAGGTCGGGGGATCACTGTATGCACAGAATTCTGTACGTATGAATAGACTATTAAAGTGATTTTTGATTTGTCTGTAAATTGTGAATACTTAGCATCTATAGAGAGGGGAGTGCTGTGTGTCTTGTGTATTCACATCCTGCAGTCTAGTGATCTGGAGTCTCCCGTCATCCGGGGCTTCTCTCTGGTATTGCTCTTTAATGGTCCGGGGTGTCTGCTGATCAGGACAGCTGCTGTTCTCAGTCTGGCAGTCTGACTAAAGATACCGTTCTGACAGCCCCTGTGAGTGCAAACAGAAAAGAATGCAGAGTGGAAGAGCACCGATCTCTGCAACCTTGAAAAGGTCACATTTAATAGGGGATTTCTGAGCAGGGCAGCTTTGTAGACCTTTGCCTTGACCTGTGTGGTGTTGTAACATTCATAACTGACCTGACATATATGTCAGATACCGAGCAGCTCCCTGTGGGGCCTTGGAAAGGTCAGGAAGTCATGGAGGCATTGTACAATTTTTAGGTTTTCCCTGGCAACTTTATAAAGCGTCAGTACCCCAAAACTTCACATAAATGAGTACTTCTGAAGTACCTTTTGCAAGAACCCTGTCCCGTTCCTCAGTTGTTCCTCCTGGACACAGATGAGTAAATTGTAAAACATTTAGCCTTGTCAAGGGTAATGTCTCTGCTCACCATGACATTGTCCAATCGTTGTTAACAGTCTCAGTATTTTAAAGGTAATCTTTAGAGGGGTTGTACCACCATAACAACTTATCTCCTGTCCAAAAAAATAGGGATACATGTCTGATCATACAGGGCCCAACTGCTTGGATCCCCAAGATGTTATCAGGAAGTATTACTTTATTGAGAGAATTGTGGGTACATGGAATTGCTTACATGCTGAAGTTGTAGCTGCACATACAGTAAAGGAGTTTTAGCATGCATTGGATAGGCATAAGGCTATCCTTCATATTAGATAGAGATAGGTATAAGGTTATCCTTCATATAAGATAGAGATAGGCATAAGGCTATCCTTCATATAAGAAAGGGATAGGTATAAGGCTATCCTTCATATAAGATAGGGATAGATATAAGGCTATCCTTCATATAAGATAGAGATAGGCATAAGGCTATCCTTCATATAAGATAGGGATAGGTATAAGGCTATCCTTCATATAAGATAGGGATAGACATAAGGCTATCCTTCATATAAGATAGGGATAGGTATAAGGCTATCCTTCATATAAGATAGAGATAGGCATAAGGCTATCCTTCATATAAGATAGGGATAGGTATAAGGCTATCCTTCATATAAGATAGAGATAGGCATAAGGCTATCCTTCATATAAGATAGGGATAGACATAAGGCTATCCTTCATATAAGATAGGGATAGGTATAAGGCTATCCTTCATATAAGATAGAGATAGGCATAAGGCTATCCTTCATATAAGATAGGGATAGGTATAAGGCTATCCTTCATATAAGATAGAGATAGGCATAAGGCTATCCTTCATATAAGATAGAGATAGGCATAAGGCTATCCTTCATATAAGATAGGGATAGGTATAAGGCTATCCTTCATATAAGATAGGGATAGGTATAAGGCTATCCTTCATATACGATAGAGATAGGCATAAGGTTATCCTTCATATAAGATAGGGATAGGTGTAAGGCTATCCTTCATATAAGATAGGGATAGGCATACGACTATCCTTCATATAAGATAGGGATAGGTATAAGGCTATCCTTCATATAAGATAGGGATAGGCATATGACTGTCCTTCATATAAGATAGGGATAGATATAAGGCTATCCTTCATATAAATTAGGGATAGGCATAAGGCTATCCTTTATATATTATAGGACCAGGGACTATTCATAGTATGCAGTGTATTAGACAGACTAGATTGGCCCGAATGGTTCTTATCTGCCGACACATTCTATGTTTCTAAGATCAAAGTCTACAATCATCCTCTAGGGAAGCCGCTGGAGATAGCCGGGTACAGCGCTCATCTATCTCCTGGAGCTCCAATAGAGAATAAATGAGAGCAGTGGTGCGCAAGTATGACTACCACACTGCCAGAAGAATAAGGTCCCCACTCTAAAGATTGCAGAGGTCCCAGCAGTTGGACCCCCTCTGATCAGTCCCTTATCTTCTAGCTTGTGTATAGGGGATAGGTTGTTATGATGGAATTTTGCCTTTAACTTTAGACTAAATGGTCAGGTACATGCAAACCTACAAAGAAAAATATAGGAGGGCTGTTGTATTTCTGAATTGCTATATTGCAGTGGCAGTATTCAAGTTTGGATGTATATAGAATTAAAGGGGTTTATGTTTTTATTCTCGCTGGCTCGCTGTCTTGGAGTTATACTTGACTCTGATCTGTCTTTCACTCCCCATATTCAGTCTGTTTCACGTTCTTGTCACCTGCATGTCAAAAACATTTCCAGAATCCGCCTGTTTCTCACTACTGAATCTGCTAAAACTCTCATTATTGCTTTGATTCACTCCCACTTCAACTACTGAAATTCTTTACTAATAGGCCTTCCTTTCTCCAAACTCTCTCCTCTTCAGTCCATCCTTAATGCCACAGCCAGACTCATCTTCCTCTCCAGCCGCTACACCGACGCCTCCTCCCTGTGCCAGTCACTACACTGGTTACCAATGCAGTCCAGAATACAGTACAAAATCCTCAGTCTCACACACAAAGCTCTCCACAATGCTGCACCTCCCTACATTTCCTCTCTCATCTCCGTCTACCATCCTACACGTTCTCTCCGATCTGCTAATAATCTCACACTAACATCTTCTATAATCAGAACTTCTCACTCCCGTCTCCAAGACTTCACTCGTGCTGCACCGGTTCTCTGGAATGCTATCCCTCAATGCCTCAGACTCAACAACAACATCCATAGTTTCAAACGTGGCCTGAAAACACATCTCTTCAGACAGGCCTATAACATTCATTAATTGGCCTCAACATATCCTCAACATATCCCCAACATATCCCCAACATATCCCCAACATATCCCCCACATATCCGCAACATATCCCCAACATATCCTCAATATATCCCCAACATATCCTCAATATATCCCCAACATATCCTCAATATATCCCCAACATATCCCCAACATATCCTCAATATATCCCCAACATATCCCCATTATATCCTCAATATATCCTCAACATATCCCCAACATATCCCAACATATCCTCAACATATCCCCAACATATCCCCAACATATCCTCAACATATCCCCAACATATCCCAACATATCCTCAATATATCCCCAACATATCCCCAACATATCCTCAATATATCCCCAACATATCCCCAACATATCCTCTATATATCCTCAACATATCCCCAACATATCCCAACATATCCTCAATATATCCCCCAACATATCCCCAACATATCCCCAACATATCCCCAACATATCCTCAATATATCCCCAACATATCCTCAATATATCCTCAATATATCCCCAACATATCCCCAACATATCCTCAATATATCCTCAACATATCCTCTATATATCCCCAACATATCCTCTATATATCCCCCACATATCCCCAACATATCCCCAACATATCCCCAACATATCCTCAATATATCCTCAATATATCCCCAACATATCCTCAACATATCCTCAATATATCCCCAAAATATCCGCAACATATCCTCAATATATCCCCAACTTATCCCCAACATATCCTCAATATATCCCCAACATATCCTCAATATATCCCCAACATATCCTCAATATATCCCCAACATATCCTTAACATATCCCCAACGTATCCCCAACATATCCTCAACATATCCTTAACATATCCCCAACGTATCCCCAACATATCCCCAACATATCCCCCACATATCCCCCACATATCCCCCACATATCCCCCACATATCCCCCACATATCCCCCACATATCCCCCACATATCCCCCACATATCCCCCACATATCCCCCACATATCCCCCACATATCCCCCACATATCCCCAACATATCCCCAACATATCCTCCATATATCCCCAACATATCCTCAATATATCCTCAATATATCCCCAACATATCCCCAACATATCCTCAATATATCCTCAACATATCCTCTATATATCCCCAACATATCCTCTATATATCCCCCACATATCCCCCACATATCCCCAACATATCCCCAACATATCCTCAATATATCCTCAATATATCCCCAAAATATCCGCAACATATCCTCAATATATCCCCAACATATCCCCAACATATCCTCAATATATCCCCAACATATCCCCAACATATCCTCAATATATCCCCCACATATCCTCAATATATCCCCAACATATCCCCAACATATCCTCAATATATCCTCAACATATCCTCTATATATCCCCAACATATCCTCTATATATCCCCCACATATCCCCAACATATCCCCAACATATCCCCAACATATCCCCAACATATCCTCAATATATCCTCAATATATCCCCAACATATCCTCAATATATCCCCAAAATATCCGCAACATATCCTCAATATATCCCCCACATATCCTCAATATATCCCCAACATATCCCCAACATATCCTCAATATATCCTCAACATATCCTCTATATATCCCCAACATATCCTCTATATATCCCCCACATATCCCCAACATATCCCCAACATATCCCCAACATATCCCCAACATATCCTCAACATATCCTCAATATATCCCCAAAATATCCGCAACATATCCTCAATATATCCCCAACTTATCCCCAACATATCCTCAATATATCCCCAACATATCCTCAATATATCCCCAACATATCCTCAATATATCCCCAACATATCCTTAACATATCCCCAACGTATCCCCAACATATCCTCAACATATCCTTAACATATCCCCAACGTATCCCCAACATATCCCCAACATATCCCCCACATATCCCCCACATATCCCCCACATATCCCCCACATATCCCCCACATATCCCCCACATATCCCCCACATATCCCCCACATATCCCCCACATATCCCCCACATATCCCCCACATATCCCCCACATATCCCCCACATATCCCCAACATATCCCCAACATATCCCCAACATATCCTCCATATATCCCCAACATATCCTCAATATATCCTCAATATATCCCCAACATATCCCCAACATATCCTCAATATATCCTCAACATATCCTCTATATATCCCCAACATATCCTCTATATATCCCCCACATATCCCCCACATATCCCCAACATATCCCCAACATATCCTCAACATATCCTCAATATATCCCCAAAATATCCGCAACATATCCTCAATATATCCCCAACATATCCCCAACATATCCTCAATATATCCCCAACATATCCCCAACATATCCTCAATATATCCCCCACATATCCTCAATATATCCCCAACATATCCCCAACATATCCTCAATATATCCTCAACATATCCTCTATATATCCCCAACATATCCTCTATATATCCCCCACATATCCCCAACATATCCCCAACATATCCCCAACATATCCTCAATATATCCTCAATATATCCCCAACATATCCTCAATATATCCCCAAAATATCCGCAACATATCCTCAATATATCCCCAACATATCCTCAACATATCCTCAATATATCCCCAACATATCCTCAATATATCCCCAACATATCCTCAATATATCCCCAACATATCCCCAACGTATCCCCAACATATCCCCAACATATCCTCAACATATCCTTAACATATCCCCAACGTATCCCCCACATATCCCCCACATATCCCCCACATATCCCCCACATATCCCCCACATATCCCCCACATATCCCCCACATATCCCCCACATATCCCCCACATATCCCCCACATATCCCCCACATATCCCCCACATATCCCCAACATATCCCCAACATATCCCCAACATATCCCCAACATATCCTCAATATATCCACAATATATCCTCAATATATCCCCAACATATCCTCAATATATCCTCAACATATCCCCCACATATCCCCCACATATCCCCAACATATCCCCAACATATCCTCAATATATCCTCAATATATCCCCAACATATCCTCAACATATCCTCAATATATCCCCAAAATATCCGCAACATATCCTCAATATATCCCCAACATATCCTCAATATATCCCCAACATATCCCCAACATATCCTCAATATATCCCCAACATATCCTCAATATATCCCCAACATATCCCCAACATATCCTCAATATATCCTCAACATATCCTCTATATATCCCCAACATATCCTCTATATATCCCCCACATATCCCCCACATATCCCCAACATATCCCCAACATATCCCCAACATATCCTCAATATATCCTCAATATATCCCCAACATATCCTCAACATATCCTCAATATATCCCCAAAATATCCGCAACATATCCTCAATATATCCCCAACATATCCCCAACATATCCTCAACATATCCTCAATATATCCCCAACATATCCTCAATATATCCCCAACATATCCTCAATATATCCCCAACATATCCTTAACATATCCCCAACGTATCCCCAACATATCCCCAACATATCCTCAACGTATCCTTAACATATCCCCAACGTATCCCCGACATATCCCCAACATATCCCCCACATATCCCCCACATATCCCCCACATATCCCCCACATATCCCCCACATATCCCCCACATATCCCCCACATATCCCCCACATATCCCCCACATATCCCCCACATATCCCCAACATATCCCCCACATATCCCCAACATATCCCCAACATATCCCCAACATATCCCCAACATATCCTCAATATATCCCCAACATATCCCCAATATATCCTCAATATATCCCAAACATATCCCCAACATATCCTCAATATATCCTCAACATATCCTCTATATATCCCCAACATATCCTCTATATATCCCCCACATATCCCCCACATATCCCCCACATATCCCCCACATATCCCCCACATATCCCCCACATATCCCCCACATATCCCCAACATATCCCCAACATATCCCCAACATATCCTCAACATATCCTCAATATATCCCCAAAATATCCGCAACATATCCTCAATATATCCCCAACATATCCTCAACATATCCTCAATATATCCCCAACATATCCTCAATATATCCCCAACATATGCTCAATATATCCCCAACATATCCCCAACATATCCCCAACATATCCCCAACATATCCTCAACATATCCTTAACATATCCCCAACGTATCCCCCACATATCCCCAACGTATCCCCCACATATCCCCCACATATCCCCCACATATCCCCCACATATCCCCCACATATCCCCAACATATCCCCAACATATCCCCAACATATCCCCAACATATCCCCAACATATCCTCAACATATCCTCAATATATCCCCAACATATCCCCAACATATCCTCAATATATCCTCAACATATCCTCTATATATCCCCAACATATCCTCTATATATCCCCCACATATCCCCCACATATCCCCCACATATCCCCCACATATCCCCCACATATCCCCAACATATCCCCAACATATCCCCAACATATCCCCAACATATCCCCAACATATCCTCAATATATCCTCAATATATCCCCAACATATCCTCAATATATCCCCAACGTATCCCCAACGTATCCCCAACGTATCCCCAACATATCCCCAACATATCCTCAACATATCCTCAATATATCCCCAACATATCCCCAACGTATCCCCAACGTATCCTTAACATATCCCCAACGTATCCCCAACATATCCCCAACATATCCTCAACATATCCCCAACATATCCCCCACATATCCCCCACATATCCCCCACATATCCCCAACATATCCCCAACATATCCCCAACATATCCCCAACATATCCCCAACATATCCCCAACATATCCTCAACATATCCTCAACATATCCCCCACATATCCTTAACATATCCCCAACGTATCCCCCACATATCCCCAACGTATCCCCCACGTATCCCCCACATATCCCCCACATATCCCCCACATATCCCCCACATATCCCCCACATATCCCCAACATATCCCCAACATATCCCCAACATATCCCCAACATATCCCTAACATATCCTCAACATATCCTCAATATATCCCCAACATATCCCCAACATATCCCCAACATATCCTCAATATATCCTCAACATATCCTCTATATATCCCCAACATATCCTCTATATATCCCCCACATATCCCCCACATATCCCCCACATATCCCCAACATATCCCCAACATATCCCCAACATATCCCCAACATATCCTCAATATATCCTCAATATATCCCCAACATATCCTCAACATATCCTCAATATATCCCCAACGTATCCCCAACGTATCCCCAACGTATCCCCAACATATCCCCAACATATCCTCAACATATCCTCAATATATCCCCAACATATCCTCAATATATCCCCAACATATCCCCAACGTATCCCCAACGTATCCCCAACGTATCCTCAACGTATCCCCAACATATCCCCAACATATCCTCAACATATCCCCAACATATCCCCCACATATCCCCCACATATCCCCCACATATCCCCCACATATCCCCAACATATCCCCAACATATCCCCAACATATCCCCAACATATCCCCAACATATCCCCAACATATCCCCAACATATCCTCAACGTATCCTCAACGTATCCCCAACGTATCCCCAACGTATCCTCAACATATCCCCCACATATCCCCCACATATCCCCCACATATCCCCCACATATCCCCCACATATCCCCCACATATCCCCCACATATCCCCCACATATCCCCAACATATCCCCAACATATCCCCAACATATCCCCAACATATCCCCAACATATCCTCCACATATCCTCAACATATCCTCAACGTATCCCCAACGTATCCTTAACATATCCCCAACGTATCCTCAACATATCCCCAACATATCCCCCACATATCCCCCACATATCCCCCACATATCCCCAACATATCCCCAACATATCCCCAACATATCCCCAACATATCCCCAACATATCCTCAATATATCCCCAACATATCCCCAACATATCCCCAACATATCCTCCACATATCCCCACACCTCTTGTTTGAATAGTTATTGTGTAATATTATGTCTGATACTTGTCTTTGTTTGTACCCCATAATTGTAAGGGCTGCGGAATCTGTAGGCGCTATATAAATAAATAAATAAAACATTTTCTGAGCACATTAGCTAATAGAAAGATCCCATATAAAGTCAGGAGCCAGGATAGCACAGCTCTGATCAATGTAGTCATTCATTATTTCTAATAATGTTATTGATTTCCTTGTAGCACAATACTGCACCCCACCCCCCTGCACACAGCTCAGTATTTAGGATTGCCAATGTTTCCCTCTGAAATGAGGTTGTAAAGATGGCAGAACATGTGAAATGAACAGCCCAAGTATGTTGAGATTGTTTCCCAGTCATTTCTAAGTTAGACAAGATGGTGGGGTACATTGAACTGCCGAGTATCACAAGTGATGGCTATAACCTGCACCCTCAGACGAGCGATGGATTACAGGAAGACAATTCATTGTCCAAATTCAATGCAAAATGTTTTGAAATAATTTTAAAGATGGGATGTCCTGAGGACTTACAGAATTCTGTAATACTCCTGTATAGATGCAATCTGTAACCTTATTTACATCTAATACATGTATTCTTGGTAGCTGGGATGTAATATTGTATTACCATCTGTAATGTGTATACAAAGATAAAGAACTTAATATAGTACTATTATAATAATAAAGTGATCACAGAATTGGCTTGGATGCTGAAATCCTACCTCCTCCCTGGCATAATGTCAATGGAGAAAAAACTGATAACATTATTGGCTCTGTATGAACCCAGCCCCTAGTAAAACACATGCTCTACCTGCTACAGTGTTCAATTCCTTCCCTGGCCAGTCATCTTCAGAGGTCACCTATTCTAGCATGTTGTTTCCTCCTCTGCTTTACCTGAGTGCTGTTCTGGTTCCTAGTGTCCATTTGTGAAGAAGTGCTATATCTGATCCTGCTTTCCTGTGTATTGACTTGTGTCCATCTGATCCTTCTGTACTGCTACAACTCTCCAGATTGTTAAACCAGAACCTGTGCTGCCTGCCTCGACCCTCTTGCCAGCTACAGACTCTTCAGTGCTTGACCTGGACTGATGACTATATACTTGCTTGCCTGACCCACTGGTACTGTTTTCGATGCGTTCCAAGTAACCGCACTAGGTTGATGTCCTGAACCATATCAGACAATACATAACTAACAACAAATCTCAGAGGGGAAACAGCGTAATACCAGTATCAACAAATTGGGGGGACAACCCCCAAGGGGTACCCTAAACTAGAAACACCCTAAACCAATATAGTAAAATATAACCTTTAAATAGTCACTGTCACTAACCTTTTTTTTTATGTTGTATTACTTATGTACTACAACATATCTCTAATATACTTTCATTATTTATTTTAGTTTTTTATAAAAATAGTTTATTTTATATTTGAAAACTGGCCACTAGGGGTCTGCCTCCTAGTGGCCAGCTGCAGCCTACCGTGACGTCACGACTGAATTAGTACCGATGCCGGCCGGGCAATCGGTCCTAATTCAGTCAGCCAATCAGCCTGCGCTCGCTCCCTGTCTGTCAATCAGACAGCAGAAATGTAGAAAAAAGCTGCAGTGGTTCTTCCAAGGAAGTAACTACCTGCAATTGATAAAGGGAGCTGTGACTCCCGAAACGCGTCTTGCTATATTTATTTATTTTTATAATGTATTTACTTTATTATTTACTTTACACCTATACCCACGACTTTGGGTTACTTCCTTGGAAGCGCCACTGCAGCTTTTTTCTACATTTCTGCAGTCTACTTACGGACCCACCCCTGGGCTCTGTCCTTACGCTGCAGGCCTGCATACCAAGCTACCATCACTGGCAAGGGATACGCTACCCCCCACCAGGGCACCTACCTACACCGGCTAGAGACCTACACCGCACCCGGCGCCACCTCCGCTTTTTTTTCGCTATATACTGTCAATCAGACAGGCGGGAGTGACCGCTGAGAGCACAGAGGATGCGGCTCCCTGGCCTCGCACGCCGGCCCCGCCTCCCGGCCTCAGGACTGCCCTGCACTTCAGTAAGTGATTTTTGGGGTGGGGGCGGGGGGTAGAGCGAGTTACGCGGTGGTAGGCGGGGGGGGGGGCGATAGAGCGGGTTGCGGCCGTAACAAAGTTATATTGTTTTCAACACAGGGTGCCTCCAGTTGTTTCACCACTACAACTCACAGCATGCCCTGACAGCCAATAGATGTCATGGCAAGCCGGGTGGTTGTAGTGGTGAAACAGCTGGAGGCACCCTGTATAGATGAACTAAGGGTGGAAGTCGGCACCCCCAGCAGGTATCAGTGACGTCGTGCCTGCTGGGGAAGTCTGCCTGGTAAGTGAGCACACTACCAGGCAGACAAAAATACATTTTTTGGGTTGGGGGGGGGGGGGTGGGTTAGGGAAAGATGGGCAATAGGCAGATACAGGAAAAAAAAAAGGTTGGTGGGAGCTACACTTTAATTAAACATTTAAAATATAATGGTGAAAGACACATGTGAGAATTCACCTGAACACCACTAGGTGTCAGTATCACACAAGATATTTACAATCACAGCTAGTCATGCACTTGATTTCAGTTGCTGTTCATATTACTGCCAAAATATCGGTGTGCCACTCTATCTTTTGGGCCGCTCAAATGGCTGATAGATAATAGAACTGGGGCTGAGAACAAACGCTGCTGATTAAAATATCACATAAGCCTAAGTCTTGACGTTTTGCTGGAGACCCAGCTTCATCAGAGGACTGGCGGCTAAATTAGACAATACGTGCACGGAGAGAAAAAACTCACGCTGACACAAGATTAGGTCAAAATGGTTCTTTCTGATTTATTGTATTGTGTACACACAAGATATATTCTTCAGTAGGGCGTAGCACATTGTTTAAGCATTCTAATTGGTTAGCAGACTACTTTACGTAAGCATTGCATCATATTTTCTGTGCCAAGCAGGGTGGTCACACAGGGCCTGATACAGGATGTAACCTCCATTTTAGAAGAATGATCTTCATTACATATATTATCCATAACAATACCATGCACTGATACCATCAAGTGTGTTGGGCCAGCCAGTGCCCACACTAGGGCCATGCTTGGGAAGTGACCTGCTACCCTCCAACAGCAGAAGTTAAAGGGTGAAAACCCAGAGGGTACCTTGATCCCAGGCGTTGGTCAAAGCCAAAGCAGTTTGGTTGCACAGTTGGTCCACAGTTGTTGCCCGTTACATTCTCTTGATAATTCATCATTAGTAATTCCCTAATGAATAAATCATTTTGTGACCCTGTAGTTTGTTGTCACAGTGCAGCGGTACCCACGGCATATCAGGGTTGCACCTAGAGTTGGTGGGCGTACAGACAGCTCTTTTCTATTTCGGTGATAATCTGCTTTTTACACCCACATTCACAAAGAAATTCACAAACCTCTCCTACTCTGTGCAGTTCCCAAGACAAGCAGAGATGTCAGCAGAGAGCACTGTTGCCAGACAGAAAACAACAACTCAAATTCAGCAGCTGATAATTATTGAAAGGATTAAGATTTAAGAAAGGATTAAGAAGTAATTTACAAATCTATAAAAAATAGAAATTGAGGCTCAGGGTCAATGAATATTGGATGATGATATGTTTATTATAATAAAATATATATGATAGTTAAAGTGTGTGCCGAACCTCACAGGGCCCTTGTGGGTCGGCAAATACACAATAAAAATTCACAATAAATATACAAATATAATACGGCAATTGTAACTAATATCAACAGGTAATTAGTAAAATTCATAAAATTGTAAAAAATTTATAAAAAATATAAGAGTGTCCACAGTATCCGATAAAACAGCCAAAATTATCCACAGTGTCCGATAAATCAGTCAAAATTAACCACAGTGTCCGATAAGCCAGACGAAAAAATAGAGATATTCTTGAGAAATTGATCTAATAGTTCAGATGGTGGGTACCATGAAAATAAAGTGCATATTAATCTCTTAGTAGTTTTGTTCAAATGAATCCCCTTTTTCGGCTGGCTTATCGGACACTGTGAATAATTTTAGCTGTTTTATCGGATACTGTGGACACTCTTATATTTTTTATAAATTTTTTACAATTTTATGAATTTTACTAATTACCTGTTGATATAAGTTACAATTGCCGTATTATATTTGTATATTTATTGTGAATTTTTATTGTGTATTTGCCGACCCACAAGGGCCCTGTGAGGTTCGGCACACACTTTATCTATCATATATATTTTATTATAATAAACATATCATCATCCAATATTCATTGACCCTGAGCCTCAATTTAATTTTTTTTTATTTATTGCATTTTTTACACCGTGGGTATAGGTGTTATTTGAGTAGCTCGGGTCCCAGGAAACTAGTTGATAAGAGCCTCTCCTACTCTTTAAACATAATTTACAAATCTGTTTAACTTTCTGGAGCCAGTTGATATAAAAACATTTTTTTTTCCCTGGAATACCCCTTTCATTCTTTGTATGTTCTGACATTACTGCAGTAAAATGAGGTGTTGACACAAATTTTGAGCCATAGGGAGCGATGCATCCCCAGAATCTGTGTCTTGTTCTGGAGTCATCATTGTGAAGATGGCCATCTACCCACCAGGCCAAGTTCATAGACTTCTAGTGAACATGCTATGCTAGGTGTGTCACGATCTTACTTATGTTGCTTATATTTGTGTTTGCATTTTTTTTCTGCAGGAATTGTCTTTGGAATTTGATTGTGAAATGAAGAAACGCGAGCATGAGTTTCGTCTACGTCTAGATGAGATGAGCACTGTAGTTCTTTCACATGAACTCAAGGTAAAATCTATACTGTACATATGAAGACACCTACAGGTGAAAGGTTTGGATTGACTAAGTTGGGTTGTGTTTAAATGGGCATTCTCATTAAAAATAATTTTTGCTATTACACTCCTTATGGTAAATAAAAAAATCTTTCTAATGTACTTTGTTTAAAAAATTTTTTTTTTAAAAAAAATGAAGTCTTCTAGGTTTTATTTATGTTTAAAAAAGCTGCCACTAGGTGTCTCCCTACTTGTCCAGAGCACATTTCCCTCCATCTCTTGCACAAACTTTGGACTCCTGCTGGCCTGGAAGAAGTCAAAAATCAGGAAATGCAGTTTGGAGTGTGCAGCCTTAGCCAGTCATAGCTCATCTCACACTGAACTGCTCTAGGCTGTGTGTAGTAGAGTGAGGGAGGAAGTTCTCCCCTGTATGGCTTCAGATGATGTCACGCCTGTTGGGGAACACCGCTTTCCAGTCTGTGAATCTGACTGAGCACAAAATACAGAGCTATATCAAGGTATAAAACTAAAAAACTATAAAAAATAAAGGCAGGGGGTGGTTTATCATGAAGGGGCAGGGAACTGGGAGGATTGAAAAATTTAACAGGATGATGACAGGTACTTTTTTTTTAAGGACCTTGTCAGAAGAGCGTAAAATTGCAGCAATCTCACAGGGATGGTACGGCAGGATGTTACAAAGCGCCCTGCTGTACCATCCCTGTGCGATTGCTGCAATTTTACTCTGCACTTCACGGAAATAAAGGTGAAAGGCTGCACAACTGACTTACGTGGTGAGTGCTTCCATATGTTCTTCTGACAAAGATTTTACATTAGCGTTTTGTTCTTTCCTGGATATGCACCTCCACCTGTTCAGATACATGTCCTAACGCACGGCTATAGTGTGTCCATATTGGGGAGTTATTTCGGAACGTATGCATTGTTAGCGGTGCCGAAACTATCTGTTCCTGTTCTCACAACTCTTTTTAAGGAATTTCATCAATGAAGATGAAAACAACCTTTTTTATTTTAAACTTATACAATTAATACATTAATATTAATTTTTAATACATTTTTTTTAAAGGCAAAGCTACTGACAAAAGAGTTAGAAGTTATGAGGGAAATGGAACTGAAAGGAGCAGAAACCATTCAGGAAACAGAATCCACCAACCAGAGACTGCAAGAGGCCTTGAAATTGAAGGAATTTGAAATGAAAGAGCTATCAGCAGTAAAAGATGCACGGTAAATCCTAAAAAAGAAATGTGAAAATCATATTGGTCTCTAAGTTTCTGCTTGGACAAGCTTCTCACTTCCTATGAGATCTTAGGACCATTTACACAATTTCCAGACTGTTAACATATATAGGTTATTAGGTGCCTAATACCTTCCTTTCAAAAGAATTGGAGGATCTAGGCAGACAAAGGGTTGACATTACTACACGAATATCTGGAAAAAACGGGAAACAGCGCTCCGTGGTGTATTAAAAGAGGATGAAGGATTGTTTTAAAAAGGCATGTAACCTGCTCACCTGGTAGGGTTGTGTAAGCACATACACAACAATGGTGAGCACATGATAAGGTGTCCGCAGCCCTCCGGCACAAGAATATGTATATGAGTAAGCAGCTTCAATGGAGACGCCGGCTCAACGTGGCGCTGGACACAGACCAAGCAGCTTACTACACGAAGACAGTAACTGGGCACTGTTGTTGTAGGAACCAGCTATATGTCACAGGAAGCCATCAACCCCTAAAAAGGTGCAGCCTTCTATGGATTCAGATTACCATTTACGTAGACGTGCTTTCATATCTACCACTATACAAGCCAGGTATAATGGATATATTACAATGGATTGTGATTTGAGGCTACACCAGGTCCCCAGAACAACTGTGCATCAAAATACGAAAGGGTAGACTTAGCATTTAGGCCTGTTTTTTCAAGGGATAATTTCCTAACATAAAAGAAGAAATACTTAAGAGTTATTCAAATAACATGAGAGAAGGACTTCAGTTGGAGGCACCTGACATAAACCCCATCAATGCAATTAACACCATGAACACATACAAAATCCTATGGTAAACGTTGGTTCAATAGTAGACCTGAAAATAGCGGTGGTACTAGGAAAATATAGACGTCAAAAATATAAGTAAAAAAAAGAAGAGTCCTGCAACTCACCGCTAGGATATAGATCACTGTAGTAGGGCCACCATGGATCACCGGGATGGTGTGGCAAGCTCAGAGGCTGAAAACCGGTAGGTTACGTGCAGGTGCACCTCTTCCGGCCGGAGGCCGGAAGAAGTGCTACCTGCACGAAACCTACCGGCCGGAAGAAGAGCACCTGCACGAAACCTACCTGCTGGAAGAACTGCACCTGCACGAAACCTACCGGTTTGTAGCCTCTGAGCTTCCCACACCATCCCGGTGATCCATGGCGGCCCTACTACGCTGATCTATATCCTAGCGTTGAGTTGCAGGACTCTTCTTTTTTTACTTATATTAAAGAGTTATTCCCATTGTTGACTTTTATTAATTCATTGATATCCAAAGAATATGCCATAAATGTGTTATAGATGCAGACCTGCACCTATCTTTAGGAAATGGGGTTTCCTAAAAACAAAATAGGGCAGTGAGCTTCTCAGTTTCTGTAATTTCAGAGTTATGGAACCAGTGTAGCACAGTGAGGTACAATGTTTAACAGTAGTTCACTGTCAGCTTGGCTGTTTCCATATTCCACCTCTATGTTCAGCGTTAGCTGCACAAGGCAGAATGAGGGTCCAGGACACCCATTCTGGAGATATGTGTGGGCCCTAGAGGTAGTGGGAGCTGGAAACAACGTTCTTTCTCATGTAACCACCTGGGACCCGGCAAAGCTATTAACCGCGCTTCCAAGCTGCACCCTCCAACATGTGAGAAGCTGAATCTTCTAAACGGTGTGCAAGTATTTTTCCTTTTCCCCAGAGGTAGTACCTGCATCTAAAGCTGCTTTCACACTGTGTAATTGCTCCGTTACAAACGGACATTAATTGCTCTTTTTTTCAATTTTGCGAGCCATTAACATCCGTTATTGTAACGGAGTATTTCGGGAATTATAACAGACAGAGAGGATCCCATTAACTTGAATGAGATTCCTCTAACATCCGTTATAACTCCTGTTATTGCGGCGGAAGATAGCGGGAGAAAAAGACGGCGCAAGCACTAATTTTTCTCCCGCTATCTTCATAATGGCCGTCACACTACCGGGACTAAACGGACTATGCCATATGCTGCGGATAAGCCATTTGCATATACACTAAGGGCTCCAGACTATATGCTTGCTTAAAGGGGTAGTCCAGGGAACTAAACTTATCAGACACTAATCTCCTATCCATGGGACTCCCCTGACAATTGCAGTCCTGGCTAGTGTCCCAGCAATAACACTCCATTACGGTACTGGAAGGTATTTTTTCTCTATTTTCTGTCTTATTTATAAATTATTAATGTTTTGTGGTTTATATTTATGTATTGTAGAATTAAAGAACTAGAAGAAAAACTACAGTCAATGCAACATCAGATGAAAAAACAAGAGGAGACGTTCCAAAGAAAGTAAGATCAAAGAAAACCCTGTGACAGGGTAAACCCATCTATTGTCTTACAGATATGCTGTCCCTAATATATATATATATATATATATATATATATATATATATATATATATATATAGTGGGGACAAAACGTGTATTAGGGCTTGATATGTTAAAGGGGGTACTCCGCTCAGCTTTTGGAACAAACTGTTCCGAACGCTGGAGCTGGCGCCGGGAGCTCGTTATGTCATAGCCCCGCCCCTCATGATGTCACACCCCGCCCCTCAATGCAAGTCTATGGGAGGGGGTGTGACAGCCGTCACGCCCCCTCCCATAGACTTGCATTGAGGGAGCGGGGCGTGACATAATGGGGGGCGGGGCTATGACATAATGAGCTCCCGACTCCAGTGTTCAAAACAGTTTGTTCCAAACGCTGAGCAGCGGAGTACCGCTTTAAAGGGGTATGAAAAAAAACTTTTTTATATATATCAACTGGCTCCAGAAAGTTAAACAGATTTGTAAATTACTTCTATTAAAAAATCTTAATCCTTTCGGTACTTATGAGCTTCTGAAGTTAAGGTTGTACTTTTCTGTCTACGTGCTCTCTGATGACACGTGTCTCGGGAACCGCCCAGTTTAGAAGCAAACCCCCATAGCAAACCTCTTCTTAACTGGGCGTTTCCCGAGACAGGTGTCATCAGAGAGCACTTAGACAGAAAAGAACAACCTTAACTTCAGAAGCTCATAAGTACTGAAAGGATTAATATTTTTTAATAGAAGTCATTTACAAACCTGTTTAACTTTCTGGAGTCAGTTGATATATATAAAAAAGTTTTTTCCTGGAATACCAACAGTTTCTGCCATTATGTTCAGCAAATTCCAATGCCCCGCTCCCTCAATCCGCAGGTTGGAGACCACTGGTCTAGAGTATGAATACTCCTTTAAGGTATTATTGATTGAATATGCAGATGGTGGAGAGTAAATTATTAATAATGATGAAAAAGTTAATGTATTTGGGCCATTTGCCACAGTGCCACAGAAGTCAGCCGAGCTTACAGGACTCTTCATTTCTCTTACATAGAGCTGCCAGATATATCGTATCACTTACAGTGGAGTTTAATATTAATGGAACTTTATTAACTCTGAGTTCCTTGTTGTCCTATGTAAGCCAGCTATTTATAGCAATGGAGATAACGCACTTCCGGCCTGTAATGTCCATGGATGACATTGCAGAATGTTAAAGAGCATCTGTCATAACAATAAACCTACTAAAAGTATGGAATCTATATTGCCTACCCTTTTACAGCTGCTCTGGTAACATTGAAGACAACACTCAATATATACAAAGGGGGGTTGTTTTCTTAGAAAACCTTGATGGAATCAGCCCTGTCTCCCCATAAACATGCATGCTTAGTTTTACACCTTTTTCACTCCGTTTTCAGACACCTTTGGTGCTGTTGATGGTGAGAAAGGCTAAAAAATTGAACACTAGCTTGTTGGACTCTTGTTTTCTCTAATATAAATATCTAAGGACTGATATTCCTTCCCTACATTTTCGCTAGGACACATTAAAATTGGTTTTCTTAGCAAATCTAGAAGGATCTGATGAAATGGAGGGAACTTGTAGAGCAGTGGTCTTCAACCTGTGGACCTCCAGATGTTTCAAAACAACAACTCCCAGCATGCTCGGACACCAGTTGGCTGTCCGGGCATGCTGGGAGTTGTAGTTTTGCAACATCTGGAGGTCCGCAGGTTGCAGACCACTCCTGTAGAGAATATGCTAGACGCCAAGTCACGGGACCATATCGTGGATGTTGCTGCACTTATATGCTCAGCTAGAGAAGAGAATATCTCCTAGGTTAAATATACAGTGGGGATCAAAAGTTTGGGCACCCCAGGTAAAAATTTGTATTAATGTGCATAAAGAAGCCAAGGAAAGATGGAAAAATCTCCAAAAGGCATCAAATTACAGATTAAACATTCTTATAATATGTCAACAAAAGTTAGATTTTATTTCCATCATTTACACTTTCAAAATAACAGAAAACAAAAAAATGGCATCTGCAAAAGTTTGGGCACCCTGCAGAGTTAAATGGGCACTGTCACCAACTTTATTTTTTGATATGTTGTAGTACTTATGTACTACAACATATCTCTAATATACTTTTATTTTATTTTTTTCATTAAAAAGGTTTAATTTACATTTTAAAACCGGCCACTGAAAAAGGACTGATTTTGGAGTGGCAATCAGTCCTTTTTCAGTTAGGCTGCACTCGCTCCCTGCCTGTCAATCAGACAGGCGGGAGCGAGCGCATTGGCTCCCCGGCCACTGGCTGGGAGGCCACTCCTCCCGCACATCACCGCCGCCGCCGCTGTCCCTGCACGCCCTCTGCCAGACTCTGCAGTAACTGCATGTGTAATGAGGGAACGGGGTATGCGGGGCGGGGGTGGGGGATGCGGGTAGGAGGGAATTGGCTAGTGCCGTAGCGGGGGGGGGGGGGGGGGGGGATTTAACGGGCAAAAAAAAAAAAAATAGGATGGTGGGAGCTACCCTTTAACATGAGGTGTGTTTAGGATCATTATCCATTTGTAGAAGCCATCCTCTCTTTAACTTCAGCTTTTTCAAAGATGGCATCAAGTTAGCATCCAAAATTAGCTGAAATTTTATTGAATCCATTTTTCCTTCTACTCGTGAGATGTTCCCTGTGCCACTGGCTGCAACCCCAAAGCATGATTGATCCACCCCCATACTTAACAGTTGGGCAGAGATTCTTTTCATTAAATTCGGTTCCCCTTCTTCTCCAAACGTTCCTTTGCTCATTCCGGCCAAAAAGTTAAATTTTAACCTCATCGGTCTACAGAACTTGTTTCCAAAATGCATCAGGCTTGTCTATATGTTAATTTGCAAAGTTCAAATGCTGATTTTTGTGGTGAGGATGTAGAAGAGGTTTTCTTCTGATGACTCTTCAATGTAGACCATATTTGTACAAGTATCTCTTTTTATAGTGGAATAGTGTACCACAACTCCAGTGTCTGCCAGATCTTTCTGGAGGGATTGTGCAGTCAAACCTGGGTTTTGAATTGTTTTTCTCACAATCCTGCGAGCTGTTCTGTCTGATATTTTTCTTGGTCTTCCAGATCTTGCCTTAACTTCCACTGTTCCTGATGACTGCCATTTCTTAATTACATTCTGAACAGAGAATATTGACATCTGAAGACGTTTTGCTATCTTCTTATAGCCTTCTCCAGCTTTGTGAGCATCAACTATTTTCAGTTTCAGATTTCTAGACAACTGCTTAGAAGAACCCATGGTGCTGATTGTTGGGGCAAGCTCAGATGAGTCTGGGCATTTAAAACCTTTGAGATTGACATCACCTGGTCTTCTTAGATGATGATTGAGAACAATCCATGACACTGGAAGGTCTCAGCTTTGCAAAGGGGGCAGTGCATGCTATAAATTCTGCATGGTGCCCAAACTTTTGCAGATGCCATTTTTTTGTTTTCTGTTACTTTAAAGGGGAAATGATGGAAATGAAATCTAACATTTGTTGACATATTATAAGAATGTCTAATCTGTAATTTGATGTCTTTTGAAGAGTTTTCCATCTTTCCTGGGCTCCTTTATGCACATTAATAAAATGGGGTGCCGAAACTTTTGATCCCCACTGTATATATATATATATATATATATATATATATATATAATCTGATGTGTATTTCCATAGCAGAAATCTAAGGCTGATCCTAGCATTTCTGCCTTAGATGTGCAGTTTTCCCTGATGTGGATCCATTCAAAAGCAAGCGCCATTGTCCGGAGTTGGACTACCTCAACTATTTGCTGTGAATAGAAACCTAGGCAGTGCAAGTGAATACATTTCTTTTGCATTAGAGGCAGATTTTCATTGGATTTGATGCAGACTTCAGAATGCATTCTGTCTCAAAATCCAAGTCAAATCTGACCTGCGTGAGCATAGCCTAAAACTGGTGGAAGGTAACTGGATCTGCTTCTGACAATAGGTGTTGGGGACAGCGCAGATGAAAGCAACTGCTCTGCATCACGGCTATAGCTAAGAAAATGGACTAAAGTTATGTAAAATAAAGAAAATCCAGGAATGAGCTAGGTGCAAGGGTCAGATAGTTGATATCTGTCACAGCGAAGGTTTGTCTGTTAAACTGCATCTGTCCACTACTAAGCTGCCCACACATGGGTTATCAATAAACTTCGCTTTAAAAAAAAACTTCTAGGCCTTGTTCACACCGCCATTGTGCTAATCAGTCCATCCAAAGAACGAAGGACGGGAGTTGATCAGAGAAAAAAAATCCTGCATTTCCTATGCTTTCTCCCCCAAGCTTAAGTCAGTGGGATCCGTCAGGACCTGGCAGTGTCAGATGTGCTCTGACCATTAAGGGTCAGTACAAAATAAAACCGAACGGACCCTTAATGGGTTGGAACCCAAGGCAGTGTGAACCTAGTCTGAGCCTGGTAAATTCTATTGACAAAAAATAAAAATGGAAATCTGAGTTGAAAGCAATCCTAAATGTGACTGATTTGTTTAAAACCAACATGAGAGCCCAACAGAAAATCTAATCTAAATGTAGGATCACACATGCTGTATTTTGCTGCATATTTTCTGCAGCTAATTTTGCTACCCATTGGCTTCAATAGGAAGGAAAATATGCAGCAGCAAAATACAGCATGTGTGACCCTACCCTAATGAATACTTTTCTGCCTGTACAGCTTTGTCTCAATGTAAATGAATATTTACTGATGGAAATGTTACATTGCAGACACGTGCAGCTAGACCGACTTGCACGTGAGAAGGAGTCGGCTCTGGAATCGATGAAGGAGGCTCACGCTGAACATGCACGCCGGCTAGAGAAACAGGTCAAGGAGCTGCAGATGTGTGTAGAGACTCTGCAGGCAGAGCAGCAAAGAGCTCAGTGCAGGCAGAAAGCCACACTGACTGAGAGAGACTCCACCATTGACAAGTGAGTACAAATATGCCAGCATAAATTCTTTGATGTGAATTTCTATACACACAGTAGTATTAACCCCTTAACCCCTTAAGGACACATGACGTTCTCATACGTCTCCATTTCCGAGTCCTTAAGGACACATGACGTATGAGAACGTCATGTGTTTTACCGGCCCCCCGCAACCATCTGGAGCGGAGCCGGTCCCCGATGCCTGCTGAAATCGTTCAGCAGGCATCGGGGCATATCGCACAGGGGGGTAATTATGACCCCCCATGTCGGCGATGGCCGCAGATCGCTGGACAATTCAGTCCAGCGATCTGCGGCGGATTCCGGGTCAATCGGGTCTCCAGTGACCCGGTGACCCGGAATTATTGGCTGATCGGGGCCGTCAGAGACGGCCCCGAACAGCCAGAGCCAGCAGGGGTGAGGTGGCACTGGTGCCACCTCACGATCGCCCTGATTCGTCGGCCGGATTACCGGCCGACCAATCAGGGCGCCTGCTGCGGGCGTCACTCCCGCAACCCGCTCCGCCCCTCTTCCGGAGGACGTGAGCGGGTGCGGGACGTGCACCCCGGGTGCTGGGGACCCCGATCCCCGGCGCCCCTGTTGGGATCGGGGCCCCAGGAGCAGCGGCGGAGACGACGAGGGACTGACCTGTGCAGCGAGGATCGTTGGAGGTGAGTGACAGCCTCCTGCTGTTGCTTAGCAACAGCTCCCAGCATGCAAAAAGGGCATGCTGGGAGCTGTAGTTATGCAACAGCAGGAGGCAGACCACCACAACTCCCAGCATGCCCTTATGGGCATGCTGGGACTTGTAGTTTTGCAACAGCTGGAGGCACATTCTTTCTATGGAAAAGTGTACCTTCAGCTGTTGTGTAACTACAACTCCCAGCTTGCACAATCAACTAAAGTGCATGCTGGGAGTTGTAGTGGTGCATCTGGTGGTTGCATAACTACAACTCCCAGCATGCCCGTTGGCTGTCGGTGACTGCTGAGAGTTGTAGTTTTGCAACAGCTGAAGGCACACTGAGTTAAGTAGCAAACCAGTGTGTCTCCAGCTGTTGCATAACTACAATCCCCAGCATCCCCAGCCAAAGTAGTATGCCTCCAGCTGTTGCATAACTACAACACCCAGCATGCCCTTCCGCTGTCCGTACATGCTGGGGGTTGTAGCTTTTGCAACAGCTGAAGGCACACTGGTTGCAAAACACTGAGTTTGTTACCAAACTCGGTGTTTCACAACCAGTGTGCCTCCAGCTGTTGCAAAACTACAACTCCCAGCATGCACTGATAGACCGTACATGCTGGGAGTTGTAGTTTTGCAACAGCTGGATGTTCCCCCCCCCCCAATGTGAACGTACAGGGTACACTCACATGGGCGGAGGATTACAGTAAGTATCCAGCTGCAAGTTTGAGGTGCGGCAAAATTTCTGCCGCAGCTCAAACTGCCAGCGAGAAACTACTGTGAACCCCCCGCCCGTGTGACTGTACCCTAAAAACACTACACTACACTAACACACAATAAAATAAAAAGTAAAAAACACTACATATACACATACCCCTACACAGCCCCCCTCCCCTCCCCAATAAAAATGAAAAACGTCTGGTACGCCACTGTTTCCAAAACGGAGCCTCCAGCGGTTGCAAAACTACAACTCCCAGCATGCACTGATAGACCGTACATGCTGGGAGTTGTAGTTTTGCAACAGCTGGATTCTCCCCCCCCCCCCCCCCCCCCCAATGTGAACGTACAGGGTACACTCACATGGGCGGAGGATTACAGTAAGTATCCGGCTGCAAGTTTGAGCTGCGTCAAATTTTCTGCCGTAGCTCAAACTGCCAGCGAGAAACTACTGTGAACCCCCGCCCGTGCGACTCTACCCTAAAAACACTACACTACACTAACACAAAATAAAATAAAAAGTAAAAAAACACTACATATACACATACCCCTATACAACCCCCCTCCCCAATAAAAATGAAAAACGTCTGGTACGCCACTGTTTCCAAAACGGAGCCTCCAGCTGTTGCAAAACAACTACTCCCAGTATTGCCAGATAGCCGTTGACTGTCCAGGCATGCTGGGAGTTTTACAACAGCTGGAGGCACCCTGTTTGGGAATCACTGGCGTAGAATACCCCTATGTCCACCCCTATGCAAGTCCCTAATTTAGGCCTCAAATGCGCATGGCGCTCTCACTTTGGAGCCCTGTCGTATTTCAAGGCAACAGTTTAGGGCCACATATGGGGTATCGCCGTACTCGGGAGAAATTGGACTTCAAATTTTGGGGGGTATTTTCTGCTATTACCCTTTTAAAAAATGTAAAATTTTTGGGAAAACAAGCATTTTAGGTAAAAAAAATATATATTTTTTTACATATGCAAAAGTCGTGAAACACCTGTAGGGTATTAAGGTTCAAATTACCCCTTGTTACGTTCCCCGAGGGGTCTAGTTTCCAAAATGGTATGCCATGTGTTTTTTTTTTGCTGTCCTGGCACCATAGGGGCTTCCTAAATGCGGCATGCCCCCAGAGCAAAATTCGCTTTCAAAAAGCCAAATGTGACTCCTTCTCTTCTGAGACCTGTAGTGCGCCAGCAGAGCACTTTTCACACCCATATGGGGTGTTTTCTGAATCGGGAGAAATTGGGCTTCAAATTTTGGGGGGTATTTTCTGCTATTACCCTTTTTAAAATTGTAAAAATTTTGGGAAACCAAGCATTTTAGGTAAAAAATATATATATTTTTTTACATATGCAAAAGTCGTGAAACACCTGTAGGGTATTAAGGTTCACATTACCCCTTGTTACGTTCCCTGAGGGGTCTAGTTTCCAAAATGGTATGCCATGTGTTTTTTTTTTGCTGTTCTGGCACCATAGGGGCTTCCTAAATGCGGCATGCCCCCAGAGCAAAATTTGCTTTCAAAAAGCCAAATGTGACTCCTTCTCTTCTGAGACCTGTAGTGCGCCAGCAGAGCACTTTTCACCCCCATGCGAGGTGTTTTCTGTATCGGGAGAAATTGGGCTTCAAATTTTGGGGGGTATTTTCTGCTATTACCCTTTTTAAAAATGTAAAATTTTTGGGAAACCAAGCATTTTAGGTTAAAAAAATATATATTTTTTTTACATATGCAAAAGTCGTGAATCACCTGTAGGGTATTAAGGTTCACTTTACCCCTTGTTACGTTCCCTGAGGGGTCTAGTTTCCAAAATGGTATGCCATGTGTTTTTTTTTTTTTGCTGTCCTAGCACCATAGGGGCTTCCTAAATGCGGCATGCCCCCCAAAAACCATTTGTCGCTCCTTCCCTTCTGAGCCCTCTACTGCGCCCGCCGAACAATTAACATAGACATATGAGGTATGTGCTTACTCGAGAGAAATTGGGTTTCAAATACAAGTAAAAATTTTCTCCTTTTTATCCCTTGCAAAAATTCAAAAATTGGGTCTACAAGAACATGCGAGTGTAAAAAATGAAGATTGTGAATCTTCTCCTTCACTTTGCTGCTATTCCTGTGAAACACCTAAAGGGTTAATACACTTACTGAATGTTTTTTTGAATACTTTGGGGGGTGCAGTTTTTATAATGGGGTCATTTATGGGGTATTTCTAATATGAAGACCCTTCAAATCCACTTCAAAACTGAACTGGTCCCTGAAAAATAGTGAGTTTGAAAATTTTGTGAAAAATTTCAAAATTGCTGCTGAACTTTGAAGCCCTCTGGTGTCTTCCAAAAGTAAAAACTCATAAATTTTATGATGCAAACATAAAGTAGACATATTGTATATGTGAACCCAAAAAATATATATTTTGAATATCCATTTTCCTTACAAGCGGAGAGCTTCAAAGTTAGAAAAATGCAAAATTTTCATTTTTTTCATCAAATTTTGGGATTTTTCACCAAGAAAGGATGCAAGTTACCATAAAATGTTACCACTAAGTTAAAGTAGAATATGTCACGAAAAAACAATCTCGGAATCAGAATGATAACTAAAAGCATTCCAGAGTTATTAATGTTTAAAGTGACAGTGGTCAGAATTGCAAAAAACGCTCTGGTCCTTAAGGTATGTTGCAAAACTACAACTCCCAGCATGCCCAGACAGCCTTTGGCTGTCTGGGCATGCTGGGAGTTACAGTTTGGCCTTCCTAGTGGTTGCCACAGTAAAGATCACATTACTCATTACTTGTCATTACTTGTCACTGACAGCTCCGATCATCACAGTTTTCCGGGTGATCGGGTCACCAGAGACCCGATCAGCCCTGAATAGGAGAAAATCGCATGTCTGAATTGACATGCGATTTTCTGCGATCGCCAAAATGGTGGGGTCCTGGGACCCCCCTCGGCATTTGCACGGCATGCTTGCTGAAGGATTTCAGCAGGCATGCCGTTCCGATCTCCACCTGGTGAGCGGCAGAGACCGGAAAACGCCATGACGTACTCATACGTCATGGGTCCTTAAAGCCCAGGGTGCGGAGACGTACGCATACGTCATGGGTCCTTAAGGGGTTAAAGGTGTACTCCAGCCCTAAGACATCTTACTCCCTATCCAAAGCATAGGGGATAAGATATCTGATCACGGGGGTCCTGCCGCTGGTGACCTCCGCAATCTCTCACGCAGCACCCACTTGTCTCAGCTGCACGAAGCGATGATCGCTCCATGTCTGAAGACTAACGACCACGGGGCTGGAGTATCGTGATGTTAGTACTCCGCCCCTTGTGACATCACGCCCCACCCCCTCAATGCAAGCCTATGGGAGGGGGTGTGGCGGTAGTCACGCCCCATCCCATAGGCTTGCAGTCTCATTGGGTACAATGCTTGGTGCTAAGCAGCAGTCTGGGTTACCACATGCTCAATGATTGCAAAAAGAAGTCTGGAAAGCCCCAGTGAATATCTACAATGGGAAACTAATTCACACTCTGTGGTGTAATAGTACATTGCTGTCAACCTCCACAAAAAAAGTATTTAGGCAGCCATCAATTGTGCAATTTCTTCCACTTAAAAAGATGACAGAGGCCTGTAATTTTCATCATAGGTATACCTCAACTATGAGGGACATAATGAGAAAAAAAATCCATAAAATCACATTGTCTGATTTTTAAAGAATTTATTTGCAAATTATGGTGTAAAATAAGTATTTGGTCATCTGCAAACAGGCAAGATATCTGGCTCTCACAGACCTGTAACTTCTTCTTTAGGCTAAGTTTCCACTTGTTTTTTTTCTCTGGCAGTTTTTGGGCCAAAGTCAGAAGTGGATCCATAAGTCAGGAGAAGTATAAGTCCTTCCTTTTATACGTCCTATTCCTTTTGAATACACTTCTGGCTTTGGCTCAAAAACTGCCAAAAAAAAACCAAAACAAGTGGAAACTTAACCTTAAAGGGTACTCCTCCCCTAGACATCTTATCCCCTATCCAAAGGATAGGGGATAAGATGTCAGATCGCCGCGGTCCCGCTGCTGGGGAGCCCCGGGATCCCCGCTGCGGCACCCCGCTATCATTACAGCACAGAGCTAGTTCGCTCTGTGCGTAATGACGGGCGATACAGGGGCCGGAGCATCGTGACATCATGGCTCCGCCCCTCGTGACATCACGGCCCATCCCCTTGATGCAAGTCTATGGCAGGGGGCATGACGACCACCACGCCCCCTCCCATAGACTTGTATTGAAAGGGGCGGACCGTGGCGTCACGAGGGGCGGAGCCGTGGCGTCACGAGGGGCGGAGCCGTGACGTAACGATGCTCCGGCCCCTGTATTGCCCGTCATTACGTGCAGAGCGAACTCACTCTGTGCTGTAATGATAGCGCAGTGCCGCAGCGGGGATCCCGGGGCTCCCCAGCAGCGGGACCGTGGCGATCTGACATCTTATCCCTTATCCTTTGGATAGGGGCTAACATGTCTAGGGGCGGAGTACCCCTTTAAAGGGGTACTCCCGTGGAAAACTTTTCTTTTTATATCAACTGGTGCCAGAAAGTTAAAGGGGTACTCCGCTGCCGTGTGTCGGAAGCTCCGCTCCCCAGCGTCCGGAAGTTTATTGTTCCGGACGCTGTGTGCGAGCTTCCGTGTTCAGGGCTTCCCCTCGTGACGTCATGCCCGCCCCCTTCGTGACGTCACGCCCGCCCCCTCAGCGAAAGGCTATGCGAAGGGGGCGTGATGGCCATCACGCCCCCTTCCCATAGACTTTCGTTGAGGGGGCAGCCGTGACGCCACGAGGGGCGGCCCTGAACACGGAAGCCCGCACACAGTGTCCGGAACAATAAACTCCGTGTCGGAGCGGAGCTTCCGACACAGGGCAGCGGAGTACCCCTTTAAACAGATTTGTAAATTACTTCTATTAAAAAAATCTTAATCCTTCCAGTACTTTTTAGGGGCTATATACTACAGAGGAAATGCTTTACTTTTTAGATTTCTCTGATGTCATGACCACAGTGCTCTCTGCTGAACTCTGTTGTCCATTTTAGGAACTGTCCAGAGCAGCATATGTTTGCTATGGGGATTTTCTCCTGCTCTTGGCAGTACCTAAAATGGACAGCAGAGGTCAGCAGAGAGCACTGTGGTCATGACATCAGAGAAATCTAAAAAGTAAAGAATTTCCTTTGTAGTATATAGCCCCTAAAAAGTACTGGAAGTAGTAAGATTTTTTAATAGAAGTAATTTACAAATCTCTTTAACTTTCTGGCACCAGTTGATTTAAAAAAAAAAAAAATGTAAAGTTTTCCATGGGAGTACCACTTTAAGAGTCTCCTCTGTCCTCCACTCGTTGCCTGTATTAATGGCACCTGTTTGAACTTATCAGTATAAAAGACACCTGTCCAAAACCTCAAACAGTCACACTCCAAACTCCACTATGGCCAACACCAAAGAGCTGTCGAAGGACACCAGTAACAAAATTGTAGACCTGCACCAGGCTGGGAAGTCTGAATCTGCAATAGGCAGGCAGCTTGGTGTGAAGAAATCAACTGTGGGAGCAATTATTAGAAAATGGAAGACATACAAGACCACTGATAATCTCCCTCGATTTGGGGCTCAACGCAAGATCTCACCCTGTGGTGTCAAAATGATCACAAGAACGGTGAGAAAAAATCCCAGGACCACACGGGGGGACCTAGTGAATGACCTGCAGAGAGCTGGGACCAAAGTAACACAGGCTATCATCAGTAACAGACTACTCCGCCAGGGACTCAAATCATGCAGTGCCAGACGTATCCCCCTGCTTAAGCCAGTACATGTCCGGGTCCATCTGAAATTTGCTAGAGAGCATTTGGATGATCCAGAAGAGTATTGGGAGAATGTCATATGGTCAGATGAAACCAAAGTAGAACTTTTTGGTAAAAACTCAACTTGTCGTGTTTGGAGGAGAAAGAATGCTGAGTTGCATCCAAAGAGCACCATACCTACTGTGAAGCATGGGGGTGGAAATATCATGCTTTGGGGCTGTTTTTCTGTTAAGGGACCAGGACGACTGATCCGTGTAAAGGAAAGAATGAATGGGGCCATTTTGAGTGAAAATCTACTTCCATCAGCAAAGGCATTGAAGATGAAACATAGCTGGGTCTTTCAGCATGACAATGATTTCAATCACACCGCCTGGGCAACGAAGAAGAAAAACTTTGGATGGAGTTGAAAGTTGCCCAGTGACAGCCCCAAAACATCACTGCTCTAGAGGAGATCTGCATGCAGGAATGCGCCAAAATACCAGCAACAGTGTGTGAAAACCTTGTGAAGACTTACAGAAAATGTTTGACCTCTGTCATTGCCAACAAAGGGTATATAACAAATTATCGAGATGAACTTTTGTTATTGACCAAATAATTATTTTCCACCATAATTTTGCATATAAATTTTTAAAAAATCAGACAATGTGATTTTATGGATTTTTTTTTCTCATTATGTATCTCATAGTTGAGGTATACCTGAAAATTACAGGCCTCTCATCTTTTTAAAGGGGTATTCCACCCCTAGACATTTTATCCCCTATCCAAAGGATAGGGGATAAGATGTCAGATCTGCTGGGGACCCCTGGGATCCCCGCTGCGGCACCGCGCTATCATTACAGCACAGAGCGAGTTCGCTCTGCACGTAATGATGGGCGGTACAGGGGCCGGAGCATCGTTACGTCACGGCTCCGCCCCTCGTGATGTCACGGCCCGCCCATTTCAATACAAGTCTATGGGAGGGGGCGTGGCGGTCGTCACGCCCCCTCCCATAGACTTGCATTAAGGGGACGGGCCGTGATGTCACGAGGGGCAGAGCCATGACGTCACGCTGCTCCGTCCCCCGTATCGCCCGTTATTACGCACAGAGCGAACTCGCTCTGTGCTGTAATGATAGCGGGGTGCCGCAGCGGGGATCCCGGGGGTCCCCAGCAGCGGGACCGCGGCGATCTGACATTTTATCCCCTATCCTTTGGATAGGGGATAAAATGTCTAGGGGCGGAATACCCCTTTAAGGGGGAGAACTTGCACAATTGGTGGCTGACTAAATACTTTTTTGCCCCATGGATGATCTGTTTATTTCTACACTGCTCAAAAAAATAAAGGGAACACTAAGATAACACATCCTAGATCTGAATGAATGAACTAATCGTATGAAATACTTTCGTCTTTACATAGTTGAATGTGCTGGCAACAAAATCACACAAAAATTATCAATGAAAATCAAATTTATCAACCCATGGAGGTCTGGATATGGAGTCACACTCAAAATCAAAGTGGAAAACCACACTACAGGCTGATCCAATGTTGATGTAATGTCCTTAAAACAAGTCGAAATGAGGCTCAGTAGTGTGTGTGGCCTCCACGTGCCCGTATGACCTCCCTACAACTCCTGGGCATGCTCCTGATGAGGTGGCTCCTGGACAATCTGTGGTGCAACGTGGCATTGGTGGATGGAGCGAGACATGATGTCCCAGATGTGCTCAATCAGATTCAGGTCTGGGGAATGGGCGGGCCAGTCTATACCATCAATGCCTTCCTCTTGCAGGAACTGCTGACACACTCCAGCCACATGAGGTCTAGCATTGTCTTGCATTAGGAGGAACCCAGGGCCAACCGCGCCAGCATATGGTCTCACAAAGGGTCTGAGGATCTCATCACGGTACCTAATGGCAGTCAGGTTACCTCTGGCAAGTACAAGGAGGGCTGTGCGGCCCCCAAAGAAATGCCACCCCACACCATTACTGACCCACCGCCAAACCGGTCATGCTGGAGGATGTTGCAGGCCGCAGAATGTTCTCCACTGCGTCTCCAGACTCTGTCACGTCTGTCACATGAGCTCAGTGTGAACCTGCTTTCATCTGTGAAGAGCACAGGGCGCCAGTGGCGAATTTGCCAATCTTGGTGTTATCTGGCAAATGCCAAACGTCCTGCACGGTGTTGGGCTGTAAGCACAACCCCCACCTGTGGACATCGGGCCCTCATACCACCCTCATGGAGCCTCTTTCTGACCGTTTGAGTGGACACAAGCACATTTGTGGCCTGCTGGAGGTCATTTTGCAGGGTTCTGGCAGTGCTCCTCCTGCTCCTCCTTGCACAAAGGCGGAGGTAGCGATCCTGCTGCTGGATTGTTGCCCTCCTACAGCCTCCTCCACATCTCCTGATGTACTGGCCTCTCTCCTGGTAGCGCCTCCATGCTCTGGACACTATGCTGACAAACACAGCAAACCTTGCCACAGCTCACAATGATGTGCCATCCTTGATGGGCTGCACTACCTGAGCCACTTGTGTGGGTTGTAGACTCCGTCTCATGCTACCACTAGAGCGAAAACACTCTAGCTCTAGTGACCAAAACATCAGCCAGGAAGCATAGGAACTGAGAAGTGGTCTGTGGTCACCACCTGCAGAACCACTCCTTTATTGGGGGTGTCTTGCTAATTGCCAATAATTTCCACCTGTTGTCTGTTCCATTTGCACAATAGCATGTGAAATTGATTGTCAATCAGTGTTGCTTCCTGAGTGGACAGTGTGATTTCACAGAAGTGTCATTGACTTGGAGTTATATTGTGTTGTTTCCTTTACGTGTTCTCTTTATGTTTTTTGAGCTGTGTATAACTCCTCTTCATGTATTCCCCATCTGGATGTGGGGGCCAGAGGCTTTCTCTCCAAGTGGAATCGGTGTCCTACACCGTATCCAGGTTGAGAGTGAATGGAGGGGTGGTCAGAAGATCCCTGTTCTGGGGATATATCAAAGATATAATTTACAGTGGAGTTGAATATTAATTGAACTCCCTTCTGCGCCAGCATTGAAAGTCAATTTTTTTTTTACATTTGATACTTGATGTGAGTTTACATAAACACAGTAGTTTTAAAAGGGTCAGTAATTCCCTTGTAGGGGTAATAGACTGTAAAGAAGTAGTGTCCCAGGGGGTGCCACTTTGTAATATACACCCTATCATAGGGCTTGTCGGCAGGAAGGACCCAGTGGTAGAGACTGTAGTGATTTCACAGAAACAGAATGTGTCGGCAGATAAGAACCATTCGGCCCATCTAGTCTGCCCAATATTCTCAATACTATGAATAGTCCCTGGTCTTATCTGGTCTGATGTCTATCTTATATGAAGGATAGCCTTATACCTATCCCTATCTTATATGAAGGATAGCCTTATGCCTATCTCTATCTTATATGAAGGATAGCCTTATGTCTATCTCTATCTTATATGAAGGATAGCCTTATACCTATCCCTATCTTATATGAAGGATAGCCTTATACCTATCCCTATCTTATATGAAGGATAGCCTTATGCCTATCCCTATCTTATATGAAGGATAGCCTTATGCCTATCCCTATCTTATATGAAGGATAGCCTTATGCCTATCTCTATCTTATATGAAGGATAGCCTTATGTCAATCTCTATCTTATATGAAGGATAGCCTTATACCTATCCCTATCTTATATGAAGGATAGCCTTATGCCTATCCCTATCTTATATGAAGGTTAGCCTTATACCTATCCCTAACTTATATGAAGGATAGCCTTATGCCTATCCATATCTTATATGAAGGATAGTCTTATATCTATCACTATCTTATATGAAGGATAGCCTTATACCTATCTCTATCTTATATGAAGGATAGCCTTATGCCTATCCCTATCTTATATGAAGGATAGCCTTATACCTATCCCTATCTTATATGAAGGATAGCCTTATACCTATCCCTATCTTATATGAAGGATAGCCTTATGTCTATCTCTATCTTATATGAAGGATAGTCTTATACCTATCTCTGTCTTATATGAAGGATAGCCTTATGCCTATCCCTATCTTATATGAAGGATAGTCTTATACCTATCCCTATCTTATATCAAGGATAGCCTTATGTCTATCCCTATCTTATATGAAGGATAGCCTTATACTTATCTTATATGAAGGATAGCCTTATGTCTATCTCTATCTTATATAAAGGATAGCCTTATACCTATCCCTATCTTATATGAAGGATAGTCTTATACCTATCTCTATCTTATATGAAGGATAGCCTTATACCTATCTCTATCTTATATGAAGGATAGCCTTATACCTATCTCTATCTTATATGAAGGATAGCCTTATACCTATCCCTATCTTATATGATGGATAGCCTTATACCTATCCCTATTTTATATGAAGGATAGCCTTATGCCTATCCCATGCATCCTTTAACTCCTTCGCTGTATTTGCAGCGACCACTTCTGCAGGAAGGCTATTCCATGCATCCACTACACTCTCAGTAAAGTAATACTTCCTCATATTACTGCAGAAACCTTTACCCCTCTAATATAAAACTATATCCTCTTGTGGTAGTTTTTCTCCTATATAAATCTCCTCTCCTCCTTTACCGTGTTGATTCCCTTTATGTATATAAAAGTCTCTATCATATCCCCTCTGTCTCTTCTTTCTTCTATACATGTTAAGGTCCTTTAACATTTCCTGGTAACTGAACTCTCCAATTTATATCCTTCTAGAGATATGGTCTCCCTTACATTATGTCCAGAAGGTGTTCTCTTATGTTAACAAAAATGATGATACTGTACATTTCTGCAATATGACCGATCAATGTTACATTGCTTCCATGCATGCTTTAAAGTGTACCTTGTGGTTTCAGCATGTATAAGCTGCCCTGTGTGTGTACATGATGAGCAGTAGTATTTTTGGCAATTATATAACTTGTATATGGCATTTTTCAGCAGATTGCTGCTCCATAGGCTTTATCATACATTTTCAATTCTCTCAGAGCTGATTGGAGGGGGAGTCTATGTTTTCTCCCATACACTACACAGGGGAGATCTTTTATGCCTCTATACAATGAGCAGCAGCTTGAAAGGCATAATAAAATAAGCAGTGAGCAGTCTAAACTGTGCATAAAGGCCTGGGGTGAGGTCTATTACTTAGGGATGTCTCTTTGTTGTCCCTCTCGGTAGCTTGTGTGTCTTTCCAGGCACTCTCTCCCCATCTGCCTCCTACCCCCCCCCACATACTTGATATGGGGAAAAAAAGGGGACATATACCGGCGCACCCTGTGCCTTTATCTCATGTTAACAAGAGTGTGAGTGTGTAAGTGAACTGCTCACCTTGTTGTGTTGCAAAATCGCTTGGGGGGGGGGGGGGTGCGGGGGTAACAGCAGCAGCCCGTGTCCATCTGTACCTGGAATCCTGGAACGGTCGTAGAACTGGAGGGAACCACAACTAGCGGCGGTGTGGGGAGAAAAAAGGAAACGTTCTCCTGCGCTTGCTGGAAGTAACTCTGTAATGATGATCTCAGACTCCAAAGAGGTGGAAGTAATAAGCATTTTATTCATGCAAAAACGGGATGACAACGCGTTTCGAGGGGACAGCATCCCTCTTCCTCAGGTCTACCCCCTACATAGACTTGCATTGCTTGTAATTTGATCCTTGAGTAGGCGAAATTAAGCTGACTTTTCAGAGTAGATGACATTTGGTTTGGGGTGGGGGGTGTTAGCTTGATAACAGGAGAAAGAAGCATTTTTGTCTAATAAGATATATTACAATGTTTCTTATATTCACTTTTGATCTATGCATAGTTTGTTGAAATAACACTGCCTATTTAAGATTACAATGCAAAAGCAAGACCCAGGGTGTCTACAATAATGTGTACCCCAATAAATGCCCAGCCATTTTTTTTTCATTATAATGGTGGGCCCTTTTAATGCTAAAACACAGCTAAATAGTTCCCTCTGGTTCTTTACTAAAGTGATAACTATAATATAAATATACTATATGAACAGCACAGTTCTTTGCCCTTTTTCCACTGGGCTTCCACATTTAAAAGGGTACTCCGCTGCTCAGTGTTTGGAAAAAGTAGCTCGTGATGTCATAGCCCCGCTCCCTCATGTTGTCACGCCCCGCCCCCTCAATGCAAGTCTATGGGAGGGGGCGTGAGGGCTGTCACGCCCCCTCCCATAGACTTGCATAGAGGGGGCGGGGTGTGATGTCATGAGGGGGCGGGGCGATGAAGTCACGAGCTCCTGGCTCCAGCATTTGGAACAGTTTGTTCCAAACGCTGAGCAGTCGAGTACCCCTTTAAGCTGGTCTACAGAAGTGATTCTATATATAGTTCTATGTGATGTATATATGGGCATTGGGTAAAAATAATAGTTTAGGGGGACAACAATGGGGAGACTTAGCATGAAAAGGGTTTAGTTTTAAATACATCAAAATGTTCAAAAAGTTTGTGAGCAAAATAGGTGTAAACTAAATCAATTAACGGGTGGTATAAAATTCGAAGAAAAGTGTCTAAGATGTCTAGCAAGATACACCAAATTTATCATACCGCATGAGCTACTGAATTACATTTTGGCAAATATTTAACCCCTAAAGGACGTTGAATGTAAATGTACACCCTTGTGCCCTGCTACTTAACACAACCAGGACGTACATTTACATCCTCAGCAGCATTCGGACTATGAAGCTAAGGCACAAGCTGCGCTCCCTTCATAGACTGTAAGTGACTTAGTGACAGAGAATAGCGATCTCGTTCTCTGCCATTGACCCCTTAAGTGCCGCAATCAATAGTGATCACCGCACTTAAGCATTGCAATTACAGTCCGCCTAATTGCAATATAAAATAAGTGATCAAAAAGTCATATATGCACAAAAGTGAGAGAAACAACACACGATCACGACACATAAAATGAGCCCTCAAACAACCCCATATATGGAAAAATGAAAAAGTTATAGGGAGTCAGAATACAGCAATTTTAAACCCACTTTTATTTTGTTTAAAAAGTTAGACTTTAAAAAAAAAAAGCAGTACAATAATAGAAAAGTATGTAAACATGGGTATTATTTTAATTGTATTAAGCCACAGAATAACGATTACTGGTATATGTAATTTTTACCTTAAACTGTACTGCGTCAAAATGAAACTCAAAAGGGGCTAAATTGTGGTATTCTTTTCAATTTCACCCTGGAAATAATAATTTTTTTAGTTTGCGCTGTAAATTTTCATGGTAAAATGAAAGGTGTCATTACACAGTACAATTGGTTGCGTAAAAAAAAAAAAAAAAAAAAGCCCTCATATGGGTCTGTGGATGGAAAAATAAGAGTTATCTAAGAGTATCCTCAAAGCCAAAATGGCCTGTGTCCTTAAAGGGGTACTCCGCTGCTCAGCGTTTGGAACAAACTGTTCCGAACACTGGAGCCGGGAGCTCGTGACGTCATAGCCCTGCCCCCTCATGACGTCAAACCCTGCCACCTCAATGCAAGTCTATGGGAGGGGGCATGATGGCAGTCACGCCCCCTCGCATAGACTTGCATTGAGGGGGCATGATATAATCACGGGGCGGGGCTATGAGGTTACGAGCTCCCGCTGCCGGCTCCATCATTTGGAACAGTTTGTTCCAAATGCTGAGCAGCAGGGTACCGCTTTAAGGGGTTAAATTTAACTAGACACTGTTGTTTGAGCAAAGTTTGATAGCACAAGTGAATATAGTAAACGTGATATATCTTATTAGACAAAATTGCTCCTGTTATCAAACTATTTACCATCTGCCTCTTCCCTGCTCCTCCTGCTGCTCAGATATTCTTTCCTGAAAATAAGCTTAGCTTTCTCCTGTGTCTGCAAGACAAGCAATACAAGTCTATGGAGGGGGGAGGAGGGAGCTCAGCCCACCAGCTCTTGGAGAACTGCAAATTTATACATGAAGCCTGCAGAGCAGAAATCTGCTGAAAAGTTCTATAATGACCAGAAATAGTGCTGTTTCTCATGTACACATATGACCGCTGTTCCTAGAAAAACTTTCTGAAAATGACAGGTATGCTTTTGTGTTTATGCTGTCTACATATAAGACAAGATAAGTAAATCTGCCATAGGAGTTGTGCAGTGAAATCTGACTTATCTCCTATTTGAAGGAGATGGGATAAGTAGCTGATCTCAAGGGCGTCTGACTACTGAGACCCCTGCAATATTCTGCCTGCATGGTGCGGGGATTGGCACATGCCCTCTATGCATCTCTATGGGAGAGGTGTATCTCTCGCTCTCCCCCATTGAGGTACATGGTGGGCATGTTCTGACCCCCCCCCCCCCCCCCCCCCCGGCGATCAGCTTCTTATCACCTATCCTGTTAGTTTTCCCCTTCTCTAACATTGAACATCTTGGTTGTCATTGCATTATAATAGATTTGTGTCCCAAGGTTAACACATCACATTTAATTTCAATGGCCCTTCAGATAAGCTCCTGGAACATGTGGTATGTCTCTACATCAGTGATATGGTGGTTGTTATTGAGTCATTGTTGATTCCAAGCTCTATCCTTGCAGAGAGATGATCTCATGTTTTTTCCTGGTCTAGTCTGTGTATTTGTAATTAGAGGAAGTGTCTGATATTGTTGTGTCAGTGCCCTAAAGTGTACAATTGTCAAGCGGCCATTGAGCTCTGTGTATCCAAAACTAAGCCTGTAGAGCAGTGTTTTCCAGCCAACTGCTCTCCGGGCACGCTGGAAGTTGTAGTTTTGCAAAAAAAAGCTGGAGACACCCATTTTCTGAAATTTCACTCTTCACGTACACCAAAGAGTTAAGCTAAGTTTTAGCTGGTGTAGTGTAGAGACTTTTCAGTGGCTTTGTGCCTTTTTGCGCCTTTTCACAAAAAGGTGCAGTTCATAAAACCCTTCCATGTCATGGGTATTGCCAAAATCAGTGGATTACAACTCAAAATCAGCTAATTTGAGAAGCGGTGGCTTTACCAGATGGGAACGACCTACCAATCACTACCCTGCTGGGCGGTGACCGGGGCTGGCGGGGGTCTCCTACCTTTTCCTGGCCCGTTCGGAGTCCACTCAGGAGCGGCAGCGGCGGAAAGGAGCAGCAGGAGCAGTGGCAGCAGCAGTCCAAGTGGTGCAGACAGCAGGATACAGCAGAAGGTGAGGTCTGTTCACCTTCTGCTGTTGCTTAGCAACAACTCTCAGCATGCACAGCCAAAAGGCATTCTGGGAGTTGCAGTTTTGCAACAGCTGTAGGCACATTTTTTCTATGAAAAATTGTGCCTACAGCTGTTGCATAACTACAACTCCCAGCATGCACGGACAGCTAAAGGGCATGCTGGAAGTTGTAGCAGTGTGCCTCCAGCTGTTGCAAAACTACAACTCTCAGCATGCCCTTGGGTTGTCGATGCATGCTGTGAGTTGCAGTTTTGCAACAGCTCAAGGAACGCTGATTGCGAAACAGAGTTTGTATCCTAACTCAGTGTTTCACAACAAGTGTGCCTCCAGCTGTTGCAAAAATACAACTCCCAGAGAACGTACATGCTGGGAGTTGTAGTTTTGCAACAGCTGGAGGTTTGCCCCCCCCCCCCCCCCATGTGAATGTATAGGGTACATTTACACGGTCGGGTTTACAGCGAGTATCCTGGTGCATGTTTGAGATGTGGCAAATATTCCGCCTCAAGCTCCCAGCGAGAACTCACTGTAAACCGTGTGAATACAATGTACCCTAAAAACACTACACCTACACAAAATAAAAAGTAAAACACTACATATACATATACCCCTACACATTTCGTTTTTTTTCACACAGTTTTTTTTTTTCTGCAGCGTTATAGCCCCTCTAGTGGCTATAACACTGAACACACTGATCTTCTACACAGATCACTGCCATACATTAACATGGCAATGATCAGTGTTATCGGCGGTCGATTGCTCAAGCCTGGATTTCAGGCTTGGAGCAATCAATCGCCTATCGGACATGCCGGGAGCAGGTAACGGACCCTCAGCTCGCGTTCTAGCTGATCGGGACATCGCGATTTCACCACGATGGTCCCGATCAGCCCGACTGAGCTGCCGTGAGTGTATTTTTGTTACTTTAGACACAGTGATCATCGCCGCATCTAAAGGGTTAATAGCGCGTGGCACATCGATCGGTACCGCGCGCTATTAGCCCAGGGTCCCAGCTTTCATTAGCCGTCGGACCGTCCCGCTATGACGTGGGGTCACGGAATGACCCCATGTTATAGACCGGGCGCAGGGCATACAGGTACGCCCTGTGTCCTTAAGAGGTTAATTTTCACAAGCGGTAGAAGGAAAAAAAGACCCCCAAAATTTGTAACGCAATTTCTGAGTACGGAAATACCCCATATGTGGATGCAAAGTGCTCTGCGGGCACACAACATGGCTTAGAAGTGAGAGCGCACCATGTACATTTGAGGTCTAAATTGGTGATTTGCACAGGGTTGGCTGATCATTACAGCGGTTCTGACATAAACGCAAAAGAATAAATACCCACATGTGACCCCATGATGGAAAAAAAAGCACTAAAATGCTGGTGTTACCCTACATTTTTCATTTTCATAAGGGAAAATAGGAAAAAAGCCCCCAAAATTTGTAGCCCCATTTCTTCTGAGTATATAAATACCCCATATGTGAATGTAAAGTGCTCTGCAGGCGCATTACAATGCTCAGAAGAGAAGGAGCTCCATTGAGTTTTTGGAGAGAGAATGAGTCTGAACTTGAAGGCCATGTGTGTTTACAAAGCCCCCATGGTGCCAGAAAATTGGACCCCCCCCCCCACATGTGACCTTGGAAACTATGCCCCTCACGGAATGTAACACGGAATGCAGTGAGCATTTACACCCCACAGGTGTCTGACAGATTTTTGGAACAGTGGTCCGTGAAAATGAAAAATTTGTGAATAAAATTTTTGATTTGCACAGCCCACTGTTCCAAAGATCTGTCAAACAGCGGGGTGTAAATCAGACAGTGGGGTGTAAATGCTCACTGTACCCCTTATTAAATTCTTTGAGGGGCATAGTCTCCAAAATGGGGTCACGTGGGGGGGGTCCGCTGTTCTGGCACCATGGGGGCTTTGTGAATGCACATGGCCCCCGACTTCTATGCCAACCAAATTCTCTCTCCAAAAGCTCAATTGCTCTCCTTCTTTTCTGAGCATTGTAGTTCGCAGAAGCACTTTACATCCACATATGGGGTATTCCCATACTCAGAAGAAATGGGGTTACAAATTTTGGGGGGCATTTTCTCCTATTACCCCTTGTAATGAAATGAAAAATTTGGGGTGACACCAGCATTTTAGCGAAAAATAAAAATTCATTTACACATCCGACTTTAACCAAAAGTCGTCAATCACCTGTGGGTGTTAAGGTTCACTGTACCCCTCCAAAATAGTATGCCATGTGTTTTTTTTGCTGTTCTGGCACCACAGGTGCTTCCTAAATGTGACATGCCCACCCAAAACCATTTCAGAAAACCTCACTCTCCAAAATCCCATTGTCGCTCATTCCCTTCTGAGCCCTCTACTGCACCCGCAGAACACTTAACATCCACATATTAGGTATTTCCTTACTCGAGAGAAGTTGGGTTACAAATTTTGGGGGGATTTCTCTCCTTTTGCCCCTTTTCAAATACTGGGTCTACAAGAACATGCGAGTGTAAAAATGGAAGATTTTGAATTTTCTCCTTCACTTTGCTGCTATTCATGTGAAACATCTAAAGGGTTAACACACTTTCTGAATGTCATTTTGAATACTTTGGGGGGTGCAGTTTTTATAATGGGGTCATTTGTGGGGTATTTCTAATATGAAGGCCCTTCAAATCCACTTCAAAACTGAACTGGTCCCTGAAAAATTCAGATTTTAAAAATTTTGTGGAAAATTGGTACTGAATTTTGAAGCCCTCTGATGTCTTCCAAAAGTAAAAACATGTCAACTTTATGATGCAATCATAAAGTAGACATGTTGTATATGTGAATCAATATATAATATACCGTATTTATCGGGGTATACCACGCACCGGCCTATAACACGCACCCTCATTTTACCAAGGATATTTGGGTAAAAAAAGTTTTTTACCCAAATATCCATGATAAAATGAGGGTGCGTGCGTGCGTGCGCGTGTATACCCCGATACATCCCCAGGAAAGGCAGGGGGAGAGAGGCCGTCGCTGCCCGCTTCTCTCCCCCTGCCTTTCCTGGGGTCTAGAGCCCTGCTGCCGGCCCTTCTCTCCCCCTGGCTATCGGCGCCGCTGCCCGTTCTGTCCCCCTGACTATCGGTACCGGCGCCCCATTGCCGGCGCCGATAGCCAGGGGGAGAGAAGCAGTGCCTACAGCCAGGGGGAGAGAAGGGGCAGCGGCACCCATTGCCGGCGCCGTTGCCTCCCCAATCCCCGGTGACATAATTACCTGGGTCGGGTCCGCGCTGCTGCAGGCCTCCGGCGTGCGTCCCCTGCGTCGTTGCTATGCACGGCGCGGCGCACTGACATCATGCGCCGCGCCGTGCAGCGCATAGCAATGACGAAGGGGACGCACTCCGGAGGCCTGCAACAGCGCGGACCCGACCCAGCTAATTATGCCACCGGGGATGGGGGGAGGCAACGGGGCGCCGGTACCGATAGTCAGGGGGACAGAACGGGCAGCGGCGCCGATAGCCAGGGGGTGAGAAGGGCCGGCAGCAGCGCTCTAGACCCCAGGGAAGGCAGGGGGAGAGAAGTGGGCAGCGACGGCCTCTCTCCCCCTGCCTTTCCTGGGGCGGTATCGGCGTATAACACGCACATAGACTTTAGGCTAAAAATTTTAGCCTAAAAAGTGCGTGTTATACGCCGATAAATACGGTATTTGGGATGTCCATTTTCCTCATATGCAGAGAGCTTCAAGGTAAAAAAAAAAAAATGCAACTTTTTTCCGTGAAATTTTGGGATTTTTCACCAAGAAATGATGCAATTTACCACTATGTTAAAGTAGAATATGTCACAAAAAGACAATCTCGGAATCAGAATGATAACTAAAAGCATCTCAGAGTTATTAATGCTTAAAGTGACAGTGGTCAGATGTGCAAAAAAGGAGTACTCCGCTGCTCAGCGTTTGGATCAAACTGTTCAGATCCTAGGAGCCAGCGCAGGGAGCTCGTGACGTCTTAGCCATCCCCCCTCATGATGTCACGCCCCCTCAATGCAAGTCTATGGGAGGGGGCGTGAAAGCCATCACGCTCCCTCCCATAGACTTGCATTGAGGGGCGGGGCGTGGCATCATCAGGGGCGGGGCTATGACGTCACGAGCTGCCGGCTCCAGCGTTCAGAACAGTTTGCTTCAAATGCTGAGCAGCGGAGTACTCCTTTAAGGTCATAATGGGCTGTGTCCTTAAGGGGTTAAGATTATTAAATCAAAGTAATTTACACATTTTCTGTATAATTTTCTGGCCTCAATTGATTTGAATACATTTATTTATATATATACTTGCCTTCTGCTGATACCCTATCGGTGCCAGTCTCTCCTACCATGCATAAAATGCCCACTCAGCCAATAAGTAAAAATTCTAAAATGGCTAGCGATTGGCTGGGTGGGCCTTTCCTATGTGTCATGATGGAGAAAAGGAAGCACCAAGAAGCAAAGACTGAACCATCGGCATGGCCCTGGCAGAGGATCTTGTTGTTTTTTTTTTTTTTTATTTACATTACACCTCACACTCTTCACACCATGGTCCTCAACCAGTTGTCTGTCTCTTTTATTCTATTCAGTGGACCCTCTGTGCTCTGAATTCTGGTGATCTCTGCTTTTTTTCTGCTTTTCTTTTTCCTATGGGGTATAAGTATTTTATAGCAAGGTGAAGACAGGCCACCCACGCTGCTGGGGACAACACCCTGTGCCTACTACTCTGCTTGTTATGCACTTGGTCTGCTTCTGTCCCAGGGAGGGCAGCCCTTTTATCCATCCTTGTATTCTTTAAAGGGGTACTCCCGGGGAAAACTTTCTTTTTTAAATCAACTGGTGCCAGAAAGTTGAACAGATTTGTAAATTACTTCTATTAAAAAATCTTAATCCTTCCAGCACTTTTAGTGGCTGTATACTACAGAGGAAATGCTTTTCTTTTTGGATTTCTCTTATGTCACAAGCACAGTGTTCTCTGCTGACCTCTGCGGTCCATTTTAAGAACTGTCCAGAGCAGGAGAAAATCCCCATAGCAAACATATGCTGCTCTGGACAGTTCCTAAAATGGACAGAGATGTCAGCAGAGAGCACTGTGCTCGTGACATAAAAGAAATCCAAAAAGAAAAGTATTTCCTCTGTAGTATACAGCCCCTAAAAAGTACTGGAATTATTAAGATTGTTTTATAGCAGTAATTTACAAATCTGTTTAACTTTCTGGCACCAGTTGATTAAAAAAAAAAAAAAAAAGTTCTCCAAGGGAGTACCCCTTTAACAAAAGCAGTCTACTAAAACTATAGTTACTAAGCCGCTTTCTTTTAAAGGTTGAAAGATGATGTTGCCACTCTGAAGAACGGCTGGGATTCCTATGTTACCCAAGTGTCTAAAGATACTGTGACTAAAGACCTCCAGATTCAAGCCTTGCAGGAAGAGGAACAGAAAATAAAAGCTGAAATGGCAAAATACCAGAAAGACATTGAAAGGTAAGTGACGGGGCCGAGGCATTCTCAGAAGAATATCTCTGATTTTGAGGAGCTGTTCATAATTTATAATACTTTATAGTTATGCTGGATTGTTCCATCTTCCCTGTGAATTCCCCTATTCAGGATATTTACGCCCCTTACAGTGAACTGAGATATTTATGATTTATTCCCACAATATTCCATAAATGACTGATAGTTGGCAGCCAGACCTCTGGGACCCTCACTTATATCAAGAATGTGTCTGGCTGATCAAGGACACTTTATGGCACATCCTAAACTTCCACCTTTTCAAGAGGTTTTTCCACCAAAAACAATTACCGTATAAGACGCACTTTTTCTTCCCCAAAACTGGGGGGGAAAAGTCGGTGCGTCTTATACGGCGAATACACCCCTATCGCGGCGGTCCCTGCGGCCATCAACCCCCGCGGCTAATACAGGACATCACCGATCGCTGACCACCGCGTCTGAAGGGAAAGTGACACTAAGCCGGCTGCTCAATCGGGCTGTTCGGGACCGCTGCGGTGAAATCACGGCGTCCCGAACAGCTTACAGGACACCGGGAGGGACCTTACCTGCCTCCTCGGTGTCTGCTCCGTGCCAGGATCCCCTGCATGGCCGGCACTCTCCTTCGACGTCATCACGTCGTCGCGCACGACGTCCCGTCATCCAATAGGAGCGGCGTGCTTAGCGATGTGATGACGGCGACTGAGAGCGCGGATCCCGGGGAAGAAGACGTCTGGAGCGTCGGGGACACCACGGGGACGGAGCGATGGAGCGACATCCAGGGCAGCGGTGATGGGTCCGGAGCGGCGGGGACAGGTGAGTACTACCTGCTGTACCAGTGGTCTTCAACCTGCGGACCTCCAGATGTTGCAAAACTACAACTCCCAGCATGCCCGGACAGCCGTTGGCTGTCCGGGCATGCTGGGAGTTGTAGTTTTGCAATATCTGGAGGTCCGCAGGTTGAAGATCACTGTTGGGTTCAGAATATTTTTTTTCTAGATTTTGCACCTTTAAAATTGGGTGCGTCTTATATGCCGGTGCGTCCTATAGTGCGAAAAATACGGTATCACCTTCCTGCAGGTGGAACATTGAGAGCGGCCGTGGAAGCATCTCTTCATATTAATGTGCCTGTTGGACATCAGCTAGTTCACTGGGTTTTTACCAGAGCATAACATTGATAATCTTTATACTTAGTGGGAATGTGCGCAGATTCACAATCCACCACTTTATTTACTCTTTGAATGGGGTCAATTTGAAAAAGTGCCCTGAGCAGACTTGGCCCACTTGTGCGCACGAGTATGGCACAACTCATTTACTACTTCTTAGCTGCCATAGTTTGAGGCGGTGTGGCATCCTTGGCTGTCTTATATAGACATCTAATATAGAGTGATAAAAGGAAGAGTAAAAATGTAGAAGATCGCACTCACCACAATTGCACAAGATTCTTTATTGAAGCATGTACGGCAGGGATAGATGACTCCGATGTGGGGGCGCCTCCGCGGGACGGTGTCCGTTTCGTGTGGCAAGCGCACTTCGTCTAGCCAACACTCCAGGGATCGTTGGCTAGACGAAGTGCGCTTGCAGCACGAAATGGACACTTTCCCGCGGAGGCGCCCCCGTTGTAAGATTGTTTGAATTTTTAATAAGGAAAACGGCCGCTGAAAATCTCACCACTAGGCGTCCCCGTACCTACTGGGTCACTAACCAGCCCTACAGCAGCATCAGTTTGTCCATGAGTCTTGGACAAAGTTGCATGACCAATCACCTTCCACCACCACAAGGTAGAGGATTTCTAACACTGTGAATTAATGAAAAGAGGGATTTTTATAATGATTGGTGATATAGGCATAAAATTAGGTTTAGGTACGGAGTATCATATTATTATTATTATTTTTAAAAAAATTTTGTGGGACCTGACTGGTACGCTTTAATGTATGATCAGTAGCGACCTGTAGCCTGCTACCTTCACATATCTATGGAAACAAGTGACCACCTTGCTTACTTGTCCATGTAGATTTGTACTGCCTGTCAGCCCCTTTCAGTATAGCCACATGAACTACTACAGACCCCCCCTTCATTGATAGCTTTTCTTAAAGGGTATGTATCACCTACATTTTGTACTTCTTGTCTTTCTTTATTTTCCAATTGCTGACCATTATGATTATGAAGCAGTCATTTTTCCAGATTTCTTTTTAACTACTTTTAATAAGATGCTTTACAGCATCCCCCATGGACGTAGGAAACAATAGTCTGAAGTTGACTCATTGACTTCTATGGGAGAGTTTTCTAATCATGCTCTGTGACCTGTGCAGAGGTGAATGTGCACGGAGGAGGACAGCTGTGCCCATCACCTATTGTTAATGTTAAATGCTGTGTTATCGGTATATTGATGTGTTAGCCTATTGTTAGGCTTAGTGGCAAAATGAAAAGCATAAGTTTTAAATATTGATTTGAAAATGAATAAAAAATAAGTAAATAAATAATTTCTCTCTTTATTTTCACATTAAAAAGTAAAATCCTAATGAAAAGGGAGGCTAAATGGAATGAAACATTCTCTACAATTTGTGGTTATTTCTAGTGTATAGAGGTCTAATTATGGAATTGAATGAAAGCAGTCATCCTGTTCACCCGCACTAAACCCACCCAATACACTGGTTATAGGGCGGGGGAACAGGAGTCGGATGAGGGGTCACTGACTAAAATACATCCCTTAGGTCTGGAGATATGTCCCTCCACAGATCTGCTTCTATCTTCTCTGAATTGCGCGCTTTAGGTGGGGTGCCGCCTGCCCAATTTGCATATTCATTGTCCGTGACTCCACTTCCTAGTGACGTGGAGTCGCTGGTCACTTGAGCTTATACGCCAACTAGTGATCACATGACCAGCAACAATGAATATGCAAATTGAGTCGACGGGGCCCGCCTCCAGCACGCAATTCAGAGAAGATAGAAGCAGATATTCAGGGGGACATATCTCTAGACAAAAGATACGTATTTTAGTCAGTGACCCCTCATAGGACTCCTGTTCACCTGCACTATAATCCAGTGTATTGGGAGGATGATCGTTTTCCTTTTAAGCGAACATTTTTGTTGTGGCCAGTAGGTGTCACTGTTATCCCTTCATTTGCAAGGCTTTCATGTATGTCCGCATCTCCAGTCTTATTTTCTTTAATTTGCTACAAAAACACCAGAAGGAAACTGATAACAGAACCGATCCCATTATTTGTCCGGCTGTCATCAGTCTTTCTGCTGGATGGCTTCCAGAATAAAATAAAATAAACACCTGACTTGAGACAACTGTCCTATGTCTACTAGCACTATGTATGGTTTTTTTTTTTTTAGCAGATTTTGCTTTATATGGGCTTTTGATGGTCTAAAAAAAAAAATCAAAAAAACTAAATAAAAACTTTTCCTCATGTGTTAGAAGCCCTGATACAGTGTTACTAGAAATAAGAAAAAAATTATAATAAAAAAATAAAATAATTATATATATATCTATATATATAAAACTCATTATTGTGTATGTATATATGTTCCAGCATAACGTCCAAATGGCTAAAGATATTAACATGAAACTTGGCCACATGTTACTTATATGTCAACAACAAACATAGGATAGGTGATTTAACCCTTACACACCCCCAGTTGCCAGGGGCAGGGTTTATGTTTAAAGTCCCATACAAGTCTATGGGAAATATATGTTACTGCATAACTTCTAAACGGCTGAAGATATTTCTATAATACTTGGTCACATGTTACTTATATGTCCACTTAAAATATAGGATATTAATCCTTAACTACCCCCATTTGTGAGGGTCGGGGTTTTTGTTTAAAGTCTCATGCAATTCAATGGGAAATGTATGTTCCCACATAACTTCTGTACGGCTGGAGATATTTCAATACCTGGTACACATATTATGGGTCGGGATAGGAGGTCGACATAGGAGGATGGGATAGGAGGACGGGATAGGAGGACGGGATAGGAGGACGGGATAGGAGGACTGGATAGGAGGATGGGAAAGGAGGACGGGAAAGGAGGACGGGAAAGGAGGACGGGAAAGGAGGACGGGAAAGGAGGACGGGAAAGGATGACGGGATAGGAGGACGGGATAGGAGGACGGGATAGGAGGACGGGATAGGAGGACTGGATAGGAGGACGGGAAAGGAGGACGGGAAAGGAGGTCGAGATAGGAGGACGGGAAAGGAGGTCGAGATAGGAGGACTGGAAAGGAGGACGGGAAAGGAGGATGGGAAAGGAGGTCGAGATATGAGGATGGGAAAGGAGGACGGGATAGGAGGACGGGATAGGAGGTCGGGATATGGTGACGGGATAGGAGGTCGGGATATGACAACAATATATGAGGATGGGATATGAAGTCAAAAGCTTCCTCCTTTGTTTATTTTCCTCCCCAACAAGAATTAGGAAGGAAAAACCGGGCAACTCCGGGTACTCAGCTAGTATATATATAATCTCCGTTTTCATCAATAGTAACATCCCAGGTCAACTTAGAGAGACACAAGTTGACATCTCATTTCAATAATAGTAACTGTGTGTCCTACTAGTTGATTTATTTTTTTTTTTTTATGCTTCTTCCCAATGATGACCTACAGCAGTGTTTCCCAACCACAGTGCCTCCAGCTGTTGCAAAACTACAAGCCTTTGGCTGTCTGGGCATGCTGGGAGTTGTAGTTTGCTACAGCTGTGGTTGGGAAACACTGACCTACAGAAAAAAAGAGCTGCTATCATTTAGACTTTTCTCCCTTGGCATGTAAAAGGGATCACTATGCGGCTGAAGCTGATGTTCTCATCCACTAAATGGGCCCGACGAAGACATTGTACCAGTCTCAAAACAAACGGCCATTTAATCATTTTTCCTGACTATAAGATATACTGCAGGTTAGCGTCCATTTTGACTGTCAGACCCATGCCCAATATGATTGGTGATCCATTAGATTGGCGCTCAGATAATGAATCTTTTATATGGATCAATCATTGGGCGGCCGAGGCTGTAGGAACAATCGATGGATCATTGGTGCAGCCCATTACTGCAATTGGCCGGTCCGGACAATAATTTCCTTGTGTAGGAGGCCCTTTAAGGGCTGTCTTTTCTTCTCCTGTACCAGGAACATGGTACCTAAGCAAAGCTCAAGAAAAACTACATCTGTTTAGTATATGTCTTATACCATATAGCTCTATTTATGAATGGTAGTATTCCAGTAATATTGTAGGGGAGGAAGTCTAAAAATCAAGACACTATCCTTATGGTCATACCAAGCATTTACATTCCTGCTTTATTTTCCAACAGCTCTTAAAATGCAACCCAGAGTCTGATTCATTTTTGTTGGACAATGCTTAAAAACTAAGGACCCTGTATACATAGGAGAAAATGAGTTTTCCATATCTTAGTGGTGACCTTGAGCTTAAAGTGTTGCAGTAAGTTTTGAATAATTTCCATAGCGCCAATGTGCAGTTTGCAGCATACATCTACGTTTAGATTAGTCTCCGGTGTATGTTTCCTCCCTGTAATACATGCAAGATGTGAGGTATGTTAATGATTCTCCACTACAGACTGCCTGGTATCTGCTTTCCTCTCTATCTACACCCATGTGAGCTGCCCTCCATGTATGCTCTCCCAATTAGTATCTGCTTTCCTCTCTATCTACACCCATGTGAGCTGCCCTCCAAGTATGCTCTACTATCTGCTTTCCTCTCTATCTACACCCATGGGAGCTGCCCTCCATGTATGCCCTACTATCTGCTTTCCTCTCTATCTACACCCATGTGAGCTGCCCTCCAAGTATGCTCTACTATCTGCTTTCCTCTCTATCTACACCCATGTGAGCTGCCCTCCATGTATGCTCTCCCAACCAATATCTGCTTTCCTCTCCATCTACACCCATGTGAGCTGCCCTACATGTATTCTCTACTATCTGCTTTCCTCTCTAGCTACACCCATGTGAGCTGCCCTCCAAGTATGCTCTACTATCTGCTTTCCTCTCTATCTACACCCATGTGAGCTGCCCTCCATGTATGCTCTCCCAACCAATATCTGCTTTCCTCTCCATCTACACCCATGTGAGCTGCCCTCCAAGTATGCTCTACTATCTGCTTTCCTCTCTATCTACACCCATGTGAGCTGCCCTCCATGTATGCTCTACTATCTGCTTTCCTCTCTATCTACATCCTATGTGAGCTGCCTTCCATGTATGCTCTACTATCTGCTTTCCTCTCTATCTACACCCATGTGAGCTGCCCTCCATGTATGCTCTACTATCTGCTTTCCTCTCTATCTACACCCATGTGAGCTGCCCTCCATGTATGCTCTACTATCTGCTTTCCTCTCTATCTACATCCTATGTGAGCTGCCTTCCATGTATGCTCTACTATCTGCTTTCCTCTCTATCTACACCCATGTTAGCTGCCCTCCATGTATGCTCTACCAACTAGTATCTGCTTTCCTCTCTATCTACATCCCATGTGAGTTATCCTCCATGCAAGCGCTCCCAACGCTCTACGCTCTTGTCTCATGTATATACCCCCTCTACTGCTAACCCTGATACTAACAAAAGCAGAGAGCCTTTTGGAATCAGCAACCGATCTCTGGTGGATTCTTATCACACTAGGGAAGCAGAACGTCAGGTTAAAGGGTTACTCCACTGGAAAACATTTTTTTTTAAACTGGTGACAGAAAGTTAAATAGATTTGTACATTACTTCTATTTAAAAATCTTAACCCTTCCAGTACTTCTCAGCAGCTGTATGCTCCAAAGAAAGTTATTTTCTTTTTGAATTTCCTTTCTGTCTGCCCACAGTGCTCTATGCTGACACCTCTGTCCATGTCATGAACTGTCCAGAGTTGGAGAAAATCCCCCATATCAAACCTATCCTGATATGGACAGAGGTGTCAGCAGAGAGCACTGTGGTCAGACAGAAAGGAAATTCAAAAAGAAAAGAACTTCCTCTGTAGTATACAGCAGCTGATAAGTACTGGAAGGATTAAGATTTTTAGATAGAAGTAATTTACAGATCTGTTTAACTTTCTGGTACCAGGTGATTTAAAAAGATGTTTTCCAGGGGAGTACCCCTTTAAGACAGTGTTTCCCAACCAGGGTGCCTTCAGCTGTTGCAAAACTTCAACTTCTACCCAAAAGCTGTCCAGGCAGGCAGGGTGTAGTCAAACAACAGCTGGGGGCACACAGCCTCCACAGCAGTAAAATTGTAGATTGTTTAAAGGGGTATTCCAGGCAAAAACTTTTTTTTTATATATCAACTGGCTCCGGAAAGTTAAACAGATTTGTAAATTTCTTCTATTAAGAAATCTTAATCCTTCCACTAGTTATTAGCTTCTGAAGTTGAGTTGCTGTTTTCTGTCTAACTGCCTTCTGATGACTCATGTCCCGGGAGCTGTCCAGCTCCTATGGGGATATTCTCCCATCATGCACAGCTCCCGGGACGTGACATCATCATTGAGCAGTTAGACAGAAAACTTCAGAAGCTAATAACTATTGGAAGGATTAAGATTTTTTAATAGAAGTAATTTACAAATCTGTTTAACTTCCCAGAGCCAGTTGATATATATAGAAAAAAGTTTTTGCCTGGAATACCCCTTTAATGAAGATTGTTTAGAAAGTTGCTTACTTTTGCATCTATGTGTCACTTATGGGTTATCTTTTGAGTCTCTTTGTATTTTCCTTTTTTTTATTTATTTACTTCTCATCAGGTACCAGCAACAACTGGCATGCTCATTGGAGCGTGAGAGAATTTTAGAACAAGCCAGGGTCCAGGTTGAATTGGACTGGCAGAAGCGTTGTGAAAAGGCAGAGAAAAAACAGTATCAGAAATCTGAGGAACTTATAGAAAATCTCAGTAAAGCCAAGGAACAGGTACAGTAAATTGCTAGAGAATATAAGACACAGCTTGAGCAAGGTCCATGTGTAATCCCATAGCTGCTCTCTTCTCAGACGTGGCAATATGTCCGAAGCTAAATGGGTTCTGGAGTTGTTAGGAAACATTAGGGCTCTGAGTGCTGAAGACACCATTGTGCGGAGTCAGGTTATACAGCCAATTTTCTTATTTGATAGCCTATAAGACTCTCCACACCAGCTGGTGGTCTTCACAAGGGGAAGTGCTACCCTCTCAGACCATCTAAAAAAGACATTTTCGAGTTGTATTGCAAGTCGGAGCCCTATTGGTCAGCAGGGTAGAACAGTCTCCATAATACCAACTAACACAATCTGTGTCCATAATGTCCTGCTCCAGATCCTAGAGACAGCAAACAGCCCCCAAACTCCAGTTCTGACAGCTGTATGACAGCCAGTCATATAACCTGTATTGGTAGATTGGATTGGATGAGCTTTTTCGAAAGGCATCAAACTTTTAAGAACAGCAGCTGCAGATGGTGGGAAGAAAAAAAAATGTAATAGATTCATCATATGGTATAGAGAAGTGTTATTGGGGTCTTCTGTTTTCTTCATTTGGTAATAAACCATTGGCCCCTGGTAGTAGTTTTTTTAATGCACGGTCAGGCCATGGGAAAGAAAGTGGGTTTGAGCTAGCGGAGAGTCTGTGTGTATGGTTTGACACTTTGTCCCTTAAAGGGGTACTCCGCTGCCCTAGCATTCGGAACATTTTGTTTGGAACGCTTGGAGCGGGCGGTGGGGGGTTGTGACGTCACTGCCACGTCCCCTCGTGATGTCACACCACACCCCCTCAATGCAAGTCTATGGTAGGGGGCGTGGCATAGACTTGCATGGAGGCGGTGTGGTGTGACATCACGAGGGGCGTGGCCGTGACATCACGACCCCCCCCCCACCGCCCGATCCAAGCGTTCTTAATGAATGCTGGGTGCTGAAAAGAGATTGAGGGGGTCCCAGCGACAGGACCCCCGTGATCAGACATCTTATCCCCTATCCTTTAGATGTCTAGGGGCGGAGTACCCCTTTAAAGCCAGCCATAAAGATACATCTACCAACAATCTATTGTAAATGGGGCAGCTCTAACATGGGGGAAGAACGGTTTACTACCCAGCTCCTAGTGATCTTTGTCTCACTGCTCCATTATAAGGCTATGGATCAGCAAGACAAAAATCACTGAGAGCCGCGTAGTAAACCATGCTACCACGTGCTTCTCCTTCTTTCTGATCTTTGGGGGTCTTAACACTGAGACCCCAACCAATCAAAACTTTTGACATGTCTCTGTTACGTGTCAAAAGTTGTTTTTTTTTTTTCAAATGAAAGGTACACTTTGCAAATAGTCTTGATTCAAAATGTACCCATTCTGTCCTCTGCTTCTTGCTTATTTACCAGGTAGGTGAATGACGGGGGCCAATCAGACTATACGGTTTGCTTGTAACCATGAAGACGCATTGGTCTGAAAAGTTGCTGTAGAAACAGAAAGATTTTTCAAGAGTAACTAGAAAATTGCTTTTTTTAATTCTAGAAGGAGTAAAACAAAAAAAAATCTACAAAGGTGTGCATAACATTTACAGATGGTGACATTTTTTAACAGTTGGAGGCCGACATGAAGGAAAAGGAGAGGAGACTGAGCGAGCTGCAGCTGCTGGTGTCCACACTTTCTTGGGAAAGGGATCAAACTCTTAAGATGGCAAGCAAATACCCAGGAGAACAGGTGGGAATGTACCTTTTATTTTATCCAAATATAAGGATTGGTCAGTAAGATGATTGGGTGAAATAGGACCTTAGACTATAAACACTCCTTGTTAAAGAACCAGAGTTTTGTGAACGTGAAACTTATAGGCACTAGATGTATGTGATCTCCGCCAGGTTTAGAGTCTCACAAGTGCTGCCGCCCCTTTAAACAGCTGATCTGTGCCAGGATCAGCCAGGGATTTTACTCCTGCTGATCTACCCTTGATGGCCATCATTAGGTAACCCCTTTAAATTTACAGAAGGAGGGCAAAAAATGAAGGAACCTCCAGCTCTTCCTAGTAGTGTAACAGTTAAAACATCACTTTTATTGTAGCAATTAAAAAGATAAAGACATCCATGGAGTAAAAGTGAAAACAAAAGAAATACTGACGCGTTTTGAGCTGTTTACAGCTCTTAGTCGGCCACGACTAACTTACTTGGCCTCGACTAAGAGCTGTAAACAGCTCAAAACGTGTCAGGGTTTCTTTTGTTTTCACTGCTATTCCATGGATGTCTTTATCTTTTTAATTGCTACAATAAGAGTGATGTTTTAACTGTTACACTACTAGTAAGAGCTGGAGGTTCCTTCATTTTTTGCCCTCCTCCTGCTTTTCCGGGATACAGCCCGCTATCTACCTGTCTTGCTCTCCGGACATAACTATTCCAGATGCATTGGACTTCTAATGTGGGGAGCTGAATTACCCTCTTCATTTGTGTTTCCTTTAAATTTACCTCCATTGTATGTTGGGACTTCAGCATTTCTTTACAGGTATACATACGATGCATTTTGAAAGTCTTCAGACTCTTTTACTTTTTTCACATTCTGTTATGTTGCGGCCTTGTCTAATAATCAACAAAATTCTATTAAAAAGGAAAAACTAAAATATTGCATGGACATAATTATTCAGACTCTTTACTCAGCATTTAATTTAATTGAAGTCCCTTAGCAGTGAATTCAGCCTCCAGTCTTCTAGGGGATGATGCCACAAGGTTTGCACACCTGGATTTGGGAAGCTTTGCGAAATTGGATGGAGACCATCAGTAAAAGCCATTTTCTAGTCTCCCCAGAGATGTTCTACTGGGTTGAAGTCAAGGCTGTGGCTGGGCTACACAGGATAATTCACAGAGTTCAAAGCCTCTCCTGTCTTGTTGTAAAGGGAAACTTAAGCCCAGTTTTCGGTCCAGAGCACTCTAGATCAGGTTTTCATTAAAAAATATCTCTGTCATTTGCTCCATTCAACTTTCCCTCAACCCTGACAAGTTTCTGTAGGGATGGTACTAGGCAGGTGATGAGCAGTGCTTACAATTGAGGCAAAAAAAGTTCTTTCATAGTTTCATCAGACTAGAAAATCTTGTTTCTTAAAGTCCGAGAAACAAGGTTCCTTGAGAGGTTTTTTGCAAACTCCAGACAGCTTTGAGGAGAGCCTTTGAGGAGAGCCTTTATTCTAGCCACTCTACAGTGATGGTTGACCTACTGCAAGTTTCTCCCATCTGCACACAGGATCTTTGGAGCTCAGCCAGAGTGACCATTGGGTTCTTGTCTATCTCTCTTACCAAGGTCCTTACCTGATTACATGGTTTGGGGAGGCCAAACTTCTTCCATATAAGGCTGCATTCCCATCTCGTTTTTACATTACGTGTGCCGGATCCGGCTGGGGGAGGAGGGGCAAACCGGGCTCTCCAGTACCCCAGCCGGACCAGCGCTGAACTCCATTCACTTTAATGAGCCGACCGGAGTCAAGCGGTGACTCCGTCCGGCTCATTTTTGACCCGTATCCAGTTTTGTGACTGGACCTAAAACCATAGTATACTACGGTTTTAGGTCCGGTCAGGAAACCGCATACGGGTCAAAAATGAGCCGACCGGAGTCACAGCTTGACTCCGGTCGGCTCATTAAAGTGAATGGAGTTCAGCGCTGGTCCGGCTGGGGTACGGGAGAGCCCGGTTTGCCCCTCCCCCAGCCGGATCCGGGACCTGTAATGTAAAAACAAGATGTGAATGCAGCCTAAGAATTCTGGAGGCCACTGTGCTCTTGGGAACTTTGGGTGCAGCAGAATAGTTTTTTACCCTCCACACAGTCCAGTCTCTGAGCTCTACAGGCAGTTCTTTCCACCTCATAGCTTGGTTTTTGGTATACATTGTCAGCTGTGAGACCTTATATAGACAGGGCTGCGTTTTTCCAAATCCAGTCCTATGAGCTGAATTTACCGCAGGTGACTCCATTCAAGGTGTAGAAACATCTCAGAGGTGATCAAAAGAAATGGCCGGAGCCAAGTTTCAAGTGTCATAACAAAGGATCTGAATACTTATGACCATGAAAATTTTTTGTTTTTGTCCATCATAATAAATGTTTAAAATGTGTTTACCTACTCAATAAAGCATTTGAATGAGAAAAAAATTGCACAAAAGAAAAAACTCCTTTCTTAAAGGAGAACTCCGGGATAGCAAAACTTATCCCCTATCCTAAGGACCGCTGGGACCCTCTGCAATCTCCTGTAAGGGGCCCTGGCTCTCCTCCTGAATGGAGCGTGTCGACCACAGCATGAAGTGGCGGGCCAACACACCCCCTCCATGCAGCTCTATGGTAGAGCTGGAGATCGCCGAGTGCAGCGCTCCGACTCTCATAGAGCTGCAGTGAGGGGGTGTGTTGACTGCCGCTTCGTGTGGTGATCAATTAGCCCCATTCAGGAGGAGAGCTGGGTCCCCATAAGGAGATTTCGGGGGGTCCCAACGGTCGGACCCCAGTGATCTGACACTTATCCCCTATCCTCAGGATAGGGGATACCTTTTGCTATTCCGGAGTTCTCCTTTAAGCTATAACTCATTAATTCTCTTGATACCAAGCTTACAGCCCCAGCATGGCAGAACCTCTAAACAGTGAGGACTACAATACAAATCTCTGTATGCAAACAGAATTGGAGTTTTTTGGGTACGGGGAAATGTAAATATGTAGTTTTCATGGGGAAAAAATGCTTTCTTAGAACTGCTAAGAACCTGGCAGGAAAGTAATAAGGTATTCTGACTACTTATCTTATCTGACAAAGACAGTACTGTTTGCAAAGCCACTGTTATGGATTGTGAGGAAATCTTATCAGAAGGAAACCTTTCGATTGTTAAGTGGTGTTATATTTTTATAGATTATCAGTAGTGTCAGAAGAAGCTGTTACAGTGAAGAAAGGCACCGGCTTCCACCACAGCTCTGGACTAGGAGGACAAATCTGGGCAGACTCTGAAGGTTATCTGCTGACTTAAAGGGGTACTCCACCCCTAGACATCTTATCCCCTAGCCAAAGGATAGGGGATAAGATGTCTGATCGCGGTGGTTCTACTGCTGGGAACCCCGCGATCTCTCCTCCAGCACCCCCGTTCATGAGCTACATAGAGCGAAGATTGCTCCAAGGCTGATGATGGACGATACAGGGGCCGGGGTATCCTGACGTCACGGCTCCGCCTCCTTGTGATGTGATGCCCCACCCCCTCAATGCAAATCTATGGGTGAGGTCGTGACGGCCGTCACGGGGCGGAGGGACGGAGTGCCCCTTTAACCCCTTAAGGACGCAGGACGTAAATGTACGTCCTGGTGAGGTGGTACTTAACGCACCAGGACGTACATTTACGTCCTAAGCATAACCGCGGGCATCGGAGCGATGCCCGTGTCATGCGCGGCTGATCCCGGCTGCTGATCGCAGCCAGGGACCCGCCGGCAATGGCCGACGCCCGCGATCTCGCGGGCGTCCGCCATTAACCCCTCAGGTGCCGGGATCAATACAGATCCCGGCATCTGTGGCAGTTCGCGATTTAAATGAACGATCGGATCGCCCGCAGCGCTGCTGCGGGGATCCGATCATTCCGAACGCCGAACGGAGGTCCCCTCTCCTTCCTCCGTCCGGCTCCCGGCGTCTCCTGCTCTGGTCTGTGATCGAGCAGACCAGAGCAGGAGATGACCGATAATACTGATCTGTTCTATGTCCTATACATAGAACAGATCAGTATTAGCAATCATGGTATTGCTATGAATAGTCCCCTATGGGGACTATTCAAGTGTAAAAAAAAATGTAAAAAAATGTAAAAGTTAAAGTTAAAAAAAAGTGAAAAATCCCCTCCCCCAATAAAAAAGTAAAACGTCCGTTTTTTCCTATTTTACCCCCAAAAAGCGTAAAAAACATTTTTTATAGACATATTTGGTATCGCCGCGTGCTTAAATGTCCGAATTATTAAAATAAAATGTTAATGATCCCGTACGGTGAACGGCGTGAACGAAAAAAAAATAAAAAAAGTCCAAAATTCCTACTTTTTTAATACATTTTATTTAAAAAAAAATTATAAAAAATGTATTAAAAGTTTTTTATATGCAAATGTGGTATCAAAAAAAAGTACAGATCATGGCGCAAAAAATGAGCCCCCATACCGCCACTTATACGGAAAAATAAAAAAGTTAGAGGTCATCAAAATAAAGGGATTATAAACGTACTAATTTGGTTAAAAAGTTTGTGATTTTTTTTAAGCGCAATAATAATATAAAAGTATATAATAATGGGTATCATTTTAATCGTATTGACCCTCAGAATAAAGAACACATGTCATTTTTACCATAAATTGTACGGCGTGAAAACAAAACCTTCCAAAATTAGCAAAATTGCGTTTTTCGTTTTAATTTCCCCACAAAAATAGTGTTTTTTGGTTGCGCCATACATTTATAATGAGTGATGTCATTACAAAGGACAACTGGTCGCGCAAAAAACAAGCCCTCATACTAGTCTGTGGATGAAAATATGAAAGAGTTAGGATTTTTAGAAGGCGAGGAGGAAAAAATGAAAACGTAAAAATTAAATTGTCTGAGTCCTTAAGGCCAAAATGGGTTAAGGGCTAGGTTAACACTACGGAATTTCCGGACGGACAAAATCTGGCCAAAGATTGGACCGACAGCAGTGTCTGCGGCGCAGAGTCCACCTAAAGAATGAGCAAGCTCATTCTTTTGGCGACTGAATTTCAGCATCTAACATTCCATAGTGTGCACTGTGCAGCAGAATCCCATTGCCAGCAATAGGATTCTGCTGCATCAGAATTTCAAAGCAAAATTCCACTGGGAAATTCTTTAGTGTGAACCTAGCCTAAAACATCAACAAATTTTATCCAACTTTCGGAGTCGTCATCTTTATTGCATTTCCATAAATCGGCTATCTTGATTGTTTTGATCATGTGTCATTCCATGTACAATATCCAGAGATGGCCATACACTATAGATCAGTGTTTCCCAACCAGAGTGCCTACAGGTGTTGCAAAACTACAACTCCCAGCATGCCTGGACAGCCAACGGCTGTCCAGGCATGCTGGGAGTTGTAGTTTTGCAACATCTGGAGGAACCCTGTATGGGAAACACTGCTATAGATAGCTGTCAGCCCAGTGCTCTGCTCATTCAACCAATTTCTTACTAACCCATCCACACACCTTCAGATCCTATACACATGCACTTAAGCTTGCATGTGTTGTCATAGGTTTTTTCCAAAGAGGGTGCATCCAGCTGTTGCAGAACTACAACTCCCAGCATGCCCGGACAGCTTGCTGGGAGTACAAAGGATCAGTCTTGTTTAAATACAACATTCCTGATCCATCTTACCCAGAACCTGACATTCGGGTACCCCTACAATGATTTGACCAGCATTTCATAAAATATGTATGGCCTTTCTTTGATGTAACATGTCCTACATGTTGTTGTTGTTTTCTCTTTGTGATTCATTTGTAAACTTTCTGGATAAAGAGGCCTCTGTACTCCAGAAGTTTCCAACCGCAAAAAAGCACAAAGAGGGGACAAACACCCATAGCAAGGGGCAGTGATACAGTGCCACCCCTTGATAGTTAAAAAATGTCACTGTTTTCCCTATATCCAGGAGTAAACAACAGTGGACACGGAAGCGTCTCGGATACTGTTGATCCGGTTAGACGTCCTTATGTGCGCTAAGCAGCCAACAGGACCGCACGGCTCCCCGCAACTCGTGGGTACGCACATGGAAATCGCATAAGGACGCCTAACCGGATCAACAGTATCCGAGGCGCTTCCGTGTCCACTGTTATTTACTCCTGGATATAGGGAAAACAGTGACATTTTTTAACTATCAACGGGTGGCACTGTATCACTGTCCCTTGCTATGAGTGTTTGTCCCCTCTTTGTGCTTTTTTGCGGTTGATGATTGGACTGCTAAAAATAGGATTTATATGGTATAATAATACCCCAATTGTCCCTGAGGAGGTCATAGATTGTGACCGAAACGGGTCGGATGTGGGGATAACCATTGACATACAAGTAGATCATAACACTCTGGCTTATTTAACAGTGTGTAGAAACTATCTATTGCGTCTTTTGCTGGGGAGACATCATCAGTTCTACCACATTCACAATTGTATATGTTCTTTTAATGATATTATATTAAAAGTTAAGTTTTAGTCACTCCCTCCCCCTCTATACTATATTGATTGACCGGGAGTTTTGTACATTGGTCGGTAGATACACTTAAATTCTCTACGTTACTTTACATGCTTGGGGGGGTTATAAGATGTAAGATAACTATGAGCCAACATTCTGTCATGGCCGCCAGTTTTACCGTAATTTATTGCCGAGGATAATTCCATGTATTACAACTAATTATTAAGCAGCCATCCACTTTATTCACAGACACTGGGAGCTGTGCCAGACTTTGCTTCAAAGGAAATTCACAAGCTGCAAGAGCAGAATTCCGAACTGCGGGAAGTGATAGGTCAAATGAGAAAAGAGATGGAGTCTTTATGTCAGCAGATTTCTCCTCCGCACCCTGAGAGGACAGAATCTCCATCTAGAAACACAACAGAGAATGTGGCCACTGCTGGTGAGTCACGGCCGAGGAGTCTGACATTATAACGTTTGTTCTCTTTGTGTTTCTTTGTTATAATTCTTGCATTGTGTTCAGATTATGTGAAGTCACTTGAAGTGGAAATCCAAGATCTAAAGCAGAAGAACCGATTAATGGAGGAGAAGTTTCAGGAGGCATTGTTGCCAAAGGACAATCCTGAGCGGCCTTCTACCGCAAAACCTGTTTCTCCAGACAACATCTACATCCAAAACCACATTAGTAGCTTGAATGAAACTATTGGTAATAGCACAAAATCATGGATAATAAATACTGTTGTTTTCATGTGGCCACCACACAGTCTGCAGTTTTAGCTTCTAGGGAAGTGTTTCCCAACCAGGGCGCCTCCAGCTGTTGCAAAACTACAACTCCCAGTATGCCCGGACAGGCGAAGGCTGTCCGGGCATGCTGGAAGTTGTAGTTTTGCAGCAGGTATAGGCACCCTGGTCCGAAATCACTCCAATAATACCACTCCAAAGCACTCCAATAAGACACAGTATGGCTATGTACATGAGGACTCAAAATGAGATATGAAATGGGAAAACTCCTGGCGTGTATATGGTAAATCTAAGGAGATATCCAGTGCTGAAAAACGTATCCCCTACCCTAAGGATAGGGGATAAGTTTCAGATCGCGGTGGGTCCGACTGCTGGGGCCCCCCACGATCTCCTGTACGGGGCCCCAGCAGCCCGTGGGAAGAGGGCGTGTTCACCACCGCACGAAGCGGCGGCGGCTTACACGCCCCCTCAGTACAACTCTATGGCAGAGCCGGAGTGCTGCCCTCGGCAATCTCCGGCTCTACCATAGCACAGTATTAAGGGGACGTGTCAGCCGCCGCTTCGAGCCATGGTCAACATCCGCTATCTGGCCAGCGAGAGGAGATCGTGGGGGGCCCCAGTGGTCGGACCCCCCTGGGCACTGGACTACCCCTTTACCTCCAGAAGCCAAAAAAGTCACACTATAGGCTTTGTTTGGGTTTTATACATTAGAAAATGCTATATGGAATAGCTCGGAAAGCTGTCCTATCCGATAAAGCAATTACAGGCAGGTAGTGCGGGTGACACTGATATGACAGCCATACTCACGTGTCTGCTATCTGCATCTGTTCCCTCTGTTTGGCTGTCGGGCTTGGGGCATGGGCGGAGCTTTGTGACATCACAGCTGCTGTTTCCCTAGGCCTGCTTACAGCATGGCCTAGGAGATAAACAGTAGCAGTGCCGTCACGAAGCTCCGCCCATGCCCCAAGCCCGACAGCCAAACGGAGGGAACAGATGAAAATGCTAGAAGACCGGGGGCACAGATCGTGGACATGGGAGTATGATTGTCCTCAGTGTCACCCGCACTACCTGCCTGTAGCAACAAGTTAGTGTGGTGACACCGTTGACAGTTTTCCTTTAAAGGGGTACTCCGGTGCTAAGACATCTTATCTCCTATCCAAAGAATAGGGGATAAGATGCCTGATCGCGAGAGTCCCGCCGCTGGGGACCCCCATGATCTTCCACGCCGCACCCCGTTAGCATCAGCTCCCAGAGCGTGCTCGCTCCGGGTCCGATTACTAGCGATCACAGCATAGTGATGTCACGGCTCCACCCCGTGTGACGTCACGGCTCCGTAGGCTTGCATTGAGGGGGCGGAGCGTGACGTCACACGGGGGCTGAGCCGTGACGTCACTATGCTCCGTGCCTGTGATCGCTAGTAATCAGACCCGGAGTGAGCACGCTCCGGGAGCTGATGCTAACGGGGTGCGGCGTGGAAGATCACAGGGGTCCCCAGCGGTGGGACCCCCGCGGTCAGGCATCTTATCCCCTATCCTTTGGATAGGGGATAAGATGTCTTAGCGCCGGAATACCCCTTTAAAGGGGTACTCCGGTTAAAAACTATTTTTTTCATATCAACTGGCTCCAGAAAGTTAAACAGATTTGTAAATTACTTCTGTTAAACAATCTTAATGCTTCCAATACTTATCAGCTGCTGAAGTTAAGTTGTTCTTTTCTCTCTGACCACAGTGCCCTCTGCTGACATGTCTCAGGAACTGCCCAGAGCAGGAGCAAATCCCCATAGCAAACCTGTCCTGTTCTGGACAGTTCCTAAAAGGGACAGAGGTTTCAGCAGAGAGCACTGTGGTCAGACAGAAAAGAACAACTTAACTTCATGTCAGGAACTGTCCAGAGCTGGAGAAAAACCCCAAAGAAAACATATGCTGCTCTGGACAGTTCCTAATATGGGCAGAGGTGTCCGCAGAGAGCACTGTGGTCGTGATTCAAGAGAAAGAAATCCAAAAAGAAAATCATTTTCTCTGTAGTATACAGCTGCTACTAAGTACTGGAAGGATTAAGATTTTTTAATAGAAGTAATTTATAAATCTTTTTAACTTTCTGTCACCTGTTGATTTAAAAAAAAAAAAAAAAAGTTTTTCACTGGAGTACCCTTTTAACCCCTTAAGGACTCAGCCCATTTGGACCTTAAGGACTAAGACAAGTTTTTTCCTCCTCCCCTTCAAAAAATCATAACTCTTTTATATTTTCATCCACAGACTAGTATGAGGGCTTGTTTTTTGCGAGACCAGTTGTCCGCTGTAATGCCATCACTCATTTTACCATAAAATGTATGGCGCAACAAAAAATATACTATTTGTGTGGGGAAATTAAAAAGAAAACCACAATTTTGCAAATTTTGGAAGGTTTTGTTTTCACGCCGTACAATTTATGGTAAAAATGACGTGTGTTTTTTATTCTCTGGGTCAATACGATTAAAATGATACCCGTGACTATACACTTTTCTATTACTTTTTCTAGCACTTTAAAAAAATCGCAAACTTTTTAACCAAATTAGTGCGTTTAAAATCCCCCTATTTTGAAGACCTATAACTTTTTCATTTTTCCGTATAAGCGGCGGTATGAGGGCTAATTTTTTGCTCCGTGATCTGTACTTTTTATTAATACCATATTTGCCTATACAAAACTTTTATTACATTTTTTATTAATTTTTTTTTGGAATAAAATGTTATAAAAAAAGCAGCTATTTTGGACTTTTTTTTTTACGTTCACGCCGTTCACCGTACGGGATCATTTACATTTTATTTTAATAGTTCGGATATTTACGCACGCGGCGATACCAAATATGTGTAAAAAATAATTTGTTTGGTAAAATAGGGAAAATGGGACAATTTACATTTTTATTGGGGGAGGGGGTTATTCACATTTTTTTTACTTTATTTTTTTACTTTTATTTTTACACTCTTATAGCCCCCATAGGGGATTATTTATAGCAACCATTTGATTGCTAATCCTGATCAGTGCTATGTATAGGACATAGCACTGATCAGGGTTATCGGTCATCTTCTGCTCTGGTCTGTGGGAAGGCAGATCAGAGCAGAAGACTCCCGGAAGACAGCGGAGGCAGGTGAGGGGACCTCCGTCATGCCGTGCAGGATGATCGGATTGCCGCGGCAGCGCTGCGGGCGATCCGATCATCCTGTTAAGTGACCGCGATGCTGCAGATGCCGTGATCGGTATTGATCACGGCATCTGAGGGGTTAATGGCGGACATCCGCGGGATCGCGGGTGTCCGCCATTACCGGCGGGTCCCTGGCTGCGATCCACAGCCGGGACCTGCCGCGCATGATGCCGGCATCGCTCCGATGCCCGAGATTATGCTCAGGACGTAAATGTACGTCCTGGTGCGTTAAGTACCACATCACCAGGACGTACATTTACGTCCTGCGTCTTTAAGGGGTTAAGCAGAAGTGCATTCAGCCCAGTTACAGTGAACGCAGAAGAAAATTCCTCTCACGATACAAAGCTACAAAGAATCTGAAATATTAGATGCACCCTGAGGCATAATGGAAGTTAATAAAAAAGAAAAGAAAAGAAAAAAATGTATTTACCAACACCTTCCTGCTTCAACAAAGCTGTGGGTGGTATTGCCCTTTAAGTTCTATTTCCAGTATTCTACTGGTTATTCATGTTTACCATATCACGAAAAGATTCTGCAGATACACATAAGTATTAGATAATATGACATCACATAGTGCGCACTGGTGAGTCCTCCCAACACGTGTGCTGAACAGGTCCTCTCTGGGCCCAATGGATTTCAAAAGAGTGCCCCTCTGGCATCCACCAGGCAGATATACATCTGTATACCTTTTTATTTTTATTTACTTTTTTTTTATACTGTGTTGGAAAGCATAGACTAACCTCTGCAAAAATTCCTATACTGCATGGTACAGTTTCATTTATTTTTATTTTTCACATGATTGTCCATTGATGACATATGCAACTGTATGATATTCTGTTACTTACATTGGGCTATAGGTTCAACACCCACAAGATTTTTCTGTCTCACGCTAAACTTGAAGCATAAATGTGATGTTAAAGGAGTACTCCACTGCCCCAGCGTTTGGAAAATTTAGTTCTGAACGCTAGGTGCAGGCTGCGGGGGTCGGGACGTCACGGCCACTTGTGATGTCACGGCTATGCCCTATCGTGATGTCATGGCCACGCCCCCTCAATGCAAGTCTATGGGAGGGGGCGTGGCTGCCGCCACGCCCCCTCCCATAGATTTGCATTGAGGGAGCGTGGTGTGACATCAAGACCCCCACAGCCCGCACCCAGCATTCGGAACTAAACGTTCCGGACGCTGTGGCAGTGGAATACCCCTTTTAATAGAGCCAATTAAAATATTCTTATAGCATGTTTTTTGGGGTTTATTTCAGGAGCGTTAAAAGCTGACAAAGTTGCATCATCAGCTGCTTATAAGAAACTGGAAGCAAGAGCAGCTCACTTAGAATCTATGGTTACAGAGCTCACACAGAAGGTATATTCTTAAATAAACTAATACCCAGAGAAGGACTCCAGGCAAAACTGATACACTTTGCTATGCCTAATGCAGGGTCCGAGAAAGGAGCATGAGAAATGGATGGCAGCTCCCAAGGTGCAAGTACAATAAAACTTAATGTTTACTTCATCCAATTAAAAATAAAATTCCGTGGTGGAAGTGAGTGGTGACATGTTACTCTAAAATCGAAGTGAAACGCCGACGCGTTTCGAGCAAAAGCTCTTATTCATACCATGACTAAGAGCTTAAGCTCGAAACGCGTCGCCGTTTCACTTCGATTTTAGAGTGACAACACCACGGAATTTTATTTTTAATTGGATGAAGTAAACGTTAAGTTTTGTTGTACTTGCACCCTGGGAGCTGGATTTTCCTCTTGTTCTCTGCCTGAATGCTACGGGGATAGGCGGATCCCTGCATCCGGTGTCTGGAGTCTCCATGCGGTGAGCTGATCTATTTCCCTTCTGTACCTGCTATGACAAATGGCTGCTAATAATTCGTTAGCCCTGCACCCTGCTCAATGCCTATCACACTGTGTCAGAGTGTTCTTTTAGGCATGTGTCTGGTTTTTGGGGCAAAAGATTTGTAGCAGAATACAGTTGCTAAAAAAATGAACAAGATTTTAGCAAATCTCCACATGCGTCGGAAAAATATGTGTGTAAATTGACATGTAGTGTGGATTTTAAAGGGGTACTCTGGTGGAAAAGTTTATTTTTATCAACTAGTGCCAGAAAGTTAAACAGATTTGTATTAGCTGCTGAATACTACAGAGGAAATTATTTTATTTTTGGAACACAGAGCTCTCTGCTGACATCATGACCACAGTGCTCTCTGCTGACATCTCTGTCCATTTTAAGAACTGTCCAGAGCAGCATATGTTTTCTACGGGGATTTTCTCCTACTCTGGACAGTTCTTAAAATGGACAGAGATGTCAGCAGAGAGCACTGTGGTCATGATGTCAGCAGAGAGCACTGTGTTCCAAAAAGAAAATAATTTCCTCTGTAGTATTCAGCAGCTAATAAGTACTGGAAGGATTAAGATTTTTTAATGAATGAATTAAGTAATTTACAAATCTGTTTAACTTTCTGGCACCAGTTAATTTAAAAAAAAAAAAAGTTTTCCACCGGAGTACCCCTTTAAATCCATGGAATGTCATCTCATTGGATTTTCACAGCAGATTTCAACCTTTGCTATTTACAGAGAGAAATCTGCAGCAAATCTGCAACAACATTTTCAACATAATCCAAATTTAAAACATGCAGATGTTCCTGTTTCTGGCCTAACTAGCACATGATGCAGACAGGCCCGATGACATGACTGCATTACACTGTGTCTGGACCTGAAGTGCTTGTGGCCTATGAGGGTGTAGCAGGGAGGGGGATGGCTCCTAGGTCCGTCATTGTATTCATCTACATTTGCGTTCTGAAAAAGAGATTGCATCAGAGGAGAAACAGTCCTTGAAGTGTCTAAGTAGGGGTGAGGGTGTTTGGGGAATAAAGAATGAGCAAGAGAATGTAGAGGCTTGCTGAGGATAAGCAGCTCACAGGCTGGAGTGCCGCTGATCTTCTAATGCCTTGTTGGGGTTGTGAGCACATGCTATCAGAGATGGTAATTAAAGGGATACTCCGCCTCTAGACAAAGGATAGGGGATAAGATGCCTAATCACGGGGGTCGCCCGCAATCTCCCTGCTGCACCCGGCGTTCGTTTAGAGCGTTAGGTGCAGCGCCAGAGGCTCGTGATGTCACGGCCACACACCCTCAATGCAAGTCTAAGGGAGCGGGCGTGACCGTGACATCACGAGCCTCCGCCCTGCATCGCCAGTCATCCGGCACGGAGCGAAGTTCACTCTGTGCACCGGATGTCTGGGGTGCCGCAGTTGAGATCGCGGGGGTCCCGCCGCTGGGGAACTTTCTGACGACTGATGTCAGAAAGTTAAACAGATTTGTAAATTAAAAATGCAATGGGAGTACGCGCTGAGTTGACAAGATGGCAATACTTCAATGGAAATAAAATGAATGCAGAGAACCTACCTGATAAATGTGTTGTAAATAATTACTTGGACAGGCTTTGTAAATTACTTTTATTAAAAAAATCTTAATCCTTCCAGTACTTATCAGCTTCTGTATGCTCCACAGGAAGTTCTTTTCTTTTTGATTTTCCTTTCTGTCTGAACACAGTGCTCTCTGCTGACACCTCTGTCCATTTCAGGAACTGTCCAGAGCAGTATAGGTTTGCTATGGGGATTTGCTCCTACTCTTGGCAGTTCCTAAAATTGACAGCAGAGAGCACTGTGGTTCAAAAAGAAAAGAACTTCCTGTGGAGCATACAACAGCTGACAAGTACTGGAAGGATTAAGATTTTTTTTATAGAAGTAATTTACTAATCTGTTTAACTTTCTGGCACCAGTTGATTTAAAAAAAAATAAAAAATAAAAAATGTTTTCCAGCGGAGTACCCCTTTAAGATGTCCAGAGATCAGGGAGCCGTTCTAGCTGGATAAAGGTGGATGTAAAAAAGAAAATTGGTGGTAGCCTATGGCTCTTGTATTATCAATAGTCCAGATTCGTTGCGAGGGTCCCTTAACCTCTGCCTATATGTAGTTTGAATGAATAAACTAACTGTGGGTTTTATCTTCTAATCCTGTAGGTCCAGCAGAAACAGGTAGAAGTCAGCCAGCTACAGTTCCAATTGAACAGCGAGACACGACACAACCAAGCCACCATCTCCAGCTTGCGGCAGAGGCAGTCTGAGTTAGAAATGCAGCTTACTGAGGCCCGGAAAGAAGCCGAAGAATTTTTTAAAGGAAACCTGACGCAAAATCTGGAAACAGTGGGACTTGGAAAGGAGGTAGATAAATCAATTTATCTCTGTATAAAATTAGATGGACCTACTTTGTTCTTTTACCTGAAACTATATTGTATTAGGATTTAAACAGCAGGTCCCAACCTTATTAACTTGGCGGAATCCTATTTTTGCTTTACTGAGCCTTGGTGTAGAGCATTTATTCCCAACAAGGGTGCCTCCAGCTGTTGCAAAACTACAACTCCCAGCATGCTGGGAGTTGTAGTTTTGCAACAGCTGGAGGCACCGTGGTTGGGAAACTCTAGTATAGGGACTTGTGAAGCCATCTGTAATTTTTGCCGAATTCAGTTGGTGCCAGAAAGTTTTATAGATTTGTAAATGTAATCCTTCCAGTACTTATCAGCTGCTGTATACTCCAGAGGAAGTTGTGTAGTACTTTCCAGTCTGACCACAGTGCTCCCTGCTGACGCCTCTGTCCATGTCGGGAACTGTCCAGAGTAGGAACAAATCTCCATAGCAAACCTCCTCTGCCTCGAACAGTTCCTGACACAGACAGAGGTGGCAGCAGAGAGCACTGTGACAGGTATTTTAGCTGCTGTGTTCTGGGGAGCCCTAGTTGCCAAACACTGATGGAGACTAAGTTAAGTGGAAACGCTCAGGTCACTGTTTCCCAACCAGGGTGCCCCCAGCTGTTGCAAAACTACTACTCCCAGCATGCCAGCATGCTGGGAGTTGTATTTGTGCAAGAGCTGGAGGCACCCTGGTTGGGAAACACAGGCTCAGGTGATAAAAGACCTAGTAAGCTAAATTCCATTGTCCTTAAAAAGGAGCCCGTCAGATGCTTCATGCTGCTCGACCCTTGGGCTCTGACATCTTAGAAGCATGCAATACCCTTGTGTATCCAGTAGGTGGCGGTAATATCCGCTGCTACTAAAGAAAAGTTCTCCTAATGCAGCTTATTTCCACATACTGGGTTTAGTTTATCACTTTAATATGTTCTTTTCCTTGGCATGTTGGTAGATTTTTATATACTGATATGGTATTATGGTATAAGTTGAAGCGCTGCTACGAAAATACACCTATCTTATTTTCTGTCTAGCATCAGTGTGATTACTGTTGGGATCTGATTTGTTTGTATGGTCTGCATCACCACCATTTCCTATATTTTAGGTGCTTAACCCCTTAAGGACGCAGGACGTAAATGTACGTCCTGGTGAGGTGGTACTTAACGCACCAGGACGTACATTTACGTCCTAAGCATAACCGCGGGCATCGGAGCGATGCCCGTGTCATGCGCGGCTGATCCCGGCTGCTGATCGCAGCCAGGGACCCGCTGGCAATGGCCGACGCCCGCGATCTTGCGGGCATCCGCCATTAACCCCTCAGGTGCCGGGATCAATACAGATCCCAGCATCTGCGGCAGTTCGCGATTTAAATGAACGATCGGATCGCCCGCAGCGCTGCTGCGGGGATCCGATCATTCAGAACGCCGAACGGAGGTCCCCTCTCCTTCCTCCGTGCGGCTCCCGGCGTCTCCTGCTCTGGTCTGTGATCGAGCAGACCAGAGCAGAAGATGACCGAAAACACTGATCTGTTCTATGTCCTATACATAGAACAGATCAGTATTAGCAATCATGGTATTGCTATGAATAGTCCCCTATGGGGACTATTCAAGTGTAAAAAAAAATTTTAAAAAATGTAAAAGTAAAAGTAAAAAAAAAGTAAAACGTCCGTTTTTTCCTATTTTACCCCCAAAAAGCGTAAAAAACATTTTTTTATAGACATATTTGGTATCGCCGCGTGCGTAAATGTCCGAACTATTAAAATAAAATGTTAATGATCCCGTACGGTGAACGGCGTGAACGAAAAAAAAATAAAAAAGTCCAAAATTCCTACTTTTTTAATACATTTTATTAAAAAAAAAATTATAAAAAATGTATTAAAAGTTTTTTATATACAAATGTGGTATCAAAAAAAAGTACAGATCATGGCGCAAAAAATGAGCCCCCATACCGCCGCTTATACGGAAAAATAAAAAAGTTATAGGTCATCAAAATAAAGGGATTATAAACGTACTAATTTGGTTAAAAAGTTTGTGATTTTTTTTAAGCGCAACAATAATATAAAAGTATATAATAATGGGTATCATTTTAATCGTATTGACCCTCAGAATAAAGAACACACGTCATTTTTACCATAAATTGTACGGCGTGAAAACGAAACCTTCCAAAATTAGCAAAATTGCGTTTTTCGTTTTAATTTCCCCACAAAAATAGTGTTTTTTGGTTGCGCCATACATTTTATGATATAATGAGTGATGTCATTACAAAGGACAACTGGTCGCGCAAAAAACAAGCCCTCATACTAGTCTGTGGATGAAAATATAAAAGAGTTATGATTTTTAGAAGGCGAGGAGGAAAAAATGAAAACGTAAAAATTAAATTGTCTGAGTCCTTAAGGCCAAAATGGGCTGAGTCCTTAAGGGGTTAAAGGGGAACTCTGGTGGAAACAAGTGGAAAACAAATGTTTTCAAATCAATTGGTGCCAGAAAGTTATACAGATTTGTAAATTACTTCTATTTAAAAATCTTAATCTTCATAAATTGTGAAGTTCTTTCCAGTCTGACCACAGTGCTGTCTGCTTACACCTCTGTCCGTGTTAGGAACTGTCCAGAAGCAAATCCCCATAGAAAACCTCTCCTGCTCTGGACAGTTCCTGACATGGACAGAGGTGTCAGCAGAGAGCACTGTGGTCAGTTTGAAAGACCATCACAAATTTCTCTGTAGTATACAGCAGCTGATAAGTACTGGAAGGAATATGATTTTTAAATAGAAGTAATTTACAAATCTATTCTACTTTCTGGAGCCAGTTGATTTGAATTTTTTTTCCCACCGGAGTACCCCTTTAAGGTATAGGAATAGCTGTTCAATAGCTACTGCTCTATTGCATGCATTCTCCCCAAAAGTGGTCCCTCAACATACGATGGTAATCCGTTCCAAATGGACCATCGTTTGGTGAAACCATCGTATGTTGAGGGATCCTTGCAATGTAAAGTATAGGACAGTGGTCTACAACCTGCGGACCTCCAGATGTTGAAAAACTACAACACCCAGCATGTTGGCTGTCCGGGCATGCTGGGAGTTGTAGTTTTGCAACATCTGGAGGTCTAACAGGTTGAAGACCACTGGTATTGGAGGTTATACTCATGTGTCCCCGCCGCTCTGGACCCGTCACCACTCGTCACCGCTGCCCTGGATGTCACCGTCCAAAGCTCCGGCAAGGCCTCTGCTTCCCCGGCATCCTCGTTCTCACGTCGCCGCCATCACGTCGCTACGCACACATCTCCTATTGGATGACGGGACGGCGTGCGCAGCGACGTGATGACGACAATGGAGAGCGCTGACGAAGCAGGGGATCCCGAAGAGGACGCGCCGGAGCACCGAGGACAGGTAAGTGATCGTCAGCGGAGCACACGGGGCACCGTAAACGGCTATCCGGTGGCAGCTGAAGCAGTCTGCGCTGCCGGATGGCCGTTTATGCGATGGCCCCGACATACAAAAGCATCGTATGTTGATGCTGCCTCTGAGAGGCCATCGTATGTTGAAATGATCGTATGTCGGGGCCATGGTAGGTCGGGGGGTCACTGTATAGCAAAACATGTGTTACTGCAATCCTTTTCTGTGAGAAATACTTCATTTTCTTGAAAAATTTCAGGGGTGCCAACATTTACGGCCGTGACTGTATAACTAAAATATTAACCATATCTGGATGCAGTTCACAGTGTTGTGCCTGTAGCGTCACTCTGCCAGGTGAGCATATAGCTACAGGACAACATTGGAAATAATAACGCAACTCAGCAACTTTTCTTCTGTTTCCCTTTTTCTATATATTCTTTGGATTAACATTACTGCCTTGTCCCTCACATGTAGGTTTCTGCACTGAAGTTGGAGCTGGCCAGTCAGCGTGTCCCGGTGGTTCTCAGCGAGGTATGTGTTTATGTTATAAATGTATGCAAAATGTCTTGCCTTTACACAAGAGACCACTTGTTCTCTACTGGCACTGTGTGGCACTGCCCAGTCACAGGTGTACACAGTATTTATGGAGTCCTCTAGGCCCCAGGGAACCTTATCCACTAGACCGAGTCTCTATATTCATTTCCACATGATATAACAGTGTTAACCCCGTCCTACGCTTTCATTGTGTCAGTGATCCCTCAACTTACAATGGCCTCAACATACAATAGTTTCAACATACAGTTGTCTTTTCTGGACCATTGTAAGTTGAAACCAGACTCAACATACAATGTTACAGACAGTCCAGATCTGTGAAACGTGTCAATGGCTGGAAGATCTGACCAATCAGAATGGACAATTTACCGGTAAAACACCTGTATTACTGAAGTATATGCACTGACTGGTGTCTGGAAGCGCCCCCTACAGTACAGGAGGTATTACATGTTCTGTACACTTTACCTGTACCAGGGTTACTTGCTCCTTTGGACACCAGGTGAGGGCGACCCCATGTTAATTTTTTAGGACATTGCGTGTACTGTACAGGACCCTGAAGAACCTCCTGTCCTCTACATAGACCAGTGTTTCCCAAGCAGGGTGCCCCCAGCTGTTGCAAAACTACAACTCCCAGCATGCCCGAACAGCCTTTGGCTGTTGTAGTTTTGCAACAGCTGGAGGCTCCCTGCTTGGGAAACACTGACATAGACAGTGATTTACAGCTCCCAACAGATCTTTCTTACTTTTATATGTAAGGATTTGCTTTATCTATATTAGTTATCTACTTATTTTTCTTTAATCCTCACTTTTTCTATTTTTGGATGACATTTTGGTGCCTTTAGAACCAATTACCAGTTTTCCATAGAGTTATGGTCTCAACATACAATGGTTTCAACATACAATGGTCGTCCCAGAACCAATTAATATTGTAACTTGAGGGACCACTGTATTACTTTACTTTTAGACTGCAATGGTCAAGGAACTTCGGGAAGAGATCCTGACTCTCCGACAGCAGCTGGCAGTCCTTTCATGCCCAGACGGTGGTCCTGCAAACCCTTATATCCTAAGAAACAAACTGAAAGAAGCCGTGAAGAAAATTTCTCAATTGAGTTTGGAGAAACAACAGCTTATTGACATGGGAAACAGGCTGAGAGCAGAGCTGGCCGCCGCCGCAGGAGGTGAATTAGTTCTGTTGTATAAAGATGGTATTTAAAAAAATGAAGTTGAAAAAAAAAAATCATAGTCACCAATGAATAATGTAATTGACTATTTGTGGGGAGTGGTTTTCACCATTGTTCTCACTGTAGCTGACCCCATCCTTAGTGCACGATCCACTCCATTGACAATCACCATCTGTGAGCCACCACATCAGTGTTTCCCATCCAGGGTGCCTACAGCTTTTGCAAAACTACAACTCCCAGCATGCCCGGACAGCCTTTGGCTGTCCGGGCATGCTGGGAGTTGTAGTTTTGCAACAGCAGGAGGCGCCCTGGTTGGGAAACACCGCACGACATCTTTACCCCTGCAGTCTCCAAGACTTCTAGAAAGGATTTGTTAAGGAGAAGGGTTAGGGTGCGTTCCCAGGGCCGTCTGTCCCCGTTTTTTTTTTTATCCCCGTTTCGGTTCTGTTCTTGCAGGGTGTAAACGGATTAAAAACGGTTTTAAAGAAATCCCATTCATGTCAGTGGGATTTTTTTTTACAATCCCGTCTGCACTCATTTCCATTTTTTTTGACGGCAGAAAAAAACGTCACATGCAGTATTTTTTCTTCCGTCAAAAAAACGGAAGAAAACACAGATACAGTAAATTTAACATTGAAGTCTATGAAAAATGGATGAGCCTTTAATGTCATCCATTTACAGCCGTCTGTCACGTTTTTTTATTCCCATTTCGGTTCCCTTCTTGCAGGCTGTAAATGGATTAAAAACGGTTTTGAAAACAAATCCCATTCATATCTATGGGATTTTTTTTACAATACCGTCTGCGCTCATTTCCTTTTTTTTTTTTGACGGCAGAAAAAACGGCACATGCAGTATCTTTTCTTCCGTAAAAAAAAAAAGCGGAAGAAAAAACGGATGCAGTAAATTTAACATTGAAGTCTATGGAAAACGGATAAGCTTTTAATGTCATCTGTTTGCATCCGCTTTTTCAATCCGTTTTTTGATCCGTTTTTATTTCTGAGCATGCTCTGAACAAAAAAAATTAATTTGGGGGGGGGTTTATTAACTAAATAATAATGGATCCAAATGGATAACATCCGTTTGCATCCGTTATTGTTGTTTTTTATTTTTTAAAGTCCGTTTTTATTTTTGACGGGAGAAGAACGGGACTGGTCTAGACGGCCGTGTGAATGCAGCCTTAGAAGCAAATTCAACTTATTTATTCTTTTATCAGAAAATGAGGCAGTTTTGTTATATATTATGTGTATAAATTCATATGTAAAGAAAGAAAATAGAAACAGGACAACAATGTAAGCGCCGCTTATCCATTGTGGACAGCAGTATAGCAGGTGTAGTACCATGCACTCTCCTGGCAGTGCAACACTGTCACTTGTATGTAGTGAATCTGCACACTTGTGGGGGATGGCGATGGTCCTGGTAACAGCCTGGTAGCCTCCCAAACGACAGGGATTCATGAAGTCCGAGGGGGGTGGTTGAACTATCGCTCCGCAGACTACCTGAAAAAGCTGAGTTACTCTTCGGCGCAGATCGGGAGAGAAAGGATCAAATTTAGTCTTCCTCTGGTCTTTTTAAAAAGACCTGACGAAGAGGGTCTGTGCCCCTCGAAACGCTTTGTGGATTGAGATTTGAATAAAGTTAAAATTCTGTTTTAATATCAGGCGGGCTTCATTTTAGCCCTTCTTTCACAATCTTCCCAGCTTTCCTAGGTGGTTTGCCGAGCGCTGCTTCAACCACCCCCCTCGGACTTTGTGTATAAGTGCATCACACTTTTGAAGATCTCTGCTTGCAGTCATTGAATGAGAACAGGTAGAAGAAAGATGATACCCAGCACTCACCAGTAATGCACAGTGAAGATTTATGATGCCATAGTGTAGTACAAGGACGCGTTTCGGTGGGGGAGCCTTCCTCAACTGTCTGCCTATAGGTATTGCTGGGTATTATCTTTCTTCTACCTGTGGCTTTACCCTACCTTGTGCACCACTGCAGATTCCACGGAAGTGCCAACATATCCCTATATTGAATGGGAACATGCATTGTTTAAAATCAGAGACTGAATACCTGTGCTGGCCATGTGACGAATATACAGGTGCTTGGCTGGTTGCAGTATGGTTATTGGAGCCTTTCCTTGTAACAAGCTATGCACCAGCAATGAAGGTTCCTATTCCTAGTAGTGTCCACTGGAAACAGGACAGCCAACCCAAAATTTCGTCCGACTCCTCGACTCCGAAGCACTGGTTCTGAACGCTGTTTTTGCGCTGCGGGGGTCAGCCACGCCCCTCGTGACATCACGGCCACGCCCCCTCAATGCAAGTCTATGGGAGGGGGTGTGACGGCATCCTGGGAGTTGTAGTTTTGCAACAGCTGGAGGCACCCTGATTGGAACACACTGCCATACTGACTATAGTAAACATTATCTTTTACAGGAAACGCACCCAAAGATTCCATCCCTTCTGTTATAAAAATGCCTCCTACTAAACTTCAAGCAGCAGAAACGCAGAATCGTCTGTCAGCATTGGAAGGGCTGCAGTACCAGCTAACCTCTCAGGTAGGCTATTGCTAAAATATTAGCACTAAGACACAATGCCATGTTTGTTCATTCCTATGAGACCCTTGATGTCAATCTCAAAGGAATAGAGAAAGTGACTTACGGTCTACACAGCAGGCGCTGCCAGAAAGTTAGGTTGGTAGTCACATTGTGTCAGAGAATTGAGGTCAGTGTGAATAATCCACAACGTATCCACCACATAAATTGATATGCTGTGGGTTTAAAGGGTTACTCCAGAGCGGGAAAAAAAATTTGTTTAAATCAACTGGTGCCAGAAAGTTAAACAGATTTGTAAATTACTTCAATTTAAAAATCTTAATCCTTCCAGTCCTTATAAGCTGCTGTATGCTACAGAGGAAGTTGTGTAGTTCTTTCTAGTCTGACCACAGTGCTCTCTGCTGCCACCTCTGTCCGTTTCAGGAACTTTCAGAGCATGAGAAAATGCCCATAGAAAACCTCTTCTGACATAGACAGAAGTGTCAGCAGAGAGCACTGTGGTCAGACTGGAAAGAACTACACAACTCTCTGGAGCAGCAGCTGATAAGTACTGGAAGGGTTAAGATATTCTTGCTGAAGCAGTTTACAAATCTGTATAACTTTTTGGCACCAGTTGATTTGAGAACATTTTTTTTCCTGCGGAGTACCCCTTTATAGTCTGCACCACAAATACTTTCTGCAGATTCCACACAGATGTTTTGTCATAGTTTCATCCACTTTCCTTTAATAAAGAACGGGAATATCAGCAGTGTATCTGTTCTAGCATGAACTTGCTCTTAACATTTGCATATGTTGATTTCTACCTTAGAACTGAGGAATTCCCTTTAATATTTCCCTACACTTATCTTTATCTTCTCAAGGAGTTACAGTTTGCCCAGTACCAGAAACCTCACAGTCTTTCTGCCATGGATCAATCTACTACAGGCGTCAAAAACAAGAGAAACCAGGAAAGTTCTGTAGCTTCAGCTGCAATGCAGGTACATCAGTTATGTGCAATTGTCCTGTCTTCAATGGTGTGCACTGCAGTAGTTCTGTCTGCATCAATCGCATTTTTCCATTTTTAAAGGAGTCATCCAACTAATTAAAGGGGTATTCCGGCTTTATACATCTTATCCCACCGGGGGTACTTGCATTTTCTATATTGCTGGTAGAGACTGCCAACCTGCCATTCCATTCAAAACAAAGAGTTGGGGACCTGTTCTGGTGATCCCCAGGTGGTGGTGGGCCTAGCGGGGCTTGGATTCCTCGCAATGTCACACTTATCCCCTATCTTATCCCCTATCCTGTGGATAAGGTAAAGGTATATTCTGGTTTTATACATGTTATCCCTTTCCAAAGGATAGGGGATAAGATGTATGATCGCTGGGGACCCCCGCAATCTCAGTGCAGCCCCCCATTGTGTGCCGGGCGCTGCCTCCGAGACGGGGACGTGATGTCACGGCCACGTCCCCTAGCAACGTCACACCACTCCCCCTCCATTCATGGCCGTCACACCGCCTCCCATAGACATGAATGGAGGGGTGTGGTGTGAAGTCGCTAGTGGGCGTGGGCGTGGCCGTGACGTTTCCGTCTCGGAGGCAGGGCCCTCACAGAATGCCAGGGGCTGCACCGAGATCGAGGGGGTCCCTAGAGGCGGGACCCATGCGATCATACATCGTATCTCCTATCCTTTGGATAGGGGATAAGAGACCCATCACCACTCCTGGGATCTCCAGAACAGGTCCCCAACTTTTTGTTTTAAATGGAATGGCAGGTTGGCAGTCCCTGCCAGCTCTATAAAAATGTAAATACCTCGGTGGTGCCAGTGCAGCACTAAAAAAAGGGGAGTATACATGGTATAATATAACATAAAATATCAGTGGTACTTACCAACAAGCGGTGGTGCACTAGAGTGGTGACTGTCTGTCGGTTCCAGAAGCACCGTCTGAGCATACTTATTAACACTCTTTATTAGTTTATAATAAGTTTATGTAAAATCTCTTGAATATCTTGTGTAGAATCGTAGGTCTGTCAGAAGCAGACCTAACAAAACCTTACATCATCTGAATATTTCACAAAAGATGCTCCTTTATACTCCAGGACCATAGCCTTTCCTGGAGATACTAGCCGGCATTTATCATTGTAGTGTAAGAAAAGCATTTTTCTACACCTTTATTTTGTGTGCTGGTAATGTGTAGGATTTAATAAAAAGTCTATATATTTTAAAATATATCTTACACCACAATCTAGTAATACTTTCCATTAGTACCTTATACAGGATAGCAGTCTTATTAGAGCGTATTTATTAATTCCAAGTAGAATCGCAGCTTTCCCTGACCAAGCTTCTAAAAAAATGTTTTTGTTGTGGATTTGTGTTTTGTTTATATGCACTACCTAACAAATTATAATATTCATATAACTTGGATTTATTGTAAAATGTGCTTATTATGTTACACAGTATTCTACCTCTGAAGAGCCCAAACCTACATGGAAAGAGAACATGTCACCATCACCACATGGACGTCTCATGAACAGCTCAGAGGCATCTTGGATACAAGGGGACTCCTCTTCACAGGAGGTCTGGAAAATCCTGGATATGGGGTCAAGTCCATCTCTAATAAGCTCACAGGAAGATGCTCCGCAAGGTAAAGATTCTCCGCTACGTCAGTGTTTCCCAACCAGGGTGCCTCCAGCTGTTGCAAAACTACAATTCCCAGCATGCCCGGACAGCTAATGGTTGTCTGAGCATGCTGGGAGTTGTAGTTTTGCTACAGCTTGGGGCACCCTGTTTGGGAAACACTGCTCTATGTAGATGTTGTGTCTGCTCTACAGCATAATACTTAAAATATGCATATTTGGAAGATTCCCTCATGCTGCAGGAAGCTACAGGATAGACAAGATATTATGGTAAAAATGCTTATTATCATATGGAAGAAATACTAAAGTGAATGTTTTTAAGAGACTTCAATAATAGGCACATGAGTGCCGCCATCAACATGTGACACCATTCAAGCGCCGTACTACTTGTTCCACGCACTATAAGTAGTGAAGATCCGGCAGCAAATTACAGTACAATACATGCGGTTGGGGGTTTGAAAACACTGTCCACATGTACAGGAGCATTCTGTGGATTATCAAATCTGTAGTATGTTCTTTCTGTTGTGGAAATGCAACACATTTTCACAGTGGATTTTACCCTTCAGTGTATAGGGGTGAAAACATAAGTCAGTCTTTGTCACGTATGGGCAGGGAAAAGTTAAGCCCTGAACTCACGCGCTCCCACTTGCCCTGCCTCCTTGCATACCCACCCTAGGTGAGGGGTCCACAACCACGATGACAGTCCCTGCCTGAATAAGGGAAGGGAGTAAAACATCAACAAAATAAACTTACAATACAAACTGAGGTCGGGACACTGTATGGAATCACACACACTAACAGAAATAATAACTAAACATTCACACACAATATGTCAGAGTCCAAAAGCCGAGATAACAGAAAAGCCAAATTGCAGAAACAGGAGAGGAGTCAGAGAGCGGAGCCAATGGGTCAAATATGCCAGAAATACAAGATACAGTATAAATGCTAGCTAGGAGTAAGAGCTCTTTCGCAGGCAAGGCCTGGATGAATACTGAGGGTTTAAACAGGGAGCTAAGTATGTGAAAAGCCTACGAGATCAGCTGACCATCGAGATAACAGGGCGTTTCCACAGTAACCCTTTGGGTTTTTACAGTCTGCATCTAACACCTGGAATATCAAAAATTTCACCTGACCAGAATGCACCCTTTATCACATGGCGGAATGTCGACTCAATAAAAATTAGCATGGACATTCAGCTGCAGCAGAGTCCCATAAATTTCAACATGTCTATTCTTTCTGCAGATTCCATATCCAGATTCCAATTTATTAAGATATCAATCAAAAATACATAAGAATTGCCTTGCAAAAATCAAGTGTGGATTATACAACTTCAAATCAGAAATTTCATATCCGCGGCGCATCCAGTGTATGTACATAATTTGTGGAAAATCTGCAGCACCCTTTGAAATCAATAGATAGCAACAAAATCTACTGCGGAAAATCTGCAGAGAGTTATTTACATGTGAATGTATCACTGTATTTACAGTATAGTGATGGGTTCCACGGATTATCTTATACAAATTCTCCCTAAATGTAGCTCTAGTTGCCAAAAGCATAAAGCACAAATGATTTTCAGACTAGAAACTTCTATATGGATTCCATTTGCTTGAATTGGCCGCCACGCCCCCTCCAATAGATATGAATGGAGGGGGTATGATGTGACGGCATGAGGGGGCGTGACGTGATGTCACGACCACTGCCGCCTAAACCCAACGTTCTGAAAATAACTTTCAGAACGCCGGGTGCTACACGGAGATCGCAGGGTGTCCCAGCGGCGGGACCTCCGCGATCAGACATTTTTGGATAGGGGATAAGATGTCTAGGGGCAGAGTACCCCTTTTAGGGTGGGTTCACACCACGTTTTCAGTGTACGGCTACCTGATCCGGTTGGAGGGAGCAAAAACCTGGCGCACCTGTATCCCAGCCGGATCCAGCCCGTATCTAATGAATTTCAATGAGCCGACCGGAGTCAAATGGTGACTTCTGTCGGCACATTTTTGCCCCGTATCTGGTTTTCTGACCGGACCTAAAACCGTGGTTTACTGTACCCTAACCTGTGTCTGTATTATTGTAGTTTATTGTGTTGACTGTTACGGACGTCACTTATATAGGAAGGGACCAGCACCGTGGTTACGGACCTGCTGCCTAGGGTGAGTACATAAGTAGGCAGGGATAGGGGGAGTGGGTGAGAATAGTGTTCACTCCTTCCCTGCTCAGACGTGAAAATGAGTTTTCACAATGGTCTCCACACTAGTTATAGGACACAAGCAGAAGTCTTAGCTGTGAATGAGGACTGTAAATCCTAATATAATTCAGTTACTCGATGTTTTATGTGGAATTCAAACGGTCTGGGATATTATTTCCATTGCGCTGACCTGTGATAAACCTGGCCGTAGAGCAAGTGTCACTGTCGGTCATCACCTCCTGATCACGTGCCGTGTTGTTGTGTGGTATCTCTATTACACAACTTGTCTTCATGACCTGTGCTATCTGTGTGTGTGAGAAATCCAGACTGAAGTAACATCGTTCCCAGTGGATGAGATGCCAAGTGCTGTGTCAGAAGCGCCAGTGCTTTATCACATCGTATGAAAGTGTGCAAGCAGGAGATCAGTTAAGCAGGGCAAAGACTTTTAGGATTACAAAGCAGTTTTCAGTTTTTTGGCTGGAAAGGTTTTTTTTTTTTCTAGACACATTTCTAACACAGAGTTTTCATAATTATGATACAGGCTTTGAAGGGACAAATGATAATGTTGAGATGTGTTGGGTCTTGCAGATGTTTTTTCTAGAGTTTTACAGAATATCCCAGCAATGAGATTACACACACATATATTTGTGTATAAGGGGATGTCAGGGAGGACAGAAACATCCCGTGGAGCAGGATATATACATATATAATCCTGGTGGTGTTATTTATTTAGGATAAGCTGTCCTTTGTGTCTACATGAGACTCTTCATGTTTCTGGCCATCATATATGACATTTAGGTAGGGACTAACTTCTATAATGGCTCCCATACGTTTCACACACAGAGAATGGGGGATCCTGTTCTTCAATGTTTGTATAGCACACTTTCAGAAGAAGTAGTAGCATGGAGGACATTATAGATCAATACTGAACAATGTAAAGCAATCGTTGTGGTGTAATTTAATATTCACTATAATCTCCCATAGTCTCTGTGCCATCACGAAGTTTGTCACTGGATTTCTCCATCTATTCCCCCACTTCTCCTTCCTTCTTCATAGACATATCAGCAGTATGTAAGCTGATCCCTCAGTGAGCTGGTATATCGTCTCATCTCTCAGTATGAATTGTAGCCATTTTGTAATGTGAATTTTGAGTTGAGAATGGGGAGCAGGAAAGCAGCTTGATTAGTGGTTAAATAGGCATTTTCTTTGCTAAAATATAGTTATTACAGAATTTATTTTATTCTCCTGTACTATTGATTTATACAAAAAATGTTTGAATCAGCAGCGACCTCTTCATAAAATATTAAGCCAAGGCTAGACAGCAACTTGGGTCACATAGTTTTCCTCTTTAGGCTGAGTTTACAGCGTTTTTCATTGCTGTTATAAAAATTAGCAACAGAGATGAAAAAAGAAGGTAATGGATCCCATCCATGTCAATGGGATTTTTTAAATCTCCGCTGTACTGTTATTGTCCGTTGTGTTGTAGTTGTTTTATTAAGCAGAGAAAAGCCTATGGCAGTGTTTCTCAGCCAGGGTGACTCCAGCTGTTGCAAAACTACAACTCCCAGCATGCTGTCAAGCCCCCTCACATAGACTTGCATTGAGGGGGCGTGGCCGTGATGTCACGAGAGGCTTGGCCGACCCCCGCAAAAACAGCATTCGGAACCAGTGCTGTGGAGTTGAAGTCGAGGATCGGACGAAATTTGGGGTACTTGGAGTCGGAATCAGCAAACAATGCACCGACTCCGACTAAATTTAGATTGGAATTTAAAAAAAAGCACGTTTAAATGTTCCAATTCACTAAAAGTTATAATTAATGGCATGCAGTGCCTCACGTAACCGCAAAACAAACACGTTAAAGGGGTATTCCAGGATTTTTTTTATTTGACTATGCTACAGGGGCTGTAAAGTTAGTGTAGTTCATAATATAGTGTCTTTACCTGTGTGTGACGGTTTTCTCACAATTCTTATGTGATTTTCATCCCAATATTTACTTTTACCAGCATACAAAATGACTGCTGTCTCAGATTTTTCCCAGCTTGCAATGCGGTCGAGACCTGACTCACTAGTCAGCTGATGACAGGGAATCTGTGTGCTTCAATGGGTGGAGAGAGCAATCTGCAAGTAATGCAACAGCTGGAGGCTCTCTGATTGAAAACCACAGGTCTGCAGCTCATTAATGTTTCAATGGGTGGGATAGCTGATGTGTGGGAAGGAGGAAAATGGTATCATGGGATTTGTAGGCAAACAAGAAAACTGAAAACAGGAAATACAAGTTCACAGAAAGCTACCCACAGTGTTATGGTAATCTCACAGCATAGCCATTTAGCCCAAGACAAGCGCAGATCCTTCCTAAGCATGTCCATTACTGTCTGCCAGGTATGTACTAAAATCACCTTATGCTGGATAACCCCTTTAAGTGGCCTTGAAGAAGCATGCTTTTCATGTGCTTCACTATATGGCACGCAACGCACAATTAGGAGCGGCAATACTTATACTTTCCATGGTGTTGTGTTCTGCTGTTACAGGGAACCCATGGGTAACCTAGCCTCTCACTGATAAGGGATTAAGTAAATATGTTTTTTGCAGGACTAGAGACACTTGTATAAGTGAAGGGAATGGAGGGTCAATAGTTCAAGACTGAAGCTGTAAACCATTGGAAAAACTGCTGCCATTCAGCTAAGGCTATAAAAACTTGTAAACTCTGATTGTTAGCTTAAACTTTAAACATGACTATGGGATTCTACTAGGGAAATCATGTTTTATAATAAATGCCCCTTCCTGGATCCTCCCACTGCCCTATCTTCAGCAGCAGATCAGCACACAAAAAGGAGAAGGCAGCACCTTCTGCCCGACTACCTCTCTCTGCTAGAAGAGCTTAGAAGAACTTGGTGGAACAGCTTCTTGGATTCAACTGTAAGTGTTTATAAATACATTCGCATATTAATACAGAGGAGTCAGAAGTACAAAAAACTGCGGAGTCGGAACATTTATCTACCGACTCCACAGCCCTGTTCGGAACATTTACTTCCCCATGCTGGCCAGTGGAGTACCCCTTTTAAGGTTGAATTCATTGTGACTTTTGCACACTACCCTCATTTATGGTGTCAGACAACACAGTGTGCTCGGGTGAGGATAATCATTTCCCCCCCTAGCATTCATTGTTGTTCTTTTTTTCTTCGTTTTTTTAAATCTCCCCTGATGAACCTTGTTTATAATTGTTTAAATCTTGTATTGTTATCAGTTTGGTTACGGTCTTGCCCCAGTGACCAGTATTTTAAAAGTATAATAAATATTAATTTTAGAGCCACTTTTTTGGGTGCAGTAATAGTTTACAATACATGGTCCTTTTTTTTTTTTTTTTGGGTGATGCAGTGAATCAGCTGGATAGTGGTCTGGTCTTCTTGGAGGTCCTGCTCTGTAGCAGCTTACTTCTACTTATGGGCAGTAGGCAACCCACACATGTTTTTACCCAAAGAATGGGGAAGAATTTAAAAGAATGGCGCAGAGGAAGAATGGAGCTTTTGTCCATATCAGCCGATCACTACATCTTATTACCTCCCAGCTTCAATAACAAATCCAATGCTTTGTCATGAACAGATCATTGTATTTGCAGTGCAGGGTAACAGTATGGATCCTAGTTAAGGTTAATAAAGGGTTCCTGTCAGATCCCACAAAAAATAAATCTGTTATATGTCACTCAGTTCCTCATCCTGATCATGTACATATGACTTTTTTGTGGCTACAACCTATATTTCTCTCAGAAATACCTTTATTTACTTGCTCATTGTCTTTTCTGTTCCTTCAGAGGGAGGGGGGCGGGTCTGTCTCTTTCCCTCACTGATGACTCCTCCCCCTCCCTCAGTCTGCTCTGACTCACTGATCTCTGGAGCAAGCCAATTGAAAACTACAACTCCCAGCATGCCCAAACATCTTTTGGCTGAGCAGGCGTGCAAGGAATTGTAGTTTTGCAACAGCTGGAGGCAGTTTGGAAAACACTAGGTTAGGAAGAGAACATCTAGATCAGTGGTCTCAAACTGTGGCCCTCCAGATGCTGCAAAACTTCAACTCCCAGCGTGCCCAGACAGCCAACGGCTGTCCGGGCAAGCTGGGAGTTGAAGTTTTGCAACATCTGGAGGGCCACAGTTTGAGACCACTGATCTAGATAAATGTGAGTAGAGTGGTTGAACCATGCATACTCACACAGGCAGACAGGCCGGGAGAGAGCACAGCAGAGGTAGGCCCGCCTGCAGCCTTGTCAATCAGTCATCTTGTGTCCTGTGAAGTGTTCATGACCCCTGGACATGATGCTGCTGCTGAAGGACCCATCAGTGTCCCAGGAGGTATGGGGACCCCTAGTGGTGGGATTTTCAAAGTAGTTTTCTTTAATAAAACGTAATAAAAAAATTAAGAAAAAAAATAAGTATATTAGAAAAACTATTGTTTTGCCAAGATGTACAAAATATAAAAAGTTTTTTTTTTCATCTCACAGTGCCCATATAAAGGGGTACTCTGGTGGAAAACTTTTTTTTTTTTTTTTTAATCAACTGATGCCAAATTTGTAAATTACTTATTTTATAAAAAACCTTAATCCTTCCAGTACTTATTAGCGTCTGTATACTACGGAGAAAATTATTTTCTTTTTGGATTTCTTTTCTGTCTGACCACAGTGCTCTCTGCTGACACCTCTGTCCATGTCAGGAACTGTCCAGAGCAGGAGAAATTCCCCATAGCAAACATATGCTGCTCTGGACTGTTCCTAAAATGGACAGAGGTGTCAGCAGAGAGCACTGTGGTCATGACAGAAAAGAAATCGAAAAAGAAAAGCACTTCCTCTGTATTATACAGCACCTGATAAGTACTGGAAGGATTAAGAGTTTTTAATAGAAGTAATTTACAAATCTGTTTAACTTTCTGGCACTAGTTGATTTTTTATTTTTTTTTAAGTTTTCCACCAGAGTACCCCTTTAACTTTTAAAGTTTAGGCAGTCACCTTCTAATATGATTCCAGTTTCAGTATTTGGCCTGATCTTCATAACTATGTTTTGTAACTTCTGAGCAACATTGCAAAGGCTTGGAGACTTCATTGGGCCGCAGCTTATTGCCTCATGCAGTTTGGAGCTGTCAGTAGGTTATCACACCACTTCCCATCAGACGCAATGTCAACAGTGTTCACATCAGGCTATTGAGAACTATCCGTCTGGGTGAAATGCCACACATTGCAGAGTGTTAGTAAATCATTCACCAGCACGGACCTCTCCTCAGTCTGCTCTGATAACCTTCTGGAGATAAGTCTGCCATTCAGAATTTCAGTATATTATCCTATGTGGTTATATTTATTGCTGCAGTAGAACTACAGACTATAAAATCAACGGATACAATAATGTATGTAATAACCAGGTGGTTATAGATTTGGCTTAAGCCATCACAACCAAAGAGAGGGAAATGTACTTTCTGATAGCATCAGTCCATATGAATATATATTATTAGGCTTTAAAGCATAGCTGTCATTTCAGGTGACTTTACAGGATAAGCTGCCTTGTGTATGTACATGAGGCGCAGCACTATTTCTGGCCATTATTTCACTTACATGGCATTTTTCAACAAACTTCTGTTCTCCAGGCATCATCACTAAATTTTCAGTTCTCCCAAAGCTGCTGGGCTGAGCCACCCCACATAGACATTCATTGCTTGTCTATTGATCTTTGCAAAGTTTGTTAGCTTAAATAGGCACTGCCATTCGTACAATCTACATCAATATCTATGGCCTAAGTGGCCTAAATTAGGCTCTTGTCAAACATAGAGGACGCATATAAGGCTGCTGTCACACATGGAGCCTTATGACAGAAGCCTTATATGTGTCCTCCATGTGTGACAGCAGCTTTATACAGTGGGGCAAAAAAGTATTTAGTCAGCCACCAATTGTGCAAGTTCTCCCACTTAAAAAGATGAGAGGCCTGTCATTTTCATCATAGGTATACATTAAAGGGTTACTCCGCATAGACTTGCATTGCAAGACTTGCAAGGCCCCTTCCCATAGACTTGCATTGAGGGGGCAGGGCTATGACATCACAAGCTCCCGGCGCTGGCTCCAGCATTCGGAACAGTTTGCTCCAAACGCTGAGCAGCGGAGTACCCCTTTAACTATGAGAAACATAATGAGAAAAATAAATCCATAAAATCACATTGTCTGATTTTTAAAGAATTTATTTGCAAATTATGGTGGAAAATAAGTATTTGGTCAATAACAAAAGTTCATCTCAATACTTTGTTATATACCCTTTGTTGGCAATGACAGAGGTCAAACATTTTCTATAATTATTCACAAGGTTTTCACACACTGTGGCTGGTATTTTGGCCCATTCCTCCGTGCAGATCTCCTCTAGAGCAGTGATGTTTTGGGGCTGTTGCTGGGCAACACGGACTTTCAACTCCCTCCAAAGGTTTTCTATGGGGTTGACATCTGAAGACTGGCTAGGCCACTCCAGGACCTTGAAATGCTTCTTACGATGCCACTCCTTTGTTGCCCGGTGTGTTTGGGATCATTGCCCGGTGTGTTTGGGATCATTGTCCTGCTGAAAGACCCAGCCACATTTACTTTTCAATGCCCTTGCTGATGGAAGGAGGTTTTCACTCAAAATCTTTACACGGATCAATCGTCCTGGTCCCTAAGCATGATGTTTCCACCCCGATGCTTCACAGTAGATATGGTGTTCTTTGGATGCAACTCAGCATTCTTTTTCCTTCAAACACGACAAGTTGAGTTTTTACCAAAAAGTTCTACTTTGGTTTCATCTGACCATATGACATTCTCCCAATCCTCTTCTGGATCATCCAAATCCTCTCTAGCAAACTTCAGACAGTCCTGGACATGTACTTGCTTAAGCAGGGGGACACGTCTGGCACTGCATGATTTGAGTCCCTGGCGGCGTAGTGTGTTAGTTATGGTAGCCTTTGTTACTTTGGTCCCAGCGCTCTACAGGTCATTCACTAGGCCCCCCCCCCCATGGATACGTGGTACTCACTGTGTGCTGGAATTGACACTTATGTGCTGCCGTGGACATAACCACAGTCCCATAGACTATAGTGCAGTGTTTTGCACTAACATGTTTAACGTTTGCTTGTTGGTTTCCTGGTGTCCACAGTTGTAGATTTTGCTGCCGTGTTGTAGATATTCACTTCCCTGTTAAAGTTAATGGGAAAAAATCCACCACCATTAATTGACGTGCCGCGGCTTTAAAATTGACACTACGTTTCCGCACAGATTTTCTGTGAATTTATTTTTTCACAGCATGCACCCTTAGGTGTCTACAAATCCCATCCACCTTGTTGTAGTAATAAGCTGCAGATTTTATGATTGAAAATCCACAGTGTATTCGCAACAGTCGCAACATGTGAACAAATAGTAATACAGATGGTAAGTCTGGACCAGCACAAATATCGTTCATTTACAATGAAACTCCACTTTTTATGTATATTAATTGTGTATGTAAAATGATTTGTGAAGGTTCTATATATTTCTTTAGCAGCTATGTGTCAGTGTTTATTGTGCCTAGAGCTAACAATAAGAAGCTATTTATGACTTATGGGTTTTTTCTACATATAGTAACCACTACAAGAAGTCATCCAGGACTGAGGAATCAGAATACAAAACATTCTTCCTTGAGGAAAGGTTCAGAAAAGCCCAGCCAGTCCCTCAATACCAGACAGACCAAGGGCAGAGGATCCCACAACACCCCAAAAATTCGGAACTATAACATACGAGACTGAGTTCAATGGATCAGCTGCTTCCCTCCTAAGAACATACCTGGATGAATATTTTTTTATGAATTATCCTTATTTGGACAGGCTGAAACAGTAGCCAAAATGACCCCTTAAAGGGGTACTACTCAGCGTTTGGAACAAACTGTTCCGAACGCTGGAGCTGGCACCGGGTGCTCGTGATGACATAGCCCCGCCCCCTCACAACATCGCGCCCCACCCCTTCAATGCAAGTCTACTGGAGGGGGGCGTGACGGCTGTCATGCCCCCTCCCATAGACTTGCATTGAGGGGGGCGGGGTGTGACGTCATGAGGGGGTGGGGCTATGACGTCACGAGCTCCTGGGGTCAGCTCCAGCGTTCGGAACAGATTGTTCCAAACGCTGAGCAGCGGAGTACCCCTTTAAGGATAACCCCTTAAGGACACAGCCCATTTTAGCCTTGAGGCACATACAAATTTTGTATTTACATTTTCATTTTTCCTCCTTGTCTTTAAAGAGACAAAGGTCTTTTATATTTCCATCCACAGATCCACATGGGGGCATATTTTTTGCCCAACCAATTGTACTTCATAATGACACCTTTCATTTTACCATAAAATGTATGGCTAAGCAAAAAAAAATATATGTATAAATTTCAGGGGGCAATAAAAAAAACAAAAAAACGCAAATTTGGTAATTTTGGGGGCTTTTATTTTTGCTCAGTGCACTTTACAGTAAAAATAACATGTTTCCTTTATTCTGTGGGACAATACGATGAAACTGATACCCATGATTACATACTTTTCTATTAGTGTACTACTTTTAAAAACAGTAAAAAAAATGTAAACATTGGTATGTTTAAAATTGTCATATTGTGACCCCCATAACTTTTTTTATTTTTCCATAATCTGATCTGTACGAGGGCTAACACTTTTTTTGCAATGTGATTTCTAGTTTTTATCTGTACGATTTTTTTTTTTTTATAGAACTTTTTGATAACTTTTTTATAAAAATTAATAAAAAAAATTCTGACATATAAAGGGAGCAAAAGCAATTCTGGCGTTTGGTATTTTTTTTCACGTTTACACCGTTTACCGTGTGGGATATTACACAACATATTTTAATAGTTTGGACATTTCTGCATCTTGCTATACCAAATATGACTACTTTCACTCTACCGTTTTGACCCGCCCTTAACGGGTCTGTTAGGCTCTATTTTTGGCCTTTAACAGCCGTTATCTTAACGGGTCACAACAGGCATGGCCGGATCCCATTGATTATAATGGGATCTGTTGTTTTACAGGAGTATAGCGGCAGAAAAAGATGGTGCATGCTCTCTTTTTTTCTCCCGCTATACTTCCGTCATTTTGCAACGGCCGGTGCGTCACAACAGCAGTGTGAAAGTAGCCTTAGTTGTTTTTTTTTGTTTTTGTTTTTTAACTTTTTTATGGGAAAAGGTGGGTTATTTATATTTTTATAAAGGGGGTGGCTTTTATATATTTTTTTAAACTTTTTTTTATATATATTTATTTTTACACATTTTAAGCTATTATATGCTATCATTAGTTTGCTATGGACTGTTCAGTACTATGTAATGTTATAGTACTGGTCAGTACTATTGGTGCCCTGCAGAGCCAGGCTGGTGAAGAAGATTGGCCATCCTGCACATCAGAGTTGAATAGCAGACCTCCGGACCCAATTTGCCCTCATCGGACCCCAGTGATAACACTGTGGGGGTCCGATAAGCCCACCTGAACCCACCAGCACATCCATTTTTCCTACAGATTCCGTGATCTGCATTGATTAGAGCATCTATAGGGTTAATGGTGGACATCAGCATGATCACTGATGTCCGCCATTAGTGGTGTGTCCCTGGCTGCTGATTCAGCTGTGAAACATGTGCAGCTCCTGCTTCGCTTCATAGCCTTACCGCAAATGTACGGCGCTGTGCACAGAGTTACTTGCTGCAGCGCCGTACATTTACAGCGCATGTCTTTACGGTGTTAAGACATGGCTTACTTCCAGGCGTGGGCGCTACAATTGTTTGTTCCATATATTTACATGTTACTGGACCAGATGTTTTTACACATTTTTTAACCTCTTTAGGAACTAAAAAAAAACTATATTCCACTTGGCGGTCTTCTGGAAAACTGCAGTTACAATTCTGAGTCAAAGCCAGAAGTGTATTCAATAGGAATGGGAACTATAAAGCGAGGACTTATACTTCTTCTTCATCATGGATCCACTTGTGGCTTTGGCTCAAAAACTGCAGTTTTCCAAAAGACAAGAGAAAATCCAGCCTGAGGGTGCTCTTACACAGTGCAGTTTTGCTACCGTTTTATCAAAATGAGTTGGGGATCATAATGTATCAGATAACATAAAAAAAAAAAAAATCCATTCTATCCATTCCAATTTTTATTTTAACAAATAAAAACGCTCTTCTGCGGAAATTTTTGTTTATGTATTTGTTTTTATACATTTCATCACAGATAATGCTTTAACCCCTTCAGGACGGAGCCCATTTTGGCCTTAAGGACCGGAGCGTTTTTTGCACATCTGACCACTGTCACTTTAATCATTAATAACTCTGGAATGCTTTTAGTTATCATTCTGATTCCGAGATTGTTTTTTCGTGACATATTCTACTTTAACATAGTGGTAAATTTTTGTCGATACTTGCATCCTTTCTTGGTGAAAAATCCGTAAATTTGATGAAAAATTTGAAAATTTAGCATTTTTCTAACTTTGAAGCTTTCTGCTTGTAAGGAAAATGGATATTACGAATACATTTTTTTTTGGTTCACATATACAATATGTCTACTTTATGTTTGCATCATAAAATTGACATGTTTTTACTTTTGGAAGACACCAGAGGGCTTCAACGGTCAGCAGCAATTTTCCGATTTTTCACAAAATTTTCAAACTCAGTATTTTTCAGGGACCAGTTCAGGTTTGAAGTGGATTTGAAGGGTCTTCATATTAGAAATACCCCATAAATGACCCCATTATAAAAACTACACCCCCCAAAGTATTCAAAATGACATTCAGTAAGTGTTTTAACCCTTTAGGTGTTTCACACGAATAGCAGCAAAGTGAAGGAGAAAATTCACAATCTTCATTTTTTACACTCACATGTTCTTGTAGACCCAATTTTAGAATTTTTACAAGGGGTAAAAGGACAAAATTTTTACTTGTATTTGTAGCCCAATTTCTCTCGAGTAAGCACATACCTCATATGTCTATGTAAAATGTTCGGCGGGCGCAGTAGAGGGCTCAGAAGGGAAGGAGCGACAAGGGGATTTTGGAGAGTACGTTTTTCTGAAATGGTTTTTGGGGGGCATGTTACCTTTAGGAAGCCCTTATGGTGCCAGAACAGCAAAAAAACCCCACATGGCATACCATTTTGGAAACTAGACCCCACGGGGAATGTAACATGGGATAAAGTGAGCCTTTATACCCCACAGGTGTTTCACGACTTTTGCAAACGTAAAAAAAAAAAAAAAAATTTTACCTAAAATGCTTGTTTTCCCAAAAAATTTTTATTTTTAAAAAGGGTAATAGCAGAAAATACCCCTAAAAATTTGAAGCCCAATTTCTCCCGATTCAGAAAACACCCCATATGGGGGTGAAAAGTGCTCTGCTGGCGCACTACAGGTCTCAGAAGAGAAGGAGTCACATTTGGCTTTTTGAAAGCGAATTTTGCTCTGGGGGCATGCCGCATTTAGGAAGCCCCTATGGTGCCAGGATAGCAAAAAAACCCCCACATGGCATACCATTTTGGAAACTAGACCCCTCGGGGAACGTAACAAGGGGTTAAGTGAACCTTTATACCCCACAGGTGTTTCACGACTTTTGCATATGTAAAAATTTTTTTTTTTTTTTTACCTAAAATGCTTGTTTTCCCCAAAATTTTACATTTTTAAAAAGGGTAAAAGCAGAAAATACCCCCCAAAATTTGTAACACAATTTCTCCCGAGTACGGCGATACCCCATATGTGACCCTAAACTGTTGCCTTGAAATACGACAGGGCTCCAAAGTGAGAGCGCCATGCGCATTTGAGGCCTAAATTAGGGATTGCATAGGGGTGGACATAGGGGTATTCTACGCCAGTGATTCCCAAACAGGGTGCCTCCAGCTGTTGCAAAACTCCCAGCATGCCTGGACAGTCAACGGCTGTCCGACAATACTGGGAGTTGTTTTGCAACAGCTGGAGGCTCCGTTCTGGAAACAGTGGCGTACCAGACGTTTTTCATTTTTATTGGGGAGGGGAGGGGGGCTGTGTAGGGGTATGTGTATATGTAGTGTTTTTTACTTTTTATTTTATTTTTTGTGGTAGTGTAGTGTAGTGTTTTTAGGGTACAGTCGCACGGGCGGGGGGTTCACAGTAGTTTCTCGCTGGCAATTTGAGCTGCAGCAGAAAGTTTGCGGCAGCTCAAATTTGCAGCCAGATACTTACTGTAATCCTCCGCCCATGTGAGTGTACCCTGTACGTTCACATTGGGGGGGACATCCAGCTGTTGCATAACTACAACTCCCAGCATGCCCGTTGGCTGTCGGTGACTGCTGAGAGTTGTAGTTTTGCAACAACTGTAGGTACACTGGTTATGTATCACTGAGTTTGTGACCTAACTCAGTGTTTCACAACCAGTGTGCCTCCAGCTGTTGCAAAACTACAACTCCCAGCATGTACGGTGCATGGTGTAAGGTGACTGCTGAGAGTTGTAGTTTGCAACAGCTGGAGGCACACCGGTCGTGAAACACTGAGTTAGGTAAAAAAAAACTCTTGAGTTTCACAACCAGTGTGCCTTCAGCTGTTGCAAAACTACAACTCTCAGCAGTCACCGACAGCCAACGGGCATGCTGGGAGTTGTAGTTATGCAACCAGCAGATGCACCACTACAACTCCCAGCATGCACTTTAGCTGTTTGTGCAAGCTGGGAGTTGTAGTTAGACAACAGCTGAAGGTACACTTTTCCATAGAAATAATGTGCCTCCAGCTGTTGCAAAACCATAAGTCCCAGCATGCCCATAAGGGAATGCTGGGAGTTGTGGTGGTCTGCCTCCTGCTGTTGCATAACTACAGCTCCCAGCATGCCCTTTTTGCATGCTGGGAGCTGTTGCTAAGCAACAGCAGGAGGCTGTAACTCACCTCCTGCTGTTGCTTCATCGCTGGACTGTCCCTCGCCGCCGCAGCTGCTCCTGGGGCCCCGATCCCAACAGGGGCGCCGGGGATCGGGGTCCCCAGCACCGGGGGTCGTCTTCCCGCACCCGCTCACGCCCTCCGGAAGAGGGGCGGAGCGGGTGCGGGAGTGACACCCGCAGCAGGCGCCCTGATTGGTCGGCCGGTAATCCGGCCGACGAATCAGGGCGATCGTGAGGTGGCACCAGTGCCACCTCACCCCTGCAGGCTCTGGCTGTTCGGGGCCGTCAGAGACGGCCCCGAACAGCCAGTAATTCCGGGTCACCGGGTCACCGGAGACCCGATTGACCCGGAATCGCCGCAGATCGCTGGACTGAATTGTCCAGCGATCTGCGGCGATCGCCGACATGGGGGGGCATAATGACCCCCCTGGGCGATATGCCGGGATGCCTGCTGAACGATTTCAGCAGGCATCCGGCTCCGGTCCCCAACCGACTAGCGGTGGGGGCCGGAATTCCCACGGGCGTATGGATACGCCCTCGGTCCTTAAGGACTCGGGATGCAGGGCGTATCCATACGCCCTATGTCCTGAAGAGGTTAAATGCATTGTACTGGTTAACACACTACCAAATATGTCTATGTTATTTAAAGGGGTACTCCGCAGCTCAGTGTTTGGAACAAACTGTTCCGAACGCTGGAACCGGCGCTGGGAGCTTGTGACGTCATAGCCCCACCCCCTCATGTCACTCCCCGCCCCCTCAATGCAAGTCTATGGGAGGGGGCGTGACGACTGTCACGCCCCCTCCCATAGACTTGCATTGAGGGGCGGGGCGTGACATCATGAGGGGCAGGGCTATGACGTCACGAGCTCCCGGCGCCGGCTCCAGCGTTCGGAACAGTTTGTTCCAAACGCTGAGCAGCGGAGTTCCCCTTTAAGATTCTTACCTAAAGTAGATTGTTGTTCAGTCGATTATCATATTATATAATTACTATACAAACTGTAAATGTGGGTGATTTGTTTGGCCGAGCCAAGTCCTCTTTTTCCCATACAAGTATAAATTGTGTTACTGGTGGTGACCTCCGACGTGTAAGTCCATGACTACTGTATTCACTGTAATCCCATGAATGAAAGACTTGTAAACTTAGGGGAGCTATGTCTGAGAACAAGAACACTGAGATGGTTCCCTGGTTGGCATCACTGGACAAGTAATTCTGTTCAGTAAGACATCTGGGAGTCCTGCCAAAGTTGTGCTGTGTTCCCATGGACTGTAAACCCCAGTCTGAAAGAGGGTCCTCTAGTTCTGTGTTTGTCAACTTGGTTAAAGGGGTACTCTGGTGAAAAACATTTTATTTTTTTTTATTTTTTTAATCAACTGGTGCCAGAAAGTTAAACAGATTTTTTAATTACTTTTGTTAAAAAAATCTTAATCCTTCCAGTACTTTTCAGCTTCTGTATACTACAGAGGAAATTATTTTCTTTTTGTAGTTCTTTTCTGTCTGACCACAGTCTGGAACTGCCCAGAGCAGGAGCTAATAAGCAAACCCTATCCTGCTCTTCCTGACATGGACAGAGGTGTCAGCAGAAAGCACTGTGGACAGACGGAAAAGAAATTCAAAAAGAAAAGAATTTCCTCTGTAGTATATAGCAGCTGATAAGTACTGGAAGGATTCATATTTTTAAATAGAAGTCATTTACAAATGTGTTTGCCTTTCTGGCACCAGTTGATTAAAAAAAAAAAAAAGTTTTCCACCAGAGTACCGCTTTAAGGTTGTGGCACCGTGGTCTGCCTGCACTCATTGCTATTTATTCCATCGCCAGTAGATTGAGGTTTCCAGCCCTATGCCCGGATAACTCTTGTATGCCCATCACATTGGAGCACATTTATGAAGTGTTGCAAGAATAACATGGGACACAAAATACACCATAATTGTACACAATCCGTAAAGCATTCGGGACAAGTCGTGGTATATTGGTCATGCTTCCTGCCCTACACTACTTCCGGACTGTCATATTTGCCTCGGTAATAATGACCGTCCAGAATTAATTTGCCACTAACACGAAAGGTTCTGTACCCCCCACCCAGTTGGGTATATCCACACCACAGAAGGGGTCCCCCACACAGGATCCTCTCTATGTGCCAAATCCGAGAGCAGCTTTCAGCAGCTTATACAGTCTATCTGAATAACTACCAAGTAATACTCCATTGCATCCACAGTGATCTGCTGATCGCCATTGCAGCTCCTAGTGAGACAACCTTTTTAAAGGGGTACTCCGGTGAAAAACATTTTTTTTTAAATCAACTTGTGCCAGAAAGTTAAACAGATTTGTAAATTATTTCTATTTAAAAATCTTTATCCTTCCAGTACTTATCAGCTGCTGTGTGTTCCACAGGAAGTTCATTTCTTTATGTATTTCTTTTTTGTATGGCCACAGTGCTCTCTGCTGACACCTCTGTCCATGTCAGGAACTGTCCAGAGCAGAAGAGGTTTGCTATAGGGATTTGCTCCTGCTCTGGGCAGTTCCTGACATGGACAGAGGTGTCAACATAGAGCACTGTGGTCAGACAGAAAAGACATTGAAAAAGAAAAGAACTTCCTTTGGCGCATACAGCAGCTGATAAGTACTGGAAGAATTAAGATTTTCTTTTTAATAGAGGTCATTTACAAATCTGATTAACTTTCTGGCAGTAGTTGATTTAAAAAAAAAAAAAAATAGTTTTTATCCCTTTAAGGATAGTTTATAAAGTTTAGCAAGTGCTTCTCCCGGCAGGTTCTAGCTATCACCGGGGGTCTGAGCACCTATTCCCCGACCTTTGAAAAAAAATGTTTCTAGGATATGTAAAAAGTTTATATATTTTTTTCCTTAACCTCTTCAGGACGCCGGGCATATGCATACACCCTGCATCCCGAGTCCTTAAGGACGTGGGGCGTATGCATACGCCCGTGGGAATTCCGGTCCCTGCCGCTAGCCGGTTGGGGACCAGACCGGGATGCCTCAATTCAGACATGCGATTTTCTGCTATTCCGGGCTGATCGGGGCTCCCAGTGACAACCCCAATCATCCTGAGGGCTAGGAGTGAGGTCGCAGTGCTGCGATCTCCTCCTATTCCCTGCCATTGGTCAGAACTGATTCTGACCAATGGCAGCGCAGGACAGTGGGCAACCCCCCGTTCTGCCCACCCCTGGATGTCGTGGGGAGAAGATGGAGGCCGGTACCTGGAGGAGAAGATGCGTGGCGACCCCCGATCATCGCTGGAGACAGGCGCAGGTAGGGAAACGACGGGGGGGGGAAGGAAAGTGAAAGTAAAGTGATCTTTACTGTGGCAACCACTAGGAAGGCCAAACTGCAACTCCCAGCATGACAAAGGCTGTCTGGGCATGCTGGGAGTTGTAGTTTTGCAACATATGGAGGGTCACAGTTTGGAGACCACTGTTACAGTGGTGCCCAAACGGTAGCCCTCCAGATGTTACCAAACTACAACTCTCAGCATGCCTAGACTGCCCAGACATGCTGGGAGTAGTAGTTCTATAACATCTGTCCCTTCAGATTTTGCAATTTTCATGACATTTTTGAAAATTGCTACTCTACTTTGAAGCCTTCTAATTTTTTCAAAAAGCAAAAATATGTCCATTTTATGATGCCAACATAAAGTGGACATATCGTATTTGTGAATAAAAATAAAATGTATTTGGAATATCCATTTTCCTTACAAGTGGAGAGTTTCAAAGTTAGAAAAATGCAAAATTTTCAAAATTTTCATGAAATTTTGGGATTTTTCACCAAAAAAGCATGCAAGTAACGCCGAAAATTTACCACCAAAATAAAGTAGAATATGTCACGAAAAAACTATCTCAGAATCAGAATATTCGGTAAAAGCGTTTGAGTTATTAATTCGTAAAGCGACGGTGGTCAGAATTGCGAAAAAGGGCTCAGTCCTTAAAGGGGTACTGCGCCCCTAGACATCTTATCCACTATCCAAAGGATAGGGGATAAGATGTCAGATCGCCGTGGTCCCTCTGCTGGGGACCCCCGGGATCGCCGCTGCGGCACCCCGCTGTCGTTACTGCACAGAGCGAGTTCGCTCTGTGCGTAATGACGGGCGATACAGAGGACGGAGCAACGTGACGTCATGGCTCCGCCCCTCATGACATCACGGCCCACCCCCTTAATACAAGTCTATGGCAGGGGCATGACGACTGCCACGCCCCCTCCCATAGACTCGTATTGAGGGGGGCCGACAGCGACGTCACGAAGGGCGGGGGCCGTGACATAACGATGCTCTGGCCCCTGTACTGCCCGTCATTACATGCAGAGCGAACTCGCTCTGTGCAGTAATGACAGCGGGGTGACGCAGCGGCCATCCCGGGGGTCCCCAGCAGCGTAACCGCGGCGATCTGACATCTTATCCTCTAGGGGTGGAGTACCCCTTTAAGGTGAAAAAGGGCTGCGCCCTTAACGGGTTAAATTACATTGAAATTATACAATTGTTTCTAATTCAATCTGCCACACCCGTAATAGTACTTCTACACCATAGGTACATTGGCAAACCTTTAAAAAAGTAACCGTAAAGTTTTGCCTATACTTTAAAAATATTGCACATGGCAATGTCAAATCCATTGTGGTGTACTGCTAGATGATAGCAAGAGATGTAATGTAGTCATATACCCTGTGCCCCACATCCCGCTACAGATAGGAAGGCACCATGATATTGGGACTGCCAAGAACATGAAGCTGGCTGTCCCATAAATTATTGTGTGTGTGCTACAGCAGTCATACTACCACTAACATTCACCCTACCCTAAACTCTACTGGCACTGTTATATAAACCCTTACGTCATTGTTTCCCAACCAGGGTGCCACCTCTAGCTGTTGCAAAACTACAACTCCCAGCATGCCCAGACAGAACCAGCCCTCCCCCGGCATCAGATCTGCAAATACCACGAATGCACCAACCCAAATAATGGATGTGGCTGCCTTCTCCTCTTCCATTGATCTCCAGATGCTGTCAGCAGCCCTGGTCAAGCTGATCACCCCTACTATACAGCAGACCCTTGAAAACACCATGCGCTCTATGTTAACACAGATTCAGATGTATTTAAGCGCCCTATCGGGTCGTCTAGATGAGGCGGAGCACATCACCTTGGAGGATGAAAATAGTAGCCTTGCTACCAGACTTCGTCAAACTGAAACTGATCTCTGCTATGTCAGCCAGAAGCTGGAAGACCTGGAAAACTGGTCCCCTCAGGAACAATCTCGGTATAGTGGGGGGTTAGTGAATCTCTTCTTCCATCTGATCTGATCTGATCATTTGTGAAAATGAGTTGCCCAAGGCCTTAGGCCTTTATCACAAGTGCAAAGTAGAGAGGGCACATCGCTTGGGCCGACCACCTACTGTCAACTCTGAGTCTCCTTGGGCTAATGCCTCTCGCCCAAGACAAGTCATCTCTAAGTTGCTGGACTATAATGATTAAGTTGAACTTCTGAGGGCCTATCGCAAACGCTCATCTCCACTTACTTTCCGTAACAGAAAACTTTTGAATTTTGAAGACTTCTCTGTTGAAATTGCCAAGTCTGCACTGAGCTGTTAAAAGCAAAGAAGAGATTTCAACTTGTTCTGTTCAGATGGCTACTTTTCAACATACCAGATACCTGCTGCAGCGGAGGCCGCTCTCCGAGATATCTTAAAGGAACCAACATGCTCCCAACGCTCTCCTTCTCGTCGCTCTCAATCCCCAGGGGGCCAGAGTGATCCCTCCTCTCATTCTTCATGTCGCAGAAGTAGTCGTACAAGGTCTCCAGGTGACTCCAGGAAACGTCGAAAGTCGGCGGGGAGACGTAGCAGGAGTAGAAGCTGCCGATCATCTGTTCCGGACTGAGTATCGCCTTGTTTGTCTGCTGTGCTTTCCTGTCCCTTTACGTACTGGGGTTTTCTTTTCTTTACCTTCCCTCCACAGTACCCCCCTCTTCTGGGTTATAGCAGAGCCCTGCGGATTATTTGGCCAGGATTCTGTCTTTTTTACTTTAACTGGGTTAGTTTATTCCTCAAGTCCCCGATACTCCTGAAAGACGGGCTGAGACTTCCCTTCTCCTTATTCACGCAACGGGTCAGGGGTGGGGGCTCTGTCTTCCCACATGTCTGAAAAAAGTGGAGTCCATCACCCGAACTACGGCCACCCATGTTCCATCTTGGGAGATGGTCTGTACTGGGATCCATAAGTTACTTCTACTGTTCTCCTCTTGGTTAGTTTTGTTTTTTCTTGGTTCTGTCCTCCCTTCTTCCTCTCTGACCCTTCCCCACATGTACATGTTCCATTCTAATCCCGGTCTCCTTGCAGTGGGAGATACCCACAGTTGGCCTGCCCTCTTTCTTTCGACTCTGTCCTCTCCCTATCTGGACTTTCTTCTCATTCCCACCTTATTTCACTATACCGTTCTCTGGTGACCGTTTCCCCCTTTGTCTTACTTACGGGGGACTAGTTATCTGTCATATGTAAGGTTTTGACATGGAATGCTCCCCTCAGAAGCGCATGAAGGTTCTGCATTTTCTGAAACATCTTCGTCCTGACATAGTTCTTCAGTAGACACATCTACAGGAAAGGGACTTTCAGAGGATGCAGAAACTGTGGGTTGGGATGGTGTTGGGCAACTCGGCAGTAGAAGGCAAATTTGGAGTACTGACACTAATTCATAAGTTTTTGTCACACCGCATTCTCACATGAAAATGATGCGGAGGGCCGCCTCTCCCATTTACAGTTGATCCATGATTGCCACACACACTATATATTTAATGTTTATGCGCCAAAGGGTGATAATAGCTCTTTCTTTCAATCCCTAGCTAACACGATCAATGGCACTGCTTGACCGCTTACTATCCTGGGGGGGAACTTGAACTCGGTGGTTGACCCACTAGTGGACCGTAGACGCCCCGCTTCTTTAAGTGCTCACTACCGACAGAGTGACTGGGTTCTTCCTCTTTTCCTGACACAAAAGGGGTTATTAGACTCTTGGCGACACCTGCACCTGGATGGTCGTGAGTACACTCACTTCTCACATTGATTATTTCCTGGGTAGCCCCCGGTTGTGCTCCAGTTTGGGTGCAGTGGACATCCGGGATCTGATCATTTCGGACCATGCACCGGTGTCTCTGGAGCTTCTGCCATCGTGCCCCAAAGGCTAAGACTTTTTGTGGCAGTTTCCGTCTTATTTAACAAAAGAGGAATCTATTTTGAATCTTCTTCATGGTTGGGGGCTTGAGTTCCAGGCTGATAACACTCCACATATTGACAATCCCTCCCTTTATTGGGAAACGGCGAAAGTAGTGCTCCGGGGTAAGATCATGTCATATAGTGCCACGGTCAGGCATAAGACTCTGGAGGGTCATGCAACGGCAAGCGCAGTGCTATCGGAAGCATATTCTCGATATTTAGAATCCCTTACTTCTGATCATAAACTCAAATGGCAAGACACAAAATCCTCGTATGGGCTTTGGTTAGACAGGAGAGGATTTATAGATCTCATTTCGAAGCGGATATGTTTCGGCATGGTAATAAAGCTGGTTGTCTTCTACCGAGGGTAGCAAAAGAAGCTTACGAGCCTGCTCACGTACTAGTATTGCGTGATCAGACGGGTCAAGTGACACATGAACCGCACTCTATTAATGCTGCCTTGGGTCCCTATTACGCTGCTCTTTATTCCTGTAAGGCCCCACTTACTAACCTATATCATGGGGTTTGGGAATGCCCTCACACGACAGAGTATTGGCAAATTATACAGACTTGCATTTGGGATCATTGGCCGGTGAGCATCCCACTTACGCCCCAAGCCTTCTTGTTCCATCAACTGCACCCACCTGAGGGAGGGGAGATGGAAGGTGTGAAATTCCCGCGGTTTCTTCATGTGGTCCTTCTAGTAGACTTACAGTGTCTTTTCGCTACATGGTTAGAACCTGCTACTCCGGATTTGCTTATGTTGATTGCACAGTTGAAAACTTTCCTACAAGTAGACAGGTTATATGCTGAATGGCATTCTGATTCCGGCACTAAACGATTTTTCCAAAAAATGGAAATCTTTTATTGTTACCCATTTTGACTCATGGGAGATCGCTGATATTGTGTGTCCTTTTCGATATACCTCTTGGTACAGTGTGGAGTCTTTGAGAGGCTCTCTGGGAACACTGTGTTTACCAGATGCTTAAGCTAGTTGTTCTGCTCTCTAATACTGCCCTCTTATCTGATTTAGATCCCCTGGGAGTCAAAGGAGGTTCAGAGGAGTTAGGCTAGGTTCACACTGCGGAATCTCCGGGCAGAAAATTTCCGCCTAGAGATTCCGAGTGCGGCCAGCGCTGACTGAATCAGTTGGCACTAGGACCGCGCAGAAACTGCAGTCTCCAATAGACTGCAGTATGTTCCGTGACTATTTCCGCCTGAAGAATGAGCAACGCCATTCTTCAGACAGAAATTTTCAAGCAGATTTTCAGTTCACAAATTCTGAAGTGTGAATTTGTGAATGGAAACCCATTCACTATACTATACATTTTAGTAAGGGGAATTTCTGCCTGCAATTTCAAAGCGGAATTGCAGGTGGAAATTCCATAGTGTGAACCTAGCCTTAGAGTGCAGTCCTCTAAATAGGGGACTGTGCTTTGTTTTCTATTGTTAACGACGGGTTGGGGGGGGGGGGGGTGCTGAGTCACGGTGGGTTCTTCGAGCCCGGTAACCTACCTTTCCTCGGACTTATGCTTCATTGGAGACTGGAACCACACTTGGACAGACATCATGGGTTTTGTCGGACGTGACCTGTATGCCTTAGCTTTAGAGGGGTGGGGAGGGAGGACATTTGTCTACTCGCTGTTTCTGCTATTCCATACCTGATGGCTTGGTTCTTGTTTTTCTTATGCTTTGAATGTTCTGATATGTATTTTGTTTTGTTTCTTACAAAAGTTTAATAAAAAAAAAAAAAAAAAAAAAAGAGGTTTTCCAACAGGATAGGTAGTATCTATCTGATCTATGGGGGTGCAACTGCAGAGACCTCCCAAAAAAAACAACTTGTCATACTCACTGTAACTCAGCTTTCTGGGTACAGATCTAAGTATGAGAAGTCTTAAAGGGGTACTCTGCTGCTCAGCGTTTGTAAAAAACTGTTCCGAATGCTGGAGCCGGCGCCAGAAGCTCATGAAGTCATAGCCCCGCCCCCTCATGCCGTCACACCCTGCCCCCTCAATGCAAGTCTATGGGACGGCTGCCACGCCCCCTCCCATAGACTTGCATTGAGGGGGCGGGGCTATGGCGTCATGAGCTCCCGGCTCCAGCTTTCGGAACAGTTTGTTCCAAACGCTGAGCATTGGAGTACCCCTTTAACTTGACTGAAGGCGACAACTGACATGTACTGGTTACACTTTTATAGGGGTCACAGTATATTAGGTCATTGTTGTTCATGCAGTTCCCTAAACACAAGCTTTTTAGCAAGAACACATCTCCCTGGTTTGTATTGTCCTGGATCTTCATTGTTTTTTATAGTCCTGTTTTATCTCTGGTTTTTATAGTCCTGTATCATTGCTAGTTTGTATAGTCCTATATTATCGCTGGTTTGTATAGTCCTGTTTCTATGCTGGGGATATATGATATCCATTGTCTCCATTCTGCATTAGTTCAGCACCATATGTAAAGCGGTAACCCTGTTATTCGCTGCTTGGAAACCAAACTGAAGCTACAGGTAAAGGTCCCAGAATAGCCACAGTTTACACGGGATGTCCCTGCTGCTCCTGTGCGGCTGGACTTAGTGTCTCCTCATAATGAAGAACCATTCTATGTTTCCCACCAATATTGTGTGTAGAGCTGCATGACATAAATCGGATTCCCCAGAATGCCAACTTTTTTATATGTGTGACTGCTGGACGTATAAGTGCTGGGATCACTCGGTTGGAATAGCAGTGCGCATGTATTGACCTCCACTCCATACAAACAGGGGCACTCAGGACCCCCATTTTGCAATAGGTGGGAATTAAAAAGTTGGCATCTTATCCCCTATCCTTTCGATAGGGGATAAGATGTTTTTGCCCAGAATACCCCTTTACGTAATTACTCATTCATCCTGCAAGTTTCCTGCTCCTGTGTGCTGCAGTCACCCTTATTAAGGGGTCGATCCTTCACCCTGCAGGTACTGCTACTCCTATCTGCCACAATCATCCTGATATTATTTATTTATTTTTTTATTCAAGTAATGTGCGATTTTTGATGGGTCTTATTATCCTGCTCTGCCGTTAAGACCTGGGGGCATCTGAGCAAGAGAAACAATTAATAGGATCCAGAGAAGGGGGCTTCTATAGGTCAAGTTTGGTTCTGCAGCCTAGTGACAGGGATGTGGAAATCCTATCGCCCAACATCCAGGACATGTAGTTCCAGGTGCCAGGCAGGTGAATTTTTCATAGACTTAGCCCTGTATCGGGCAAGCAGGGCCGGACCGACTCCCCCCCCTTTTTTTTTTTTTTATAATGCCGGTGTGAGGTGCGGGAGCTGACTCAGACTTGCTTGGGACTCAAGTCTGCACCTCACACTCAGGGTGTATGGAGCGGGCTCCTGACTCGAGCCCGCTCCATACTCGGCGGCCCCCGGCGGATTTTAGTAGCCGGGGGCCGCCGCTAATAGCCCAGCATGCGGCGATCGCCACGGCCGTTTATTAACCCTTTAGATCACCGCTGTCAAAATTGACTGCAGTGTCTAAATGGATCTTTAACCATCCCTGGTGGTCTAGCGGGGTGGATCGCCCCCCCCCCCCTGCAGCGTGATCGTGGGGAGCAATCCCCTGTGGAGGTAGCCGGAGGGCTTATCTCTGCATTCATGCTGCCCCCATAGATCTGCATTTGATTGAGCCTGCACAGGCTCAACCAAATGGACACAGATCACTGGAGTTCAATAGAGCTGCATTGATCTGTATGAGGAATCTAAATGATTCCTCCTAAAAAAGTGTATTTAAAAAAAAAAGTTTACTAAAAGTTTAAAAACACCCATTAACCCCTTCCATATTAAGTGTATGTTCACACAGGCGGATTTATTTGCCGGTTTCCCACTGTGTATTTGAAAGGGGGCGGTCTCTTCCTGGCTGTCCGCAGCAGATTTTCCATGGCGGAATTTCTGCTGCAGGAAATCCTCTGCACACCCTACTGACTTCAATGGGGCTTGCAGCGGATTTTCCGCAGCGTAAATTCCATTGCGGAAAATCTGCTGCGTACAGCCGAGAAGAGCCCGCCCCCTTTCAAATACGCAGCGGGCAACCCGCAAATAAATCCGCCCGTGTGAACGTACCCTAAATGTTCATATCACCCCCCCCCCCTTTTCCGTATAAAAATATGTAAACATAATAAAAATAAACATTTGGTATTGGCGCATTGATAATTGACCGAACTATTAAAAAATAACATTTTATATCCAGTACGGTAAATGGTGTTAATGTAAACAAAAATACCAAATACCACAATTGCGTTTTTTATGTTTATAACATCATATCCCAGAAAAAAAGTAAAAAAGTGTTTAAAAAGTCTGATCAATACCAAAATGGTACCGATACAAACAGCATATTCCGGCCCAAAAAATGAGCCCTAATACAGCCCAATATTCGAAAAAACTAAAATATTATAGGGGTCAGGGATTTTTTTTCTTATTAAAAAGTTTTGTTTTTTTAATTTATTATTAAAACATGACGGAAGCTAAACAAATTTGGTATTGGTGTAATGAGGCCGACCTAAATATAAAAATAATATGTAAGTTTGACCACAAGGTGAATGGCAGAAAAAAAGAAACCCCCCCCCAAATTTGCATTTTTTTCAATTTCACCTCACAAAAAATGTTTTTGTTTTGGAAAAGTTATGGAAAAATGAAAGGTGTCATTACAAATTATACTTGGCCCCACAAAAAACAAGCCTCATATGGGTCTGTAGATGGAAAAATAAGCGTTATGGCTGTTATAGGACGAGGAGGAAAAATTGCAGAAACTAGTAAAGACCCTATTTACGTACTATTTTGGTTGAAATTATTTTATCTACCAGGACAGGTGGATTTTCGTGAGGGACAAGTAGATTGTGTTCCGCTTTAGTCCCTCGGACAAGTATTTTTTTTTTTTCACACCCCTGCTAGTGACCTACTGTTATGTTTGTATAAATTATACTATAATCATTACAAAATGCCTCTAATATGGGGGTACAATTTTTTGGGAATGAACTGTCAAGGGGGTGAGAATCACTGGTCTAGGCGGCCTGCTGTTGGCTGCGCTTACTTGTACCCCCTGTCTTCATTGCAGATTGAGTTACTAACCACTGGTGTATATGAGAAGACAATGAGGTGCTGGGTTGTCCACATTATCATTGGAAGCCGAGTACCTCAAAGGCATCGTTCACACTACAGAATTTACAACCGGAATTCTGTTTTGAAATTCTGCGCGGAAATTTTGGTTCAGCAGAATCCTATTGCTGTCTTTGGGATTCCACTGCACAGTCCACACTATGGTTTTTTAGCGGCAGATCTTGATTATCTTTTAGGCATAAGCTGTGTGGAGGACATTGCCATCTATGGGGACGGCAGTTTTCGCACGGTCCTAGTACCGGACGGAGAAGGCTTGTGGAGTATCATGGAGTAAGGCGGTGAGCTGAACGGTTGTGTTGACCATCTTCAAGTTAGGGCTGAAGGGTCTTGGTGGAGTGGGATAAGATCCTTGTGGAAAGACAAGAATCCTGCAGAGTTTTATGGTTGTGAAAATGCTGTGAATGCAACCATTTTAATACATGCGGGGACAAACAGGGAAAGATCTATTCAAGGCTGGTGGGGCAGGGAGACCGCCAGGGACTGCTCTGATGATTTGTGATTCGGACAGCATGAAAGTAAATCTGAATTGCCCATTTACACAATAAATTTTGTAGTAATCTCTACAACAGTGGTCGCCAAACTGTGGACGTCCAGGGAAATGCTTTATGGCTAGCAACTAGTCCTCCTCCTCCTGCTGGCCAGGTTGGGGGCTGGCTTCCCACCTGCTGAGGGGTGGGGCAATCACATTTTTGCATGGGACTGTATGTTGGAGTGAGTGATGTATTTTTACATAGGACTGTATGTTAGAGGGGGTGATGTATTTTTACATAGGACTGTATGTTAGAGGGGGTGATGTATTTTTACATAGGACTGTATGTTAGAGGGGGTGATGTATTTTTACCTAGGACTGTATGTTAGAGGGGATATTTTTACATAGTGCTGTATTTTGAAGGGGCAGGGGGAACAGAGGGTCATGTATTATAAGATGGGACTGTATCAGGGGTGGACTGACAACACTCAGGGCCCCTGGACAAAAAAAAGCAAGGGCCCCTGTGAGGCTCCGCCGCTGGTCACACTTCTGCTTCTATTCCACCAAAATCCCTCCACCACCCCTAAACACAAAATAAACAAAAAATGTAATATATGAAACACTTTAATGTAGGTGAAATAATTTTCTATAACCAATAATACCAGTATACAAGGAAGAAATATATACCGCCACACAATAACCAGATAATACCGCCATATTACCGCCATTCTAATCAGAACAGATTACTATACAGGCTCTGTACACAATATAAGTGATTATATACAGTGCCCATATAGTGGTAGATACCAGCTGTACAGAGATCTGTATACCTACATCTAGGGACTCTAGATTACGTATTTTCTGATCGGTGGCATCCTCTTTCCTTTTCTTCTCCATCCAGATAAGACCGCCATGTCGATCTCTTAACATCTGCAGGACAAACATGTCAGACTCTGTATTTTCCAGTGCCTTCCACTCCTCTACACAATCTTCCAATCTGTAGGCCCCCAAACTGTAATAATGCCCTTCTTGGTGTCCTGCACAGTAAAAGGGCATGTAGGTAGGTAGCCAGGTAACTAAGTATGTAGATCAGGAAGCCAGATATGTAGGTAGGTGACTCGCCAGCTAGGTAGATAGGTGTCTAGCTAGGTAGTTAGGCAGCCATGTATGAAGGCCAGGTATGTACATACTTAGGTAGTTAGGCAGCCAGGTATCTAGGTAGTTAGATAGCCAGGTATGTAGGTAAGTAGTTAGGCATCCAGGAATAAAGTTAGGCAGCCAGGTAGTTACTTAAGTAGGTAGCCAGCACCCCCCTCCATCCAGTAATCCAGATCCAGAGCCTAGTCTCGGGAGGGGCAATATCAGAGTATTTTGTGTTAGCGGACAGACAATAAGGTGTTTAGGTAATGCGCCCAGGTATGTAGTGTCCCCAGGAGGTAGTGGCCCCAAGAAGGTCATGCACCCAGGTAGTTAATTTCCCCCACGTAGGTAGTCATTCCCCCTGTATGTAAATCCCCCAGATAGCTTCCTCCTGTATGAAAACCCCCTATGAAGGTAGTAGGTAGCCCCCTATCAGTTTGGTACATTGTCCCCATATTAGTTAGGCAGGTACATAGTAGATAGACCCCCACATTAGCTAGGCAGCAGAAGTCCCCTACATTCGGTAGGCAGCAGTTTCCCCACATTTGGTATAAGCAACAGAGTTCCCCCACATTGGTTATAGGCAGCAGAGTTCCCCCACATTGGTTATAGGTAGCAGAGTTCCCCCACATTGGGTATAGACAGCATAGTTCCCCCACACTGGGTAAAGTCAGCAGAGTTCCTCCACATTGGTTATAGGCAGCAGAGTTCCCCCACATTGGGTATAGGCAGCAGAGTTCCCCCACATTGGGTATAGGCAGCAGAGTTCCCCCACATTGGGTATAGGCAGCAGAGTTCCCCCACATTGGGTATAGGCAGCAGAGTTCCCCCACATTGGGTATAGGCAGCAGAGTTCCCCCACATTGGGTATATGTAGCAGAGTTCCCCCACATTGGGTATAGGCAGCAGAGTTCCCCCACATTAGGTATAGGCAGCAGAGTTCCCCCACATTAGGTATAGGCAGCAGAGTTCCCCCAGAGTAGGTATAGGCAGCAGAGTTCCCCCAGAGTAGGTATAGGTATAGGCATCCCCTCCCCAGGATTAAAAAAAAATGTGCTTACCTGATTATGTCCCACGTAGTGGTCTCCCCTGGAGCGCAGCAGGGGACCGCGTCTTTCATCCTCCATAGTGCAGGCGCCTATGAGTGACATAATCGGTGTCTGCACTGTGCAGCGGGGGCGGAGGTCAGCAGCGTCGGCGGGCCCTTTACCCGTTCGGGCCCACGGACCAGCCAGTCAGTCTGCCCCTGGACTTTATGTTGGAGGAGCTGAGGGGAGAGGGGTTGATGTATTTTTACATAGGACTGTATGCATTTTGCAGTGGCTGAGGAAAGAGAGAGTGATGTATTTTTTACGTAGGGACTGTATTTTGAAGGGGCTGAGGGGAGGAGGTAATTTACTTTTATATGGGACTGTATGTCGGAGTAGCTGAGGGAAGATGGGGGGATGTATTTTTACATAGGACTGTAGGTTAGTATGGCTGAGGGGAGAGGGTAATGTATTTTTACATAAGACTGTATGTTGGGGGGGGGGGAGGGGGCACAAGAGCTAGCTATGGCTCTAAATCTGTGTGGACCTCTCACCCCAGCATAAAGTTATAGTGGCGCAGTAATACACTGCTCAAAAAAATAAAGGGTACACTCCAAGTCAATGACACTTCTGTGAAATCACACTGTCCACTCAGGAAGCAACACTGATTGACAATCAATTTCACATGCTGTTGTGCAAATGGAACGAACAACAGGTGGAAATTATAGGCAATTAGCAAGACACCCCCAATAAAGGAGTGGTTCTGCAGGTGGTGACCACAGACCACTTCTCAGCACCTATGCTTCCTGGCTGATGTTTTGGTCACTTTTGAATGCTGGCGGTGCTTTCACTCTAGTGGTAGCATGAGTCAGAGTCTACAATCCACACAAGTGGCTCTGGTAGTGCAGCTCATCCAGGATGGCACATCAATGCGAGCTGTGGCAAGAAGGTTTGCTGTGTCTGCCAGCGTAGTGTCCACATCATGGAGGCGCTACCAGGAAAAAGGCCAATACATCAGGAGAGGTGGAGGAGGCCGTAGAAGGACAACAACCCAGCAGCAGGACAGCTACCTCCAGCTTTGTGCAAGGAGGAGCACTGCCAGAGCCCTGCAAAATTACCTCCAGCAGGCCACAAATGTGCATGTGTCCACTCAAACGGTCAGAAACAGACTCCATGAGGGTGGTATGAGGGCCCGACATCCACAGGTGGGGGTTGTGCTTACAGCCCAACACCGTGCAGGATGTTTGGCATTTGCCAGAGAACACCAAGATTGGCAAATTCGCCACCGGCGCCCTGTGCTCTTCACAGATGAAAGCAGGTTCACACTGAGCACATGTGACAGATGTGATAGAGTCTGGAGACGCCGTGGAGAACGTTCTGCTGGCTGCAACATCCTCCAGCATGACCGGTTTGGCGTGGGGTCAGTAATGATGTGGGGTGGCATTTCTTTAGGGGGTCACACAGCCCTCCATATGCTTGCCAGAGGTAGCCTGACTGCCATTAGGTACCGAGATGAGATCCTCAGACCCCTTGTGAGACCATATGCTGGCGCGGTTGGCCCTGGGTTCCTCCTAATACAAGACAATACTAGACCTCATGTGGCTGGAGTGTGTCAACAGTTCCTGCAAGAGGAAGGCATTGATGCTATGGACTGGCCCGCCCGTCCCCCAGACCTGAATCTGATTGAGCCAATCTTCAAGAAGGGCTCTCGGTCTTCCCCAGGAAACTATAGACCGGTAAGTCTAACGTGCATTGTGGGTAAATTGTTTGAAGGGATTACATACAGGAATACATAGGGGATAATTGTATTATAAGTGATAACCAGCATGGGTTTACTAAGGATAGAAGTTGTCAAACCAATCTAATTTGCTTTTATGAAGAGGTGAGTAGAAGCCTTGACAGAGGAATGGCTGTGGATATAGTGTTTCTGGATTTTGCCAAAGCGTTTGATACTGTCCCTCATAGACGTCTGACAGGTAAGTTAAGGTCTTTGGGCTTGGAAACTTTAGTTTGTAACTGGATTGAACACTGGCTCATGGATCGTACCCAGAGAGTGGTGGTCAATGATTCTGATTGGTCCCCGGTAATTAGTGGTGTACCCCAAGGTTCAGTACTGGGCCCGCTGTTGTTTAATTTATTTATCAATGATATAGAGGATGGTATTAACAGCTCTGTTTCTATCTTTGCAGATGACACCAAGCTTTGTAGCACGGTACAGTCTATAGAGGATGTGCATAAGTTACAAGATGACTTGGATAGACTAAGTGTCTGGGCATCCACTTGGCAAAGGAGGTTCAATGTGGATAAATGTAAAGTTATGCATCTGGGTACTAATAACATGCATGCATCGTATGTCTTAGGGGGGATTAAACTGGCAGAGTCACTGGTAGAGAAGGATCTGGGTGTACTTGTAGATCACAGACTACAGAATAGCATGCAATGTCAGGCTGCTGCTTCCAAAGCCGGCAGGATATTGTCATGTATCAAAAGAGGCATGGACTCCAGGGACAGGGACATAATACTCCCCCTTTATAAAGCATTGGTACGGCCTCACCTGGACACTGCGGAGTTGGAAAGGGTGCAGAGACGCGTCTAAACTAATATGGGGCATGGAACATCTTAGCTATGAGGAGCGATTAAAGGAGTTACAATTGTTTAGTCTTGAGAAGAGACGTTTAAGGGGGGATATGATAAACGTATAAAAGTATATAAATGGCCCATACAAAAAATATGGAGAAAAACTGTTCCAGGTCAAACCCCCCCAAAGGACGAGGGGGCACTCCCTCCGTCTGGAGAAGAAAAGGTTTAGTCTCAAGGGGCGACACGCCTTCTTTACCATAAGAACTGTGAACTTATGGAACAGTCTACCTCAGGAACTGGTCACAGCAGGAAACATTTACAGCTTTAAAACAGGGTTAGATACATTCCTGGAACAAAATAACATTAATGCTTATGAAGAAATATAAAATCCCATCCCTTCCCCAATATCGCGCCACACCCCTACCCCTTAATTCCCTGGTTGAACTTGATGGACATATGTCTTTTTTCAACTGTACTAACTATGTAACTATGTAACATCTGGGACATCATGTCTCGCTCCATCTACCAACGCCACATTGCACCACAGACTGTCCAGGAGTTGGTGGATGCTTTAGTCCAGGTCTGGGAGGACATCCCTCAGGAGACCATCCTCCACCTCATCAGGAGCATGCCCAGGCATTGTAGGGAGGTCATACGGGCACGTGGAGGCCACACACACTACTGAGCCTCATTGTGACTTGTTATAAGGACATTACATAAAGTTGGATCAGCCTGTAGTGTGGTTTTCCACTGTGATTTTGAGTGTGACTCCATATCCAGACCTCCATGGGTTGATAAATTTGATTTCCATTGATAATTTTTGTATGATTTTGTTGTCAGCACATTCAACTATGTAAAGACGAAAGTATTTCATACGATTAGTTCATTCATTCAGATCTAGGATGTGCTATCTTAGTGTTCCCTTTATTTTTTTGAGCAGTGTATATACAATGGCACGACACTGCTGCGAGCCGGTCACCAAAGAGATGAAGCGCTTCATTCTGCCTGAACAATGGCACCCTGTGTGCCCCTCACTCCTGGCAGTACCGAGCCCACGCACTCCAGGATGTGTACCACCTTCACCCCTATAGGCGCACGCTGCAGAATCCCCTCTATCATTGTGTAACGTGACCGGCAATCGTCTGGAGAAATACCGCAGGGAACTTTAGTTAAATGTGAACTGTAGTAACCCCAGAAGGCAGTGACACTGATGAGGTGAATGCCCTGGAATAAGACTCGGTGGTGAGAGGCTCGCGTTGCATCACCGCTGGCTTTATTTCTCTAGGAGATCCAGCCCACCTCCGAGTCATCACATCACCCTATCTCCTAGCAACACCCACACATCCCTGCCGATTGGTCGGGAGACGCCCACCGCCGTACACCTCACATCTTCACTGGACGGCTCTTTCATTAACAAAATGACTCGAATAATTGAATTGTACATATATATATATATATATCAGTGTTTTCATACCAGGGTGCCTCCAGCTGTTGCAAAACTACAAATCCCAGCAATCCTCGCTTTCACTTAGCACTATTCTAATTGATCACCCTTAAGTAAGTTTCTTTGGTTTAGACCGGTGTTACCCAATCAGGGTGCCCCCAGCTTTTGCAAAACCACAACTTCCAACATGCCTGGACAGCTAAAGGCTGCCCGGGCATGCTGGGAGTTGTAGTTTTGCAACAGCTGCAGGCACTCTGGTTGGGAAACACTGCTGTAAATGCATGCTGTCCAGGCATGCTGGGAGTTGTAGTTTTGGAACAGCTGGAGACACCCTGGTTGAAAAACACTGAGATAGATAGATATGAGATAGATAGATATGAGATAGATAGATAGATAGATATGAGAGAGATAAGAGATAGATAGATGAGATAGATATGAGATAGATATGAGAGAGATAAGAGATAGATAGATATGAGATAGATATGAGATAGATAGATAGATATGAGATAGATATGAGATAGATAGATAGATATGAGATAGATATGAGATAGATAGATAGATATGAGATAGATAGATAGATATGAGATAGATATGAGATAGATAGATATGAGATAGATATGAGATAGATAGATATGAGATAGATATGAGATAGATAGATAGATATGAGATAGATAGGTAGATAGATAGGAGATAGATAGATAGATAGATAGATATGAGATAGACAGATATGAGATAGATAGACAGATAGGAGATAGATAGATAGATATGAGATAGATAGATATGAGATAGATAGATAGATATGAGATAGATAGATAGATAGATAGATATGAGATAGATAGACAGATATGAGATAGATAGATATGAGATAGATAGATAGATATGAGATAGATAGATAGATATGAAATAGACAGATAGATAGATATGAGATAGATATAGATATGAGATATATAGATATGAGATAGATAGATATGAGATAGATAGATATGAGATAGATAGATGTGAGATAGATATGAGATAGATAGATATGAGATAGATAGATAGATATGAGATAGATAGATATGAGATAGATAGATATGAGATAGATGTGAGATAGATATGAGATAGATATGAGATAGATATGAGATAGATAGATGATAGATAGATATGAGATAGATAGATAGATGATAGATAGATATGAGATAGATACAAATGAAACGAGACCTAAATATACACAGATAGTAAGTAAACTGAGACATTCGTGCAAAACTGGTCCTGCCGCAGGTCTGTACAGGTGACTGCGGGCATGCAGGGGTTAATCCTAGAATGCGGCGGTTTCCTGGACGGGAGCGGTGACAGCGAAATATTTAAATTTGTTACGAGACACCGGCGCAGAGCATTGGCTGAGAGGAACAGCATGATCGCAGGGACAAGTCAGTGACTAAGGGCTACCCGAGTTCAGAGGGTGACAAACAGGCAGAAACTTCTGTGTTGATTTTAGGAATCCCGGCGGCTTGGTGCGGAGTTAGTGCGTCAGTTATTTGTCAGTTAATCGTTATCATGGTCAAATTTAAATAAATAAAAAAATAATAATTTACAATAACAACCATTGCAGACAAATTATTTAGATTTATTTTTAACTACATCTATTATTTTGAGGTTGATGAACTATATCACAGTACCTCCTCCGACTCCTTAAAGGAGTGTTTTCCAAACAGTGTGCCTCCAGCTGTTGCAAAACTAGAACTTCCAGCATGCATTTACATCAGTGTTTTCCAAACAGTGTGCCTCCAGCTGTTGCAAAACTAGAACTTCCAGCATGCATTTACATCAGTGTTTTCCAAACAGTGTGCCTCCAGCTGTTGCAAAACTACAACTCCCAGCATGCCTGCCTTTACATCAGTGTTTTCCAAACAGTGTGCCTCCAGCTGTTGCAAAACTAGAACTTCCAGCATGCATTTACATCAGTGTTTTCCAAACAGTGTGCCTCCAGCTGTTGCAAAACTAGAACTTCCAGCATGCATTTACATCAGTGTTTTCCAAACAGTGTACCTCCAGCTGTTGCAAAGCTACAACTCCCAGCATGCCTGCCTTTACATCAGTGTTTTCCAAACAGTGTGCCTCCAGCTGTTGCAAAACTACACCTTCCAGCATGCATTTACATTAGTGTTTTCCAACCAGGGTGCCGCCAGCTGTTGCAAAGCTACAACTCCCAGTATGCCTTTACATCAGTGTTTTCCAAACAGTGTGCCTCCAGCTGTTGCAAAGCTACAACTCCCAGTATGCCTTTACATAAGTGTTTTCCAAACAGTGTGCCTCCAGCTGTTGCAAAGCTACAACTCCCAGCATGCCTTTACATCAGCGTTTTCCAAACAGTGTGCCTCCAGCTGTTGCAAAGCTACAACTCCCAGCATGCCTTTATATCAGTGATTTACAAACAGTGTGATGCCAGCTGTTGCAAAGCTACAACTCCCAGCATGCCCGGACAGCCAAAGGCTGTCCGGGCATGCTGGGAGTTGTAGTTTTGCAACAGCTTGAGGCACCCTGAATGGGTAACACCGGTCTAAACCAAAGAAACTTACTACAAGGTGATCAATTAGAATAGTGCTAAGTGAAAGTGAGGATTGCTGGGAGTTGTAGTTTGGCAACAGCTGGTGGCACCCTGGTTGGGAAACACTGGGGGACATTTATCAGTGTAAAGTATAGATGCACTGATGTTATACACAGGTTTTGATAGCGTAGTCGGAATGTATATACACCAGCTTTAATAAATGGTGCAGGGCTTGCAATAAATTTGGCGCTAGTGTTCACCAGATTCCTTCTCTGCGACTTTTTCACCCGTGCGAAATTTTTGAAACTGCTGTCTACAGCTAGTTTTGTAAGCCAGGTCTGGGCTGGTGTATGTTTGTGGTATAACTGAGGGCTATACGCCAAATCTGCGACTTTTTCAGCTTGCATGCTGGGAGTTGTAGTTTTGCAACAGGGTTCGTGTGGTGTCGGCAACTGATGTGATAGGCTTTATTAGGACATACTTTCCATTAGGTATGGATAGTATATACACAGGGGGAGTTTATCAAAACCTGGGCAGCGGAAAAGTTGCTGAGTTGCCCATAGCAACCAATCAGATCGCTTCTTTCATTTTGCAGAGGCCTTTTCAAAAATGAAAGAAGCGATCTGATTGGTTGCTATGGGAAATTGGGCAACTTTTCCTCTGCACAGGTTTGATAAATCTCACCAAAAATATACACACACACGGTATATACATAGTCCCCCTATGTATATACCGTGTGTGTGTATATTTATCAAAACCCGTCCAGAGGAAAAGTTGCTGAGTTGCCCATAGCAACCAATCAGATCGCTTCTTTCATTTTTGAAAAGGCCTCTGCAAAATGAAAGAAGCGATCTGATTGGTTGCTATGGACAACTCAGCAACTTATCTGAACAGGTTTTGATAAATCTCCCCCATAGTGGGGAATTTATCAAGAAATTTACATGTTATTTGGTGTGTGAAAAAGGAACAAATTATTCAGAGGCCTTTACGAAAATTCAAGAAGGAATCTGATTGGTTGCTATAGGCAACTGGTCAACTTTTTTCTCTACACATGTTTTAATAAATCTCCCCCATAGTATATACACACAGTAGAACACAAAGTATATAAACACATTATTCCGGGCGCCAGCCACTCCCCAATTAGGTGCCGCCCTAGGCCTGAGCCTTGTTCGCCTAGTGCAAGATATTCCACTGCAAAAGGGTTATCATTATAGCCCTTACACTCATTTTAACACAACTTTCCCACACTTCTGAATAGAAAATCTTTCCAGCTAACACTTTTTTTTAATGTTTCATCCTTCTGGGGGCCAATCAGTGATGGATTTGAACCCCATCTGACAATATCACTGAAAATGGAGGTCAAATCGCGGAGCTTCTTTAGACAACTATCGCTGGTTAGAAAAGCTCTGTATAAAACGTAGCGTTTTTGTAGACTGCATTAAAAAGAGGTAAATAACAAATGATGTACAAATTATAGCAAAAAAGAATGAAATAGAAAATCAAGTCCAATGAGGTCAAACAGATCGGATTGTCAACTATTGCTCTAAATAAGAAAATCCATCCAGAGACACAGTATCCTATATTAAAGAAGCTCATGCTGTCCCCAGTGTTGCATAATGACACTCAGGAAAAACAATTCCTGTGAACAACAATACGCAGTCCAAAGAAGTATACATAGTCCCGACATGTTTCCCCCTTTCCAATCTGAGGTTCATCTGGGGATTAGGCATATGACACAAATAAAGCAGCTCTTTCAAGATATCATGGATTTATAAAAGGTGTGTACAACTGCCATGCAAAAACTAAAACAAGGATACCAGAGGTCCAGATTAGACCACTCACTCAGGTACCATGGCATGATATGGATGAACAACCCTAATAAATAGGTCTAGGATTTATGATGGAAAAAGCCACCTTCAGTGGTCCCTATTGAACCCTATCTCCAATATTTTCCAGTCCCCTTCTATGCCAGTTTCATGCCCAACTATGAAACTAGTGACTTAAACTGACATCATCATATAAAGATCTATAGAAAGATCCGTGCAAGTCTTTAGAACCATGGTTGGGCTGGGACTTGTGGTTGTAAGGTAGACAATATTACAACTGCGTATAACTAGCGCAAATAGGCAAGTCACTATTGTAGATATGATTTTCTTATACCCAGCTTTCCCAAAAACTAGAAAAGCAATTCTGCCTTCTGCTACGATACACACACTGCTCCTGGATCACTACATAAATGACCAAAAAGCTGGAAAATCTGTTGTGCATATTGGTAGTTACCAGGGGGAATATACATGCCCTGTAGTGTGGATATATTTATGTGGTGTCCCTGTACAGTACTTGAAGTTGCTACCCATCAGGGTTTTTCAGAATTGTAAATATGCGTTGCAAATGTATTTTCTGTATTTTACTTTATTTCAGGCATACACTGAGGTAACCAGAGTGCCAAGGGTTGAAGGGGTTATCCCCCCCATAAGGTGATTTTAGTACGTACCTGGCAGACAGTAATGGACATGCTTAGAAAGGATCTGAGCTTGTCTTGGGGCTAAATGGCTATGTTGTGAGATTACCATAACACTGTAGCTAGCTTTTTGTGAACTGGTATTTCCTGTTTGAGTTTTCTTTTTTGCTTACAAATCCCATAATTCCATTTTCCTCCCTCCCACACATTAAAGCATAAATGAGCTGCATCCATTTAAAAGACCTATGGTTTTCAATCAGGGTGCCTACAGCTGTTGCAGATTGATCTCTCTCCCACCAAGCGATCCCTCTACCCATTGAAGCAGACAGGCTCCCTGTCATCAGCTGACTAGTGAGTCAGGACTATGCATTGCAACCTGGGAAAAATCTGAGACAACAGTCATTTTGTATGCTGTTAAAAATAAATATTGGGGTGAAAATCACAGAAGAATTGTGAGAAAACCGTCCCACACAGGTACAGACACTATATTATGAACTACACTAACTTTACAGCCCCTGTAGCATAGTCAAATGAAAAAAAAAAATCCTGGAATATTTTTAATATTTCTTTCATGTTTTGCATTTTATTGTACAGCGGTTTGATGATTTGGAATGCAGGAAAAAATCCCTAGTCCAACCCTCCTTTCCTGGGGAAAATGGTGGCCCTAAACCAGTTAGTCCTGAGTCTGAGTCTGGCCTTTTCCAGAGCCACACATACTTTAGCTAGCTCCAGACGTTCCTAGGCCTCAACCTATCTAGGACTCACCTTCAGTTACTGTCCATAATTCTGATTCCAGTCCCTGCTGCGATGTATTCCACATTGTCCTAGCCTCCAGGAGGGATAGTAGTTTCAAGAAAGGATAAGTTATACAAGGACCTTTCTGTCTTTCACTGACCTATTTCAGGCCTACAGTCAGATCAGAGCTGTCTGCCAAGTCAGGGGGACTTTCCTAGATACACCTTTCTGAGTGCAGAGTTACAGATTACAGTGAAAAGAGCGAGAAAAGTGGATTCCTATATGTTGCACCTTGCACCACGTATAATCAACCCATGAAGATCCTCATTAGTTCTAAGGCTTAAAGGGGTACTCCAGTGGAAAACATTTTCATTTCAATTGACTGGTGCCAGAAAATTAAACAGATTTGTAAATTACGGACAGATGTGTTAGCAGAGAGCACTGTGGTCAGACTGAAAAGAACTCCAGAAAGAAATACAACTTCCTCTGGAGCATACAGCAGCTGATAAGTACTGGAAGGATTAAGATTTTTAAATAGGAGTCATTTACAAATCTGTTTAACTTTCTGGCACCAGTTGATTTGAAAAAAATTGTTTTCCAGTGAAGTACTCCTTTAAAAATGTGAGAACCTTCAATTCCTGCACATGCATCTGCAGAGAACATTGTCATGTACTTGTGTTATAAGTTTTCAAAAATTGAGCTATTACAAGGGACAGTGGCCAAATCTACATTATTTTGACTCATAAGCTGTAGTATTTAAAGCTGTATTCAAGAAACAGTTTTTCTGGATTTGTGAAAGGTGTTAAAGTAGTATTGCAGTTTAAAAAATGTATCCTCTATCCAATAGAGATGCATGGGGGCCTCATTCATTTGCATGTGTGAACAGCTTGGGGTTCACAAAGGAACATTTAGCTTAAAGGGGTACTCCGCTGCTCAGTGTTTGGAACAAACTGTTCCGAATGCTGGAGCAAGCACCGGGAGCTCGTGATGTAATAGCCCCGCCCCCTCATGGTGTCACGCCTCGCCCTTTCAATCCAAGTCTATGGGAGGGGGAGTGTCTTACCTGAGCTTAGCCCCCGTCACAGCACTGCTCAGCCAAACAATCGCCCCAGCGGTGTCCCGCCTCAGCCAGTGATTGGTGAGCGGCACTGTCCGTTCCCCTAGATTCAGACACTACGTTCTGCAGCTAGGGAAAAGCAATGTCATCGGCAGCAGACAGAGCTCCCTGATACCATAGCTATGAGGGAGTGGAGGAAGGTGAGTTAAAAGGTTTTTATTATTTTATTAGGCAGCCTGGGGACAAAAGAAAAATACTCTCAGCGGTTCACTTCAATTCAGGAGTCATAGAAACTGGGACTGACTGGGACTGACACAGTGCTCTCTGCTTCCACCTCTGTTCATGTCATGAACTGTCCAGAGTAGGAGGTTTGCTATGTGTAGTTGCTCATCCTTTGGACAGTTCCTGAGATGGACAGAGGTGGTCAGACAGAAAAGAAAAACCCAACTTCCTCTCCAGCATACAGCAGCTGATAAGTACTGGAAGGATTAAGATTTTTAAATCAAAGTAAAATCTGTATACCTTTCTGGAGCCAGTTGATTTGAATTTTGAAGTACCCCTTTAATGACTCTTAAAAAAAAAAAAAAAAAAAAAAAAAAAAGGCTGGCTTCACATCTGCGTCTAATCTGTCTAAATCCGCCCGTGTGAACGTACCCTTCAAAAGTGCGGTATTTTTTTATTCAGTTTTTGATCTACATATGCTGGGGCAAAATAATGTGTGACAGTGTCCTAAGGGTACGTTCACACGGGCGGATTTATTTGCGGGTTTCCCGCTGCGTATTTGAAATGGGGCGGGCTCCTTGCGGTTGTCTGCAGCAGATTTTCTGCTGCGGAATTTCCACTGAGGAAAATCTGCCGCAAGCCCCATTGAAGTCAGTAGGGTCTGCGTCAGATTTTCCGCAGTGGAAAATCTGCTGCGGACAGCCAAGAAGAGCCTGACCCCTTTCAAATACGCAGCGGGAAACCCGCAAATAAATCCGCCCGTGTGAACGTACCCTTAAGCTGGAAACACATAGGGCATTAAAAAAAAACAAGAAAACAACTACTCCATTTTGGGCCAAAACCGCTGCGACCAGATGTTAGATGGGAGACAATCAGAAAATATGGAACCCCATGCCTATATACCTTTTTTCTGCATGTTTCACCCTTTAGTGGTGTTTGTAGGCTCAGTGGCAGCTTGCTCTGAGAGTATGGCATTTTATTTTTTTCCAAAACATTGTGGTGTTTTTCCTCCCAAAAATTGGAAAAAAAACACCATGCAATAGAAATCCTTAAGTCACATGATGAAAGAACCACATATAAATGCCATGAATAAAACTCCAAGGAAAATGACCAATACTAATACACACATTTTTAGGAAAAAATTCCACAAAAATGTCATCTTGGAGGTAAAACATGTAGGGAAGTTGTTTTGTGGTGTTGCCAAATGGAAGTTGTGTTCAGGTTTTTCAGATGAAGTTTGTGAATCTAATAGATAAAAAAAAAAAAAAAAAGGTTCTGTCTTTCCTTGAAAAAGTCCTCTATTCATGTCATGGCTTTGCTTTCAGAAACACAGAATTTTTGTGATCATAAGAAGATAGGACTGCGCCAAAGGCCACAACTCCTTTATCCCGCCAACACATCCCCTTTCTTCCCCTAGTTACCATAATAACGACATGACAACCGATTACTTTCTTAAGTGGATGTGGGGGTCGGCCACAGCTTTATTAACTCCGTTACATATCATAAAATTAACCCCAAACCTCCTGTAGGTTGGTAACCAGAGAGGAAGCGCACTGCCAGCTGCCGGCATTAGCTGACGGGCAACTCAGCCATCCACCTCCATTCTTAATGAACTAACTCCTGTACCGCCAGCTGTGACTTAATAAATCAAAAACCGAGACATAAAGCAATCCCAAATCTACCAACAATAACACAACTTACAATATGATAGACAGTTGTTCACTAGTGTAAAAATGTTTTATTTTTATTTTTTTTATATTATAGATTTATTTTATTTTATTATATATATGGATACAACAGGGAGTAACAACAAAACAGAGCATGAACCAATGGGGGCGGGAGGGTGGGAACTCCTGCTGGAACAAACCGGTAAGAGGAAGGGGAGGGGGGAAACACAGCGTTATATATCCCCCCATAGCCCACCCCTTCCTGCCCTATAACTCCACTCCCTTACTTAACCCCTACTAATCCCTGGTCCTCCCATACTGATAGAGGAAGGGAAAAAAGGGAGGGGGGGGGGCTAAATAACTCCCTTCACACAGTCCGTGCCACCTAGCCCTAAAACGGCCCGGTGGCACCCAAACTAGACCAACCCCCCCCCAAAACGGCTTCATCGTGCCTTGGCCTTAGGTGTTATATTTAGCTTGCCTTTTGCTATGAAGCTGGAATTATTACTCACCATATGCATTTGAGTTATAGCGATTAAATACATTGTTGATATCTGATTGTTGGGGGTATTGACCACTGGGACCCCAATACTACTTACAGTCAAGGAGACATAGCCCCTCAGCAGTTTCTCAAGATAGTACCATTACCAACACAGTGCTGTGCCAGAAGTGGCCCCATTGTTCACAGTCATAATTAAATATTAATTATTAATATTTGCCCAAGGATCATTTATACAAAGGGAGTCAAGGCCAGTTTGCCCATTTGGTCTGATCCTACACAAGTCAGAATACACAGTATGTAGCCACAGGTCAGTCAGAGTGCCATGTTTTCCTCTGTCCACCATCTAAAAAACCTACAATGGGTACGAACGCATCAGAATTGGACCATGAAGGCAGCCTGGTCTAATGAATCACATTTTCCTTAAAGGGGTACTCCACTGGGAAACATTTTTTTTTTAAATCAGCTGATGACAGAAAGTTAAACAGATTTGTACATTATGTCTATTACAAAATCTTAATCCTTCCAGCACTTATAAGCTTTTGTATGTTCCGCAGGAAGTTCTTTTCTTTTTGAATTTCTTTTCTGCCTGACCATAGTGCTCCCTGTCCAGAGCAGCATAGATTTGCTATATGGATTTTCTCCTACTCTGGACAGTTCCTAAAATGGACAGAGGTGTCAGCAGAGAGCACTGTGGTCAGACAGAAAGGAAATTCAAAAAGAAAAGAACTTCTTGTGGAGCATACAGCAGCTTATAAGTACTGAAAGAATTAAGATTTTTTAATGGAAGTAATTTACAAATCTGCTTAACTTTCTGGCACCAGTTGATTACATTTTATATATTTTTCAGCGGAGTACCCCTTTAACATCATGTGGACGGCAGGGCACTTGTGCATGACTTACCTAGGCAAGAGATGTCACCAGTATGAACTATGGCAGTGGTCTCCAACCTGTGGACCTCCAGATGTTGCAAAACTACAACTCCCAGCATGCTTGGACAGCCGTTGGCTGGAAAGGAGAGGTATCTGGAGGCACCATTGGATGGCATGATGGCCGTATTGGATGGAGTGTGGCGGTGGACTGGGAGCGGTTCCCAGCCCAATGGTGAGCACTTTTCTGTCTAAGTGCTCTCTGATGACACCTGTCTCGGGAACTGTCCAGAGTAGAAGCAAATCCCCATAGCAAACCTATTCTACTCTGTGCAGTTCCCAAGACAAGCAGAGATGTCAGCAGAGAGCACTGTTGCCAGACAGAAAAGAACAACTCAACTTCAGCAACTGATAATTATTTGAAGGATTAAGATTTTTAATAGAAGTAATTTACAAATCTGTTTAACTTTCTGGAGCCAGGTGATAGAAAAAAAAAAAAAAAAAGTTTTTTCCTGTAATACCCCTTTAACATACAATGGTCGTCCTGGAACAGATAAATATTGTAACAGAAGTATTAATACCCTTCTGTTTTTTACTCAAAAACTACCAATTCATGTCAATGGGATTTTTTTTTACAATCCGTTTACATCCATTTGTACCCGTCTGCGCTCATTTCCGGTTTTTTTTTACGGCAGAAAAAACGGCACACGCAGTATTTTTTCTTCCGGCAAAAAAACGGAAGAAAAAACGGATACAGTAAATTTAATGTTGAAGTCTATGGAAAACAGATGAGCCTTTAATGTCATCCGTTTGCATCCGTTTTTTCAATTCGTTTTTTTGGTCCGTTTTTACTTCTGAGCATGCTCAGAGCATTATTGTCTGTTTTCTTTTTTTATAGTCTGTTTTTTTTTTGTTTTTTTTTTGACGGGAGAAGAACGGGACGGGTCTAGACGGCCGTGTGAACGCAGACTAAGTGGAATACATTAGTCTTCTGATAAGAAGGGCAGGGCCGGGTAGTTTGCATCTGTCGCACATTGCCCTACTTCTGTCAGTCGAGAGAGACCCAGACACCCTGCTGTCTTTTAGATGGTTCCTCCATTGGGAATAATTCCCTAATATATCAGTAACGGGACCTTTATACCAGAACTACACTCTAATCCTGGATTTCCTGGATATAGGGGCATTTACCGTGACAACTACAATTAGATTTTTTTTTTTATTATGAGGTTTGTAGGGGAAAACGTATTCATTCTCGGTCTGCTGGTGTTTTGGGAAAAAGTACAAGAGACCCCATTGTTTGGAAGGGGAGGGTCATCCCTCTTTTATAGCTACACTAACATAACGGTACTCTGGCTATAAGTTGTTTCTTCCTATAGTAGAGGCGCTATAGTAAGACCAGAACTGGCTGGTATGGGATTATGTGGGTTTTCTCTCTAACACACCTATGGTCACGACATATCCTATCAGCACAATTAGGGAATACCAGTTTGGTCAGGCATGGGTTAATAAATAGAATTAGCGCTTGTAGGGCTTCTTTTATATCTACATATAGAGTGTTTCCCAACCAGCGTGCCTCCAGCTGTTGCAAAACTACAACTCCCAGCATGCCCGGACAGCCAAAGGCTGTCCGGGCATGCTGGGAGTTGTAGTTTTGCAACAGCTGGAGGCACGCTGGTTGGGAAACGCCGATGTGCATAAGGAATAAGTTTGTAATTTCCCGTTTGCCCTTTATAAAATGGACATTCCTTTTAAGGGTCTGTTCACACGTACAGTATTCTGCACAGATTTGATGTGCAGGATTTTCTGCTGCAGATTTCAATGTAAACTGAATGACTGAGCACAGCACGAAATCCTGCGCATCAAATTTGCGCAGAATACTGTACGTGTGAATAGACCCTAAGGGTACGTTCAGACGAGCGGATTTATAGCGGATTTTACTCTGCAGATGCGCAGCTGAAGGACCTCTGTATGGAGCCTTTAGGCTGGGTTCACACTGCAGAATTTCTGCCGGAGATCGAGCCGGCGGCGCTAGGACCGAGCAGACTGCATTGCTGCTCCCGTAGACTGCAATGCATTTCTGGATGGATTTTTTGGGAGATCTGCTCAGAAATGCATTGCCATCTATGGGTTAACCATTGTAGTCCTCGTGGTCCTAGTGCCACCGGCTCGATCTCCGGCAGAAATTCCACAGTGTGAACCTAGCCTTACATGTGCCTGCTCAGAGCGGTAATACGCCGCTACGTGCAGACACACTGAAGCAATGTGCGAGTCGCCGCGCATGCGCGGTGTAGTCGCACACATCGCGGCCGCTCCCCCTGCTCAATGAGCTAGGCAGAGAGCTGCCACGATCTGCAAGTATACTGCGCATGCGCGCGAGGACTCACACATCGCAGTGTGTCTGCTGGTAGCGGCGTATTGCCGCTCCGAACAGGCACATGTAAAGGCAGCATATAGAGGTCCTTCAGCGGCGGATCCGCAGCAAAATACGCGTGGAAAATCCGCTCGTCTGAACAAACCCTAAGGGTACATTCACATTGATCAAATTCTGCAAGGAATCTCCTCGCCTTATTTCCTCAGTGGATGTGCGCCATTCAAATCGGCGCTTATTTCACACAGAATTTCCCGTGAAACGAAGGCACAAAATTCAAGGTCGCATTGATGAATGAGACTTTGCTCGCAGATTCCACAAAAAGATATATCTATGTTCCTTCTTTTGGCAGACTCCGTTCCACGGCGTAAATTCCGTAAACGGAACGTGCGCACTCTGAACTGAGCAGCAGCCTCCCACTGAAAGCAAAAAGAGGCTGCTGCATGCAAAATCTAGTAGGAAATTCAGTGCGGAGCCTCCGTAGTGTTGACACAACCCTAAGGCTTGCACTACAACATGTCGCACCAGAGCAAATCACATCTGAGCATCCAAAATATTTTTGCTCAACTTTCCGCTGAACAACTTTTTTTTTACCGTTGGGATTTGGCTGTTAAAAAAATAGCCGTATGGCATAGAATTCACAAGCAGGTGGCAGGTGCATGCGACTGCAGAAATTCTGCAGTGTGCATGGTGCAACAGAATCCTCATTTTTGTTTGGCTGGCCAGGCATGCTGGGAGTTGTAGTTTTGCAACTTCTGTAGGGCTACAGTATGGAGACCACTGGTTTAGATTCTGAAGTATTAAATGTAAAGGGGTCTTCCGGGCTAAGAATATAGCTAGCCCACTGTCAGGTTCTCAGCACCCCTACTGATTCGCTGTGTGCCCTCATCAGTAAGGGTGCTGTGGCTCTGTTTTCCAGATTTGTCACTCTTGGCCCCCTTACCAATTTGGACTGGTCTTGCTCAGGCCCCCTTAAAGCAGTACTCCAGTACTGGAAAACGTATCCCCTATCCCAAGGATAGGGGATAAGTTTCAGATTGGAGGGGTCTGATCGCTGGGACCCCCCACGATCTCCCATATGGGGCCCTGGAAGTCTGCGGGAAGGGGGCGCGTCGACCACCACACATAGCTGCGGCTGACACGCCCCCTCAATACAGCTCTATGTGAGAGCTAGAGCGCTGCCTTCGGCAATCTCCGGCACTGCCATAGCGCTGTATTGAAGGGGCGTGTTGGCCGCCGATTCGTGCGGTGGTCGACACCCGGTATCTGGCCAGGAAAGCCAAGTCCCCATAAGGGAGATCGTGGGGGGTCCCAGTGGTCGGACACTCCGCGATCTGAGACTTATACCCTGTCCTTAGGATAGGGTTACGTTTTCCATTACAGCCAGGCCTGTAGAAAAGCGCTGGAGGGAAACGCTGGACGATCCCTTTTATTTGAATGGGACAGTTCACATTCATCTGGATTCCAAATTTTGATGCCAAATAGTTGGACACGGAAACGCAGGACAGGGAAACGCATCTTGCAGCATTCCCCCATCCACCATTCAGAAATAATAGACGCCAGAGCCTAAACAACTGATGCACTTTGTCATGAGTCTCGCCATGTTTTCAGCTGGGTTGACTGATCCGGACGCCGGATATATGTGAATCCAGCCATAGATAGAATGTGTGTGGGGGAGACGTATGTAGAAACCAGCAGTGGTGCAGGGAAAGGCTAAGTGTTTAGGCTAAGTGTCCGGCAGGCACAATTCCGCTTACAAATTCCATTTTTCAGTCCAATTGTTTTCAATGCTGCACCGTGCATACGGTGGAATTTCCGTGACCGAATCCTGTGCTGTGGAAATTCTGATTCCAGTCTCTGCAAAAGGCACTGACATGTCAACCCTTTCTGCGGAATCCAATTGGAAATGCATTGCTGTCTATGTGGACGTTTCTGAGCGGTCCTGAGCATATTCTTTCGGTGCCTGCACCCTGGGGAATGTCTGCGTGGAAATATTCTGGGCGCACATACCGTCCTGTGAACCTACCCTTACCCACAAAAACCAGGGCAATGGTATTACTTCCCAAAGAAGTAACTGTTCCACTGTTCGTCTGCACAGGTTTTGATAAATCGCCCCCCAAAAACGTAGTCAGTCATGACAGGTGGTTCTGTGGGCTATATACATTCAACCATACTTTCTGGTATATCCTAATATGCTGCCCACTGTAGGAGTAACAAAGCTGTTTATATGTAAAATCTATGGAGGAGATTTATCAAAACCTGTGTAAAGGCAGAGTGGTGCAGTTGTCCATAGCAACCAATCAGATCGCTGCTTTCATTTTTAAAAAGGCCTCTGAAGACTAAAGGAAGCAATGTAATCGGTTGCTATGTGAAACGGCACTTACCCGGCCCTTCTAACCAGTAAGTGCTCTCTGTAGCACTGTCGTCCTCTCGTGTGGCCCATGTGGCCCCTATAGCTACATCAAAATGTAGTATATATGTATACAGCACAAGTGGTGATTCTAATACACCCTGGTGGGGGGGGGGGGGAGACTTGAGTGAACACAAGAGGAGAAGCTGTTGCCCTTAGCAACCAGATTCCATATTTAAAATAGGGGAACATTTATGTGGCTGACACATATGGACATTTCCTGTGGGTGGCACTTTTGGGTCTTGTATTCCTGGGAGATGTTGTTGAGACCACATCTGTGGCATTGGCTGGCACTCTGGTACAGGGGCAGCTGTGGCTAGAACATCCTTATATTTGGGATCTGTGATTGATATAACCCATTGTTTCCCAACCAGGGTGCCTCCAGCTGTTGCAAAACTACAACTCCCAGCATGCCCAGACAGCCAACGGCTGTCTGGGCATGCTGGGAGTTGTAGTTTTGCAACAGCTGGAGGCACCCTGGTTGGGAAACACTGATATAACCTAATGGGAGCAGGCTGGACCTTTATTCTAGGTAAATCTGTGGCTAGCACACCATTATAGTATTATAGTGGCATCTTTGGATGGCACATTGTTATTGGACACTAGAGGCTGGTACATTATCATAGGGGTATATGTGGCTGGCACATCATCATAAGGGTATATGTGGCTGGCACATGATTATTGGGGTATATGTGGCTGGCACATGATTATAGGGGTATATGTGTCTGGCACATGATTATTGGGGTATATGTGGCTGGCACATCATCATAAGGGTATATGTGGCTGGCACATGATTATAGGGGTATATGTGGCTGGCACATGATTATAGGAGTATATGTGCCTGGCACATGATTATAGGGGTATATGTGGCTGGCACATGATTATAGGGGTATGTGTGGCTGGCACATGATTATAGGAGTATATATGGCTGGCACATGATCATAGGGGTATATGTGGCTGGCACATGATTATAGGAGTATATGTGGCTGGCACATGATTATAGGAGTATATATGGCTGGCACATGATCATAGGAGTATATGTGGCTGGCACATGATTATAGGAGTATATGTGGCTGGCACATGATTATAGGAGTATATGTGGCTGGCACATGATTATAGGGGTATATGTGGCTGGCACATGATTATAGGAGTATGTGTGGGTGGCACATGATTATAGGGGTATATGTGGCTGGCACATGATTATAGGAATATGTGTGGCTGGCACATGATTATAGGGGTATATGTGGCTGGCACATGATTATAGGGGTATATGTGGATGGCACATGATTATAGGGGTATATGTGGCTGGCACATGATCATAGGGGTATATGTGGCTGGCACATGATTATAGGAGTATATGTAGCTGGCACATGATCATAGGGGTATATGTGGCTAGCATATGATTATAGGGGTATATGTGGCTGGCACATGATTATAGGAGTATATGTGGCTGGCACATGATCATAGGGGTATATGTGGCTGGCACATGATCATAGGGGTATATGTGGCTGGCACATGATTATAGCGGTATATGTGGCTGGCACATTGTTATTTCGGCATCAGCTGCTGGCACATGATTATAGGGTATATGTGGCTGGCACATGATCATTGGAGCATAGGTGGCTGGTACATGATCATAGGGGTATATGTGGCTGGCAGATGATTATAGGGGTACATGTGGCTGGCACATGATTATAGGGGTATATGTGGCTGGCACATGATTATAGGGATATTGGCTGGCACATGATCATAGGAGTATATGTGGCTGGCACATGATCATAGGGGTATATGTGGCTGGCACATGATTATTGGGGTATATGTGGCTGGCACATGATCATAGGGGTATATGTGGCTGGCATATGATTATAGGGGTATATGTGGCTGGCACATGATCATTGGAGTATATGTGGCTGGCACATGATTATAGGGGTATATGTGGCTGGCACATGATTATAGGGGTATATGTGGCTGGCACATGATTATAGGGGTATATGTGGCTGGCACATGATTATAGGAGTATATGTGGCTGGCACATCATCATAAGGGTATATGTGGCTGGCACATGATTATAGGGGTATATGTGGCTGGCACATGATTATAGGAGTATGTGTGGCTGGCACATGATTATAGGAGTATATGTGGCTGGCACATGATTATAGGGGTATATGTGGCTGGCACATGATTATAGGGGTATATGTGGCTGGCATATGATTATAGGGGTATATGTGGCTGGCACATGATTATAGGAGTATATGTGGCTGGCACATGATTATAGGGGTATATGTGGCTGGCACATGATCATAGGGGTATATGTGGCTGGCACATGATTATAGGGGTATATGTGGCTGGCATATGATTATAGGGGTATATGTGGCTGGCACATGATTATAGGGGTATATGTAGCTGGCACATGATCATAGGGGTATATGTGGCTGGCACATGATCATAGGGGTATATGTGGCTGGCACATGATTATTGGGGTATATGTGGCTGGCACATGATTATAGGAGTATATATGGCTGGCACATGATCATAGGGGTATATGTGGCTGGCACATGATCATAAGGGTATATGTGGCTGGCACATGATTATAGGGGTATATGTGGCTGGCACATGATTATAGGAGTATATGTGGCTGGCACATCATCATAAGGGTATATGTGGCTGGCACATGATTATAGGGGTATATGTGGCTGGCACATGATTATAGGAGTATATGTGGCTGGCACATGATTATAGGGGTATATGTAGCTGGCACATGATTATAGGAGTATATGTGGCTGGCACATGATTATAGGGGTATATGTGGCTGGCACATGATCATAGGAGTATATGTGGCTGGCACATGATTATAGGGGTATATGTAGCTGGCACATGATCATAGGGGTATATGTGGCTGGCACATGACCATCGGGGTATATGTGGCTGGCACATTGTTATTTGGGCATCAGCAGCTGGCACATGATCATAGGGTACTGACACGTTTCGCCCGGTATAGGTCTTATTCCGCTGTGCTCCCGGTGTATTCGTGTACACAGCTCCCAGGTCTCCCCCAGGTTGTGACTCTCCTCCCCTCTTTGCAGAGGTTTCAGGTTTGGGGTGGGGATCACCCCGGAGCCCGGCCTCCTCTCTCATTGGACGGCTGCAGGGAGAAGCTGTCAGCCCATGTGGCGTGGCCGGCAGAGGATGTCTGTCATTTAAATAGACGGTGCCGCTCCGAGAGTGAGGCTGAGAGCTCCGAGACATCCCAGAGACTGCACCAGGGGGCACCGGAGAGACCTCACCAGGGAGGGGGCACAGGAGGAGACTGCTGCATCACCTGAAGAGACCCTCAGACACATCGGCCAGGCAGAGGTAAGTGCCAGAGATGCCACCCAGCACATCTAGGGCATCAGCGACCTGGATCCAGAAAAGATGGAGCAGAGGGAGGGACATCAGGGAGCAGATCTGCAAGACAATGCACAAAATGTGCCCATGATCTCCCCCAGGGAGGGCATTGCCTGGATGGTGGTCTGCCAGGCATTATACCCACAGCATGGCCGACCCTTTATATCTCCCATTATTGGTACTTTTCTCATTGGACCAACCCAGGAAAATGGGCCTTAACCCTGGAGTGAAGATGATTTATTATTCATTGGTTATTTATTACTTATTTATTGTAATCCCTATTATTGTTATTCATGACTTATTTATTATCACTATTGCTGTTATTTATTATTATTATTATTATTATTATTATTATTATTTTGCAAAATAATCATAAAATATGGTATTAGATGTGTAGCATACAATGCATGTGACTGCAAAGGATCTCCAAAGACAAGAGGGCCCATACCTCGTAGCAGCTTGTCCCCTGTGTGTGTATATATATATATATATATATATATATATATATATATATACATACATAGATTGTGTCAGCAGATAAGAGCCATTTGGCCCATCTAGTCTGCCCAATATTCGGAATACTTCTGAAAATACAGCAAAAATGTTTTGATTTGCATCTATATATATATATATATATATATATATATATATATACACATATAAGATTATCAGTGACTCTGGGGTATAAGATTATCTAAGTAGTTTATATGGGTTGTGTGGCATGCGATACCCCTACCTGCTGACTGGCATGTGCTGGATCACGGGGGCATAACTATAGGGGGTTGTACATGGTTGACACAGGGCCCTGTCACCGATTTTGCATTGGGGCCCAGAAGCTACATATGGGATGAATAGATCTTTTTTACAGGCCCCTATAATTTATGGACTTCCACCGATGTTATCTTGTGATCGCCAAAGGTGGAATTCCCCTTTAAGTGGCAAGTTCAGTGCTTGACACTCTTTCTTAGTGAGTCCTGAGAACGGATTTGATTGGAGACAATTTGAGAAAAAAATTTTAACCTGTTACATAGTAACCTGAACTTAAAGGGGTATTCCGGGTAAAAACATTTTATCCCCTATCCAAAGGATAGGGGATAAGATGTCTGATCGCGGGGGGTCCGCTGCTGAGACCCCCGCGATCTCTATGCGGGTGCTGAAACCTCCGGGTTTCCGGGACTGGGGACGTGACGTCACGCCCCCTCCATTCATGTCTATAGGAGGGGGCGTGACGGTCATCACGCCCCCTCCCATAGACATGTATGGAGGCGGTGTGGTGTGACGTCAAGTCCCCAGTCCCGGAAACCCGGAGGTTTCCCAAACTGGAGATTCAGCACCCGCATAGAATGCGGGTGCTGCAAGGAGATTGCGGGGGGTCTCAGCAGCGGGCCCCCCGCGATCAGACATCTTATCCCCTATCCTTTGGATAGGGGATAAAATGTTTTTGCCCGGAATACCCCTTTAACACAGAGATGAACCCGTTACTTTTAGTATCCAAATAATAAGAATATTCATATACTATACATCAATTGGAAACATCCATAGGGTTAGACACCACCAGCAGATATTTAGGAATATTGGTTATGAGTTCCCAGGGATTTTCTAGCCCTGACTTAACCCATTATGCTTAAATAAATGAGGGTTTGGTACAACATTTAGAGTTCTTCCATAACCTTTTAGGCCAGACTGAGGAGCATGGCCTTAGTAAGTTCCATTATATAGGCCATGAGTAGGACATGTTCCTTCATACTAATAGTGGCCAACTCATCTCCGGCGCACATCTATTGGATGCTTTCCATTAAAGGGGTTCTCCAGAAATGACATTGAATAATGGACCAGAATGAGCAGGTCTCAGTGCTCCCCTGACGTTTCATGAATGTCATTACTTGAGTGCCCCCTTAATATAAGTACTCTGGCAGCTACAACGCTGGCGCAGAGGTTGACTCAATCATCCGCCATCTTTATCTATAAATTCATACAGCCACTTTCTGATCCAGAAAGGACATTTTTTTTAATCTCCTTGAGGAAACCTGGGCCTGTTCGTCACATAACAAGGCTTTGTAGGGCACGAGTAATCCCATCTGCGTACCATCATCGCGGAGCTTCACGGAGGAGGCATTTTCCTAGCTGACATCCACAATCCTGCATGTGTTAAGATGGTGCTCAGCTCCTTAGGCACAAAATGCCTTCCCTTACAGTAGCTGCATAAATAAAGCACACTGTTCTACCCTATGGGGCCGAGTCTCATTCTAATTCACAGCTAGGAGTGAACCAGGCCCGAGTGCTGCCATGGGAAGAAGGGCCTCTTTGCTAATTCATCACGGCTTTGTGCTCGATTCAGAGGGAGACATTTACCCCCTCCCCTTATGTGTTACCCGCATGATGGCGAGCGTTCTCTGTAACTCTTTTATATTAGATACGATGAATTGATAGGATATAATATATACATTTCAATGTAGTATAATTCAATATTCTACCATTATTTCACAGAAATATGTATATTTATGTAATATACTCTGTTATATGATATACAGTATAATACAATATGCTAGAGATATCTATATATATATATATAATCAGTTATATGTTATATCGTATAATATATATATATATATATATATAGTTTATTCATGTATATGTTGTATTGTATAATATATATATATATATATATATGTAGTTTATTCATTTATATGTTATATCGTATAATATATATATATGTAGTTTATTCATTTATATGTTATATTGTATAATATAATATATATATGTAATTTATTCATTTATATGTTATATCGTATAATATAATAATATATATATGTAATTTATTCATTTATATGTTATATTGTATAATATATATGTATGTAATTTATTCAGTTATATGAAACACAGTATAATACAATATTATATCAGATACACTGAGAGTATATTATATGTATACAAGTTAATGTTGTCGTGTAGCAGTAGGACACACGTGTCTGATAGCCACACCCACATGTCTTTGTTGCCCATGGAAACCAATCACAGTGCAGCTTTCATTTTGTCAAGGGAAGAGTAGAAAATGAAAGCTCATCTCTGTATGGTTGCTCTGGGCAACAAAGGCACTTCTGTTAAATCTTTCCCTTATTGGTGGCACAATTTGTATGATAAATAGTAATTTTTTATGCAGAGTATCCATAATATGTAGGCATGGTTTTCTGCTACATGTGGATCAGAGCTACATAGTACCGTACTCTCATTGTAGCCCTGACCACCAGTACGTAGGACCGTACTCTCATTGTAGCCCTGACCACCAGTACATAGGACCGTACTCTCAGTGTAGTCCTGACCACCAGTACATAGGACTGTACTCTCAGTGTAGCCCTGACCACCAGTACATAGGACCATACTCTCAGTGTAGTCCTGACCACCAGTACATAGGACCGTACTCTGTGTAGTCCTGACCACCAATACATAGGACTGTACCCTCAGTGTAGTCCTGACCACCAGTACATAGGACTGTACCCTCAGTGTAGTCCTGACCACCAGTACATAGAACCGTACTCTCAGTGTAGCCCTGACCACCAGTACATAGGACCGTACTCTGTGTAGCCCTGACCACCAGTACATAGGACCGTACTCTGTGTAGCCCTGACCACCAGTACATAGGACCGTACTCTGTGTAGCCCTGACCACCAGTACATAGGACCGTACTCTCAGTGTAGTCCTGACCACCAGTACATAGGACCGTACTCTCAGTGTAGTCCTGACCACCAGTACATAGGACTGTACTCTCAGTGTAGCCCTGACCACCAGTACATAGGACTTTACTCTCAGTGTAGCCCTGACCACCAGTACATAGAACTGTTCTCTCAGTGTAGTCCTGACCACCAGTACATAGGACCGTACCCTCAGTGTAGCCCTGACAACCAGTACATAGAACTGTACTCTCAGTGTAGCCCTGACCACCAGTACATAGGACTGTACTCTGTGTAGCCCTGACCACCAGTACATAGGACCGTACTCTCAGTGTAGCCCTGACCACCAGTACATAGGACCGTACTCTCAGTGTAGCCCTGACCACCAGTACATAGGACCGTACTTTCAGTGTAGCCCTGACCACCAGTACATAGGACCATACCCTCAGTGTAGTCCTGACCACCAGTACAAAGGACCGTACACTCAATGTAGCCCTCACCACCACTATGTATGACTATCCCCACAGCGCAGCCCTGACCGCGGTCGCGGTGCGGCGGTGGGGGGAGCGGTGGTGGTGATAGGACTCAGGACCCCCGGACAGGCAGGGGGAGAGAAGCGGGTGGCGGCGGTGGCCTATGGCACCGCAAAAGCCACTGCAGTTCATTGATTTAACGCGCCCGCTTTAAATAAGTGATCTACAGCGGTGTCGCGGGGGGATAAATAGCCGATAACTTATACCGGAATATCGGTATAAGTTATCGGCACTAACCTCCACAGATTATCGGTATCGGCCCTAAAAAAACGATATCGGTCGATCCCTACTACTTAGAACCGTACCTTCCTTGTAGCCCTGACCAACGTCACATAGGACTGTCCACACAGTGTAGCTTTGACCTCCACTATATAGGACCATACCCTCAGTGTAGCCCTGACCACCACAGCATAGGAGCATGTTCTCCTTGTAGCCCTGACCAACAATGTGTAGGACAAACTTTCAGTATAATCCTCACCCCCACTACATCGGATGCCCTTATTGTAACCATGACAACACTATGTAGGACTGTCTCCATAGTGTAGCCCTAACCACCTCTACCTGTCCCCTTATTGTAGATTTGATTATGTTACATAGCACCATACGCTGAGTGTCGCCCTGACTACCACTACATAGGACAATACCCTCAGTGTAGCCATGACCACCCCTGCATAGTAACATACCCTCAGTTTAGCAGTGACCCCCTTTTCATAGGACCGTTGCCTCAGCGTAGCTCTTCCCTAAAGACCACAACATATAGTTGTCAAAGAGCTCCTCTGAAGCAGGTGTCATGATATATTTCCTAACATTGCAAGTATTATTATCCGTTTTTATTGATCATAAATTGTTGTTCCTAGTTGGTATTACCTCTATATTGTCTGTGTCAAATACACTTGGGCCAAACTCTTAGTGACTCTATCAGTATTATTTTATCTGAATATTACATGGGGAGAGCAAACAGACTTAAAGCAGGTGTCGTCCTTGGTTAGGGTTGAATCCAGGACCCCAGTGCTATCCCATAAGCCACCACCAAAAATCCTGTGTTCCTGTGGTAGCCTGCGGGAATATGGAGTCTTTCTCACAGCTCTTAGCTTGTTTGATACTTTGTTAGGTTAGGTTCACACTACGGAATTTCCGCCTGCAATTCCGCTTTGAAATTGCAGGCAGAAATTCCGCCTGCTAAAATGTATAGTGTAATGAATGGGTTTCCGTTCACAAATTCACACTTCAGAATTTTTGGAGCGGAATTTGTGAACAGAAAATCCGCTTGGAAATTGTTCATTCTTCAGGTGGAAATACTTGCAGAACACATTGCAGTCTATTGGAGACTGCAGTGTCCGCAGGGTCCTAGCGCCGACTGATTCCGTCAGCGCTGGCTGCACTCGAAATCTCTGGGCGGAAATTTTCTGCCCGGAGATTCCGCAGTGTGAACCGAGCCTTAGGGTCTATTCGCATGGCAGAATTTCCGCTTGCAGAATTCCGCCTCAAATTAAAGTCCATAGACTACTATGGGATTCCGCACTCACATTCACACTTCTGAATTTCCGCTTGCGAAGTCTATGGGCTTTAATCTGAGGCGGAATTCCGCAAGCAGAAATTCAGAAGTGTGAATGGGAGTTCGGAATCCCATAGAAGTCTATGGGCTTTAATTTGAGGTGGAATTCCGCAAGCGGAAATTCTGCCATGTGAATAGACGCTTAGGCTAAATTCACACTGTGGAATTTCTGGGCAGAATTTCTGCTGGAGATCGATCTGGCAGCACTAGGACCGTGCGGACTACATTGCCATCCACAAAATTTGGAGTCCCTGCATCGCTCAGCTAAACATGGGATCTTGATGTCCAAAATACAACTTTCATCAGTGCAATTATGTAATATGATTTTACACATAAATATTGTGTAGTATGGACTATAATATATAGGTCCGCCGCTCCGGACCTTCGCCACTGCCCTGGATCGTTGCTCTCCATCGCCGTCATCACGTCGCTGCGCATGCCGTTCCTATTGGATAATGGGACGGAGTACGCAGCGATGTGATGATGACGAAGGAGAGCGATGGCCATACAGCGGAGCATGAAGAGGACGGTCCGGAATGTCGGGGACAGGTGAGTGACACTCACAGGGGCACATTAAACGGCTACCCGGTGGCAGCTGAAGCAGTCTGCGCTGCTGGATAGCCATTTATGTGATGGCCCGACATATAAAAGCATCGTACGTTGATGCTGCCTTCAACATAGGATGGCCTCTGAAAGGCCATTGTATGTTGAAATGATCGTATGTCGGGGCCATCATAGTTTGGGGGTCACTGTACAGTGCTAACTATATAGATCTCTTCCCTGTCTATACACTCCAACTCCCATCAATGATTCCCCACAGCCTCACTTTCAGGCAGACTCTCACCTAGTTTTAAAGGCCAGTGACGATCTGCCTTCAGCACCTGTGCTGATCTGGACTAGTGTTAACACTTGAAGTGCCCCAGGAACGGGAATAAATGCCCCACTACCAAACCTGCCTTTCATCTCATAAAAAATCAGGCCAGATAACAGGACTTACCAAAGTCCATTGAAAGCTAAGTCTCACCAGGGATTTAACAATTTCTGGATTTCCAATATCTCACACAGCTTTTTCTGGATGAGATATGTGCTTCCTGAAACCTGGTATCCACATATGACATTCCTATCACTGTCTCACAATGGACACTGCTTAACAGTGTGAAAGAATCCTAATAACTATGTAATTACATAAGAAGGGTCAATACAGAGTTCTGGATGGGAAACACTGCTCTAGAGGACAAATCTCCAACTCAGAAGGGGGTTCTTTACTGTAAGAGCAGAGAGACTGTGGAACTCTCTTCCAGATAAAGCTGTCATGGTGAACTTACTAAAAGAGTTCAGAACGGGCCTGGATACATTTCTGGAACATAAGGGCTTATTCACATAGGTAAAAACTGTTATAAAAAAAAAGGTCCCATTGATGTCAATAAGATCTTTCATGTTCTTTTTGAAATTGCATGTTTTTTTAACACTTTTTTAACCTGGTTTTGCTATGGTTTTTGCCCATGTGATTCACAAAATCTAGTTTTTTTTTCTGATTGCCAGATTTGGAGTCAGGAGATTGGACTGGATGGAAGTGTGTTGTTTTCAGTCTTACAGTCTATATAGGGGGAGATTTATGAAAACCTGGCCAGAGGAAAAGTTGCCCAGTTGCCCATAGCAACCAATCAGATCACTTCTTTCCTTTTTAACAAGGCCTCTGCAAAAGGAAAGAAGCGATCTGATTGGTTGCTATGGGCAACTGGTCAACTTTTCCTTTGCACAATTTTGATAAATCTCCCCCTGTGTTACTATGTAACAGTGATTCGTTGGAGATGTGAGAGAGAACATTGTGACTTTTAGCTGACAGGTGATTAAACCAGTTTCTATTTCCTGCCGGTTACTGAGCCTATTACTGGGGATAAAGGCCCAAGCACATGAGTCAGCCATGATCAGAACTAGATGGAAACTACTAAAATGACATTTAAAGGGGTACTCTGGTGGAATTTTTTTTTTTTAAATCAACTGGTGCCAGAAAGTTAAACAGATTTGTAAATTACTTCTATTAAAAAATACCAGTACTTATTAGCTGCTGAATACTACAAAGGAAATGATTTTCTTTTTGGAACACAGTGCTCTCTGCTGACATCACGAGGACAGTGCTCTCTGCTGACATCTCTGTCCATTTTAGGAACAGCATATGTTTGCTATGGGGATTTTCTCCTACTTTGGACAGTTCTTAAAATGGACAGAGATGTGAGCAGAGAGCACTGTGCTCGTGATGTTATCAGAGAGCTCTGTGTTCCAAAAAGAAAATAATTTCCTCTGTACTATTCAGCAGCTAATAAGTACTGGAAGGATTAAGATTTCTTAATAGAAGTAATTTACAAATCTGTTTAACTTTCTGGCACCAGTTGATTTAAAAAAAAAAAAAAAAAAAAGAGAGTTTTACACGGGAGTACCCCTTTAAGGGGAAGAGAATATGTCGTGTCAGACCCAGGACACATTCTATTACATCCTTGCTGTACCTTCAGTCACCTGTAGAGTGGGTATGCTGGGAGTCAGACCCCCCACCAATATGACCTATCCTAAGGATATGGCGGTTATGTTAATGTCCCAGAACACCCCTTTAAACAATTTGTAAACAAAATAAATGTTATTCTAAACTTCAAAACTTTTCTTTTGGCCACAGCACAAACATGGAGGACATTGTAATAGCTGGAATAGCGGGCAGGCTCCCAGAATCAGACAATCTGCAAGAATTCTGGGAAAACCTTATAGGAGGAGTGGACATGGTAACAGAGGATGACAGAAGGTGGAAACCGGGTAAGTGGTTACATCCATGGTGTAATGAAGACTATACTGTATATGTGATCTATGGAGACATTTATAGTCAGCATTTATTCTATTGTTAGCTATCTATCCCTAATGGGAAAAAAAAAAATGATTGTACTATCGACTAATATTTTTAAGGCAGTGACTTAGGCCAGCACCTGGCCGAAACGCGTCACTTCTGACCTGTTACCTGTTGCTTATGGCATGATGTAAAATAAAGCTACACTGATTTGATCTGCACCTGAGTTGGGGTTTTTTCCATATTCTCTAGTGTTTTGCCGTTGTATGACAACAAATAAAATTAATAAACAAAAAAATATATTATTGACAATAGAATAATAATAATAATAATAAATATATTTGTATATTATTGTTCCAGGACTATATGGATTACCAACCAGAAATGGAAAACTCAAAGAAATCAACAAATTTGATGCCTCCTTTTTCGGCGTCCACCCAAAACAAGCTCATACCATGGATCCACAACTGCGCTTACTTTTGGAAGTTTCCTACGAAGCCATAGTAGATGGAGGTGAGGTGTAGTATTCAAGTTACTCTGCTTATTTATTTCAGTATTTTAGATATGGAATTAAAGGGGTATTCCAGGAAAAAACTTTTTTTTTTTTTATATATCAACTGTCTCCAGAAAGTTAAACAGATTTGTAAATCTATATATATATATATAAAACTCAACGTGTGTGTGTGTGTATGTATGTGTATGTATGTATGTATGTATGTGTATGTATATATGTATGTGTGTGTATGTATGTGTGTATGTTCCACAAAAACTTCCAAACGGCTAAAGATATTAACATGAAACTTGGCACACATGTTACTTATATGTCAACAACAAACGTAGGATAGGTGATTTAACCCTTACTCACCCCCATTTGCCAGGGGCGGGGTTTATGTTTAAAGTCCCATACAAGTCAATGGGAAATATATGTTACTGCATAACTTCCAAACGGCTGGAGATATTTCGATAATACTTGGTCACATGTTACTTATATGTCCACTTAAAATATTGGATAGTTAATTTAACCCTTAACTACCCCCATGTGTGAGGGTCGGGGTTTTTGTTTAAAGTCCCATGCAAATCAATGGGAAATGTATGTTCCTGCATAACTTCTGTACGGCTGGAGATATTTCAATACCTTGTACACATATTATGGGACGGGATATGAGGTCGGGATAGGAGGTCGAGATAGGAGGACGGGATAGGAGGACGGGATAGGAGGTCGGGATAGGAGGATGTGATATGAGGATGGGATATGACAACAATATATGAGGATGGGATATGACAACAATATATGAGGATGGGATATGAAGTTAAAAGCTTCCTCCTTTGTTGATTTTCCTCCACAACAAGGATTAGGAAGGAAAAAATGGGCAACGCCGGGTACTCAGCTAGTTATAAATAAAATAGGAGTACGCGCTGGGAAAAATAGCAGTACAAAAAAAACAATGAATGTTAAAGAAACAATTGCCTACCTTCCAACTAGTAGTGCTTCAGTAGTAGCAATAGTGTTCTGAAACATGAATATTATATTTTAAGTAACTGTAAAAATAGTTGCAGGTAGCTACTAAGTGAGTGAAGAAATGATTACATGTAAAACTACCTGGTAAAAGAAGTGCCGTATAAAATAATGACTTCTATTAAAAAATCTTAATCCTTTCAGTACTTATGAGCTGCTGAAGTTGAGTTGTTCTTTTCTGTCTAAGTGCTCTCTGATGACATGTGTCTCGGGAACTGTCCAGAGTAGAAGCAAATCCCCATAGCAAACCTCTTCTACTCTGTGCAGTTCCCGAGACAAGCAGAGGTGTCAGCAGAGAGCACTGTTGCCAGACAGAAAAGAACAACTCAACTTCAGCAGCTGATAATTATTGAAAGGATTAAGATTTTTTAATCGAAATAATTTACAAATCTGTTTAACTTTCTAGAGCCAGTTGATATAATAATTTTTTTTTTTTTTCCATGTTTAATAGATAACCTATTAATTGTAAAAAAGAAGACATTACCAGTACTTATATTACAATTTTAAGTAGCAAAGTTGATGATTTTATACATCCCTGTAGATAGGGGATGATGGCCTACTTGAGATAGTAAATTAGACGGAGTCCAGAAGATGTGTAGTGTGGCTTTTAGGACTATTCCATGATCCTTATTTGTAAAAGCTGCAGGTCCTGTACAAGTTACAAAGAAAGGTATGGAGCCAACCTTAAGTTGAGGTCCACTTTCAAGGACCCCTTAGCAATTGGTATGCCCACCCTTGTAATCCACCATCCCTAGAACATTCTATGTGGGTCAATGGATCTGTTTCACATTTTCCTGATGGTTTGTACAAAAAAAATATTTCTGAAATGTATATTTTTGAGACTGTGGCATTCAAGGTGTAGTCCGCTGCTCAGAGTTTGGAACAAACTGTTCTGAACGCTGGAGCCGCTGTTGGGAGCTCGTGACGTCATAGCCCTGCCCCTCATGATGTCACGCCCCCTCCCATAGACTTGCAGTGAGGGGGCGGGGCTATGACGTCACAAGCTCCCGGCTCCTGTGTTCAGAACAGTTTGTTCCAAACTCTGAGCAGTGGAGTACCCCTTTAAAATGAAGCTAACATTGTAACCCTAAAAATCATACTTGTGGAAGCATTTTGACGTCTTTTTATGTTTGATGCAGGTATGAACCCATCAGATATACGTGGCACAAAGACTGGCGTCTGGATAGGCGTTAGTGGATCAGAAGCAGGAGAGGCCTTTAGCCGAGATCCAGAAGAGTTGCTTGGGTATAGCATGACTGGATGCCAACGTGCTATGTTTGCCAACCGTATATCGTACTTCTTTGATTTTAAAGGTGGGTTTTGACCATGTATAGGGTGTCGCCCTAATCATGTAGTAATAAACAACCTTTTTCTCTATAGCTTTTAATCACATATATTTAAAATACTTATTTTTAACTTATTTTTAGGGCCAAGTCTTTCTATAGACACTGCTTGCTCATCCAGCTTATTGGCTTTAGAAAATGCATACAAGGCGATCTACCATGGGCAGTGCGATGCTGCAATTGTAGGTGGTGTCAATTTGCTGCTTAAACCCAACACATCAGTACAATTTATGAAGCTGGGCATGCTGAGCCCAGATGGAACATGCAAGTCTTTTGATGCCTCAGGTAAGTGTTATAAGACTTTGTATATTGTTTATGGAAAGAGACACATAACTATTCTTCACAGTAGACACACACGGCACTGCTATACTGGATCCATGTAGGTACTAAGGACTGACACATCAGATCCAGTTCCGGACCTTTCCACAATTGCGCAGTCTGTGATGCTCACGGACCAGAAGATATATACAACTTCATAAAGACTGTCCGTGAGAATGAACGATCAGGGCACTCAGGGCTTCTACCGTATACTTTACTGAAGATCCAGGTTTCACATCACAGGTGCGAGACAGACATAAACTTTAGCAGGGCTGCTTCTCCGGGCAACGGTGCCGTTTCACGCTTGGATTGCACTTCGACTGGCCCACTGGTGGGCCAGTCAAAGCGCAATGCAAGCTCGAAATGGCAACATCACCCAGAGAAGTTTATGTCTGTCTGCTAAAGTTTATGTCTCAATATATAGTAGGACTTCGTAAGTACAGTAATCACGGCGCTGATCAGGCAAGGATCCGTAAGCAGAAGAGTATCCACCATCAGGTTTATTAAAATCAATGCAACGCGTTTCGCTGCTCATGCGCAGCTTCATCAGGCATAGCAATTGGGAGCAACACCCAGGGTTATATACCCTGATGGTGTTAACCCCTGAAGGACATAAGCAAATATAATAGACAGATATTTACAAGCATACATACTAAAATATAACATAAATGATCACAATGGATTAGATAACATAAATTATTATAAAAGAGAGGAAAAGTACCGTATTATAAAAGAAAAAGAAAAAAACTGAAAAATAGAAAAAAATTAAAAATATATAACACCATCAGGGTATATAACCCTGGGTGTTGCTCCCAATTGCTATGCCTGATGAAGCTGCGCATGCGCAGCGAAACGCGTTGCATTGATGTTAATAAACCTGATGGTGGATACTCTTCTGCTTACGGATCCTTGCCTGATCAGTGCTGTGATTCCTGTACTTACGAAGTCCTACTATATATTGTAACAATTACCCAGGAAGACTGCAGACGGGCTTATCGTTTTCACACATGTATACCATTGTTGTGTATGTTGTTACGCGATACTCCACAAGGAGCGCCTTTGCTTTTTCTTTTCAAAGTTTATGTCTGTCTTGCACCGTCTATCTCGTGATGTGGAACCTGGATCTTCGATAAAGTATACTGTAGCAGCAATGGTGAGTGCCCTAATCTTTCATTCTTATGGACAGTAGACGCACAACTATGATATCCCCCACATCTGTCCTATACAAGTCTTATACAAGATTATGTGATGACAAAAAGTGACACCTCCACGTGGATAATTGAAAAAAAAATTGTTAAAATGGTAAGATTAAGCAATTTATTTTCTGTAAGGGGAATGTGGGTTTGTCCTAGACAATAAACATATCCTTGATAAAGAAGTATTTCTTGTCCTTACTTTATAATTTCCCATTGTACTTCAGAAGTTCAGGTTGTAACAAGTAAATGACAGCATAGTGGGATTAGACGTCTGCTTGATGTTTTAGCTGATGTCATTCTTGCTTGTTTTATGTTGCTGATTTAGGGAATGGATATTGTCGTTCAGAAGGTGCTTGTGCTGTCCTGGTCACTAAGAAGTCTCTGGCAAAACGAGTGTATGCTACCATTGTGAATGCTGGAAGCAATACAGACGGCTATAAAGAACAAGGTGCGACCCTTCAAGGAGGACAATGTGGTCTGTGTAGATTTAAGGGGTACTCCGGTGGAAAACTTTTTTTCTTAAAATCAACTGGTGCCAGAAAGTGAAACAGATTTGTAAATGACTTCTATTAAAAAATCTTAATCCTTCCAGTACTTATTAGTTGCTGAATACTACAGAGGAAATTATTTTCTTTTCGGAACACAGAGCTCTCTGCTGACATCATGACCACAGTGCTCTCTGCTGACATCTCTGTCCGTTTTAAGAATTGTCCAGAGTAGGAGAAAATCCCCATAGCAAACATATGCTGCTCTGGACAGTTCCTAAAATGGACAGAGATGTCAGCAGAGAGCACTGTGCTTGTCATGTCAGCAGAGAGCTCTGTGTTCCAAAAAGAAAAGCATTTCCTCTGTAGTATTCAGCAGCTGGTAAGTACTGGAAGGATTAAGATTTTTTAATAGAAGTAATTTACAAATCTGTTTAACTTTCTAGCACTAGTTGATTTAAACATAAATAAATAAATGTTTTCCACCAGAGTACCCCTTTAAGGGCAGCTAGTGAATTAGTATCTGGATTCCTAAGTCTTGGCCCTTTTATTTTATATATATATATCACTGGGTATAGAATAATAGATTCCCCCTTACCGATCCCCCCCTTACCAAGGATAATTGATTTTGGAAGGTACTGATTCTCTGTACCAACTGGTGTAGGGAGTCCTATAGGCCAGGCAGTGCTCCCTGGGAAATAGGTATGCAAATGTGTCCCCCTGCCTGTGGGGAAAGCTGTCTCCATAGTGCCATCCATTGGTAAATCAATATTTGACCCATTAAATAGCCTTTATACATGACTAGGGATGACTTTTGATGCTTATTTGGGTATTTGTGTGTCAATTATGCAGCGTTTCTTTTTTTCTCCCTGCAAGTTTAGTTACTTTTAGTTTATAATGTTTTCATGCTTGCTACAAGGGAAGTCATTTTAACATGCACTGAATTTTACAGGAGCTTGCATTAAGCATGTGTTTAAAAACAGCAGTAAATCTTAGCATACGGGGCTGCAGTGTAAAGCATGGGGAAGGGATAGAACAACAGCCAGAGCCACTGATAAAGCCAAGTTCACATTATGATTGAGCCTTTTGTAGCACGTGTATATCAACAACCTGTCAAAAGGGGATGCCGACATATACAAGCACAGACATGCACCGGCCCCATAATCTTTAATGGCCTAAATGTTTTTAGCTAATGACTACACTGGGGTCATTTTCCAAATGTAGATGTGTTTCGACATGAGCCCTTAGGCCTGTATATTGTCATTTTAGGGTCCAAGCCCAAACATGTTAACATTCAGAAAATGACCCAAACTTAGTCACTAGCTGATTATGGCATTAAAGGGTTACTCCACCCCTAGACATCTTATCCCCTATCCAAAGGATCTCTCCGGCAGCACCCCTGTCATCTGGTGCATGGAGCGAGCTTCGCTCTGTGCCTGACGACTGACGATGCAGGGGTCGGGGGATCGTGACATCACTGCCCCGCCCCCTCATGATTTCAAGCTCTGCACCCTCAATGCAAGTCGATTGGAGGGGGTGGGGGTCCCCAGCGGCAGGACCCCCGCGATCCTTTGGATAGGGGATAAGATGTTTAGGTGCGGAGTACCCCTTTAAAGTCTATGGGGCCCATGGTTGTCTGTGCACATATGTCATCATCCCATTTAGACAGGTTGCTGATGTATACAGTGGGGATCAAAAGTTTGGGCACCCTGCAAAATTTATAGCATGCACTGCCCCCTTTGCAAAGCTGAGACCTGCCAGTGTCATGGATTGTTCTCAACTCAACTCATCTGACCTTGCCCCAACAATCAGCACCATGGGTTCTTCTAAGCAGTTGTCTAGAAATCTGAAACTGAAAATAGTTGATGCTCACAAAGCTGGAGAAGGCTATAAGAAGATAGCAAAACATTTTCATTTGTCAATATCCTCTGTTCGGAATGTAATTATGAAATGGCAGTCATCAGGAACAGTGGAAGTTAAAGCAAGATCTGGAAGACCAAGAAAAATATCAGACAGAACAGCTCGCAAGATTGTGAGAAAAACTATTCAAAACCCACGTTTGACTGCACAATCCCTCCGGAAAGATCTGGCAAACACTGGTGTTGTGGTACACTATTTCACTATAAAGAGATACTTGTACAAATATGGTCTTCATGGAAAAGTCATCAGAAGAAAACCTCTTCTACGTCCTCACCACAAAAATCAGCGTTTGAACTTTGCAAATGAACATATAGACATACCTGATGTATTTTGGAAACAAGTTCTGTGGACCGATGAGGTTAAAATTCTACTTTTTGGCCGGAATGAGCAAAGGTACGTTTGGAGAAGAAGGGGAACAGAATTTAATGAAAAGAACCTCTGTCCAACTGTTAAGCATGGGGGCATCAATCATGCTTTGGGGTTGTATTGCAGCCAGTGGCACAGGGAACATCTCACGAGTAGAAGGAAAAATGGATTCAATAAAATTTCAGCAAATTTTGGATGCTAACTTGATGCCATCTGTGAAAAAGCTGAAGTCAAAGAGAGGATGGCTTCTACAAATGGATAATGATCCTAAACACACCTGGAAATCCACGGGGGATTACATCCAGAGGCGTAAACTGAAGGTTTTGCCATGGCCTTCACAATCTCCTGACCTCAACATAATTGAAAATCTATGGATAGACCTTAAAAGAGCAGTGCGTGACACACAGACCAGAAATCTCAAAGAACTGGAAGACTTTTGTAAGGAAGAATGGGCAAAGATACCTCAAGCAAGAATTGAAAGACTCTTGGCTGGCTACAAGCTGTGATACTTGCCAAAGGGGGCAGTACAAGATGTTAACTCTGCAGGGTGCCCAAACTTTTGCAGATGCCATTTTTTTTGTTTTCTGTTATTTTAAAAGTGTAAATGATGGAAATAAAATCTAACTTTTGTTGACATATTATAAGAATGTCTAATCTGTAATTTGATGCCTTTTGGAGATTTTTCCATCTTTCCTTTGCTTCTTTATGCACATTAATACAAATTTTTACCTGTGGTGCCCAAATTTTTGATCCCCACTGTATGTGCCACAAAAGGCACAAAAGTAGTATAAAGACACCCTAGCACATGGGGTGTGCTTCAGATCACCGCACACTGTAAAACCTTTAAAACTTTAACTTGAAAATTTTAAGACAACCAAGCAGATAAGCGTTGGTCCCAAACTATAGACATGCCCTGATGGAGAAGATTTAAAGAAATGCCAAACACTTCTAGAATGACTATACTGACTACTTTTCCTTTTGTTTCTCTCTTTTACCCATACTTTAGGCCAGATTTATGTATTCTAAATTGTTCAGAACTGGTGCACTATACTGGGGTCTGTAGGGTCCTTGCAGAAGTCTCCTAGCACTCGAATCTCTTTCTATGACAGAAGTGTATATGGATCCTGTGAAACAAGAATAACCTTAATGTTGTCTGGTTAATGAAAAGCAGAGAGCTTGGGGGGGGGGGACTGGGGTAAATGTCCTCATTGTAAGGTGGAGCGTTCTCTAAGAAACATTGACCTCCGCCTCATCTGTATTCTGCAAAGCTGTCTTCTCTAGTTAGTGAAAATGTTCTAAAGACTCTTCTGTCTTCTGCCAATAGGAGTGACCTTCCCATCCGGTGAAGTGCAGCAGCAGTTGCTGAACACTTTGTACCAAGAGGCTGGAATCCAGACCAGTGAGGTGGAATATGTGGAGGCCCATGGTACAGGCACTAAGGTAGTAGGACATTACAATACTGGCATATTGTGCAGCGGTACTATTTAGCAATGTATAGATCACTGTGTGGTCTAAAGGCTTCATGATTAAAGGGATACTCCGCCGAAGAACATCGTACACCCTATCCAAAGGATAGGGGATAAGATGTCTGATCGCTGGGGGCCCGCCGCTGGGACCCCCCACAATCTCCAGTGCACCACCCTAGTAATCCGTGAACGGAGCAAACTCCGCTCCGTGCCGGATGACTGGCGACTACAGCTTCCACGCCCGCTTCATTCATGTCTATGGGAGGAGGCGTGACGGCTATGTGACGTCACGAACATGAAGACTCCAAGCCTCCGTGTTCCGGCTGCTGCCGCTGCCGGCCCGGAGATGACGGGGGTCTCCAGTGGCGGGACCCCTGTGATCAGACATCTTATCCAGTATCCTTTGGATAGGGGATAGCATGTGTTTCGGCAGAGTACCCCTTTAAAGCTTCCTTTGGGATAGGTATGACTAGATCAGACTTGTTCCAGCACATTACTTTATAGTTCATTGCGGGATGCACGCTCACCGGACTGTGAATACACCAGCTTAAAATATCAGTATCCAAAGATATAAAAAAAGGTGACAGCATCAGTGAGCTGTACAAAACATTATACATTCTTTATTCCTCCATAAAAGCACAACTAGGTTTCAACAAATATAGTCTTTTTCATGCTTGAACCTGAAAAAGACTCTGAGTCGAAATGTCACTGTAGTTTTATAAAAGCACAAATTCCTCCACCGCAGCGACGGGATTGAGAGGCGCTGGACACGCAGATTGAAAGGGATCTCAAGTTTATTCACCCATGATGCAACGCGTTTCACAGTAAGACTGCTTCATCAGGCATAACCAGGTGAGTACAACCAATCAATATATAGGGCCCATGGAGTTAACCCTTCAAGCTGCCAGCTTAAAGGGACCATGCGCCCCATATATAACAATTCAGATATATAGAATAGATAAATAGAATGCATCGATGGTACAATAAAAACACAATATAAAAAAGATACATATGGACATGTACACATGCAATAATTAAAATGTTGTAATGAACAGCAGATGAAGGACATAAAAAATGAAAATAAATATAAATAAAAATATAGTAATATATATATATATATATATATATATATATATATATATATATATATATTCAGTACAGACCAAAAGTTTGGAAACACCTTCTCATTCAGAGTTTTCTTTACTTTCATGACTATGAAAATTGTAGATTCACATTGAAGGCATCAAAACTATGAATTAACACATGTGGAATTACATACATAACAAAAAAGTGTGAAACAACTGAAAATATGTCCTATTCTAGGTTCTTCAGTAGCCACCTTTTGCTTTGATTACTGCTTTGCACACTCTTGGCATTCTCTTGTTGAGCTTCAAGAGGTAGTCACCTGAAATGGTTTTCACTTCACAGGTGTGCTGGTGTGGAGGAGGAGGTGTGATGGTGTGGGGGGGCTTTGCTGGTGACACTGTTGGGGATTTATTCAAAATTGAAGGCATACTGAACCAGCATGGCTACCACAGCATCTTGCAGCGGCTGCTATTCCATCCGGTTTGCGTTTAGTTGGACCATCATTTAACAGGACAATGACCCCAAACACACCTCCAGGCTGTGTAAGGGCTATTTGACCAAGAAGGAGAGTGATTGGGTGCTTCACCAGATGACCTGGCCTCCACAGTCACCGGACCTGAACCCAATCGAGATGGTTTGGGGTGAGCTGGACTGCAGAGTGAAGGCAAATAGAGCCAACAAGTGCTAAGCATCTCTGGGAACTCCTTCAAGACTGTTGGAAGACCATTTCAGGTGACTACCTCCTTGAAGCTCATCAAGAGTATGAGTGTGCAAAGCAGTAATCAAAGCAAAAGGTGGCTAGAACCTACAATATGACATATTTTCACACTTTTTTGTTATGTCTATAATTCCACATGTGTTAATTCATAGTTTTGATGCCTTCAGTGTGAATCTAAAATTTTCATAGTCATGAAAATAAAGAAAACTCTGAATGAGAAGGTGTTTCCAAACTTTTGGTCTGTACTGTATGTGTATATATATATATTTCTACAAATGACAATTAGAAAAAAATAAAATTTTATATAAAAGATAGGTAAAAAAAAACGATATTTATATGGAGGAATAAAGACATTTGTTTTTTACTTTTGGCACCACCTATGGACGGTGTCACCTTTTTAAAATCTTTGGTCGCAAAAGTTACTTTTCTAACTATGCAGTGTTGAAATAAAGGAAAATGATCATGCTGTTCACCCACACTAATCCCAATACACTGGGTTATAGTGCGGGTGAACAAGAGACCGATGAGGGGTCACTGACTGCTATACCTACCTGCAAACTGGTGATCTGTCCAAAGATCGTCTTCCATCTCTCCTGAATTGCACACTGGAGGCGGGCCCGCCGTGGGTCACGTGGTGGCAAAAGGTTGGGCACCCTGGACCCAGCACCCTGCACCCAGAAGATGCACATACAGCAGTTTAGTTGTAGATAAATGTGTCTGTGATTCCTTTTCCTCCAAATGTTAGAATCAATTCTTCTTGTTTGACATAACTTGACCCACATCTACAATGTTGAAGCATCTTACCTCCAAAGGTCCTTATATCTAGAAGATTATAGAGCAACAACATAGAAATACTCTAGCACATTTACATATCTTCCTAATCTTGTGTCCTGCAGGTTGGAGATCCCCAGGAAGTAAACGGGATTGTGAGTGTTTTCTGCAGGTCAGAAAGAGAACCGTTGTTACTTGGCTCCACCAAGTCCAATATGGGCCATCCAGAACCTGCCTCTGGTCTTGCTGCATTATGTAAGGTGAGATAGGAAGCATATCTTGGGTCACATCAGTTAATTTGACTCTATAGAAACTATTTTAAACATATAATCTGGTGGCACAATCATCTTGTGAACCGGCATCAAATTAAAGGGGTATTCCGGCTTTATACATCTTATCCCCTATCCAAAGGATAGGGGATAAGATGTATGATCACAGGGGTCCCACCGCTGGGGACCCCCTTGATCTCGGTGCAGTCCCTGGCATTCTGTGCCAGGCGCTGCCTCCTAGACAGGGACGGCCACACCCCCTAGGGATGTCACGCCAAGCCCCCTCCATTTATGTCTATAGGAGGGGGCGTGGCGGCGTTGACATCATGTCCCCGTCTCGGAGACAGTGCCCAGCTTAGAATGCCAGGGGCTGCACCGAGATCGCGGGGGTCCCCAGCGGCGGAACACCTGCAATAATACATCTTATCCCCTATCCTTTTGATAGGGGATAAGATGTACATTGACCCCTCGACCTACGATGGCCCCGACATACGATAATTTCAACATACGATGGCCTCCCAGAGGCCATCGCATGTTGAAGGCTGCATCAACATACTATGCTTAGTTTTTTATGTCGGGGCCATTGCATAAACGGCTATCCTAGCCTAGCCGTTTAAGGTGCCCCGTGTGGTCCGGTGACGATCACTTACATGTTCCCGGTGCTCCTGACCGTCCTCTTCGGGATCCCCTGCATCTCCGTCACTCTCCATGGTCTTCATCACGTCGCTGCGCACGCCGTCCCGTCATTCAATAGGAGTGGCGTGCGTAGCGACGGCGATAAGGAACGACGATCCCGGGCAGCGGAACGGTCTGGAGTGACAGGGACACCACGGGTATGCGGCGACAGCGATGGACGGCGACATCCAGGGCAGCGGTGACGGTCCGGAGTGGCAGGGACAGGTGAGTATAACTTCCTATATTTAACATTGCACGGATCCCTCAACATACAATGGTTTCAACAAACGATGGTTCATTTGGAACAAATTACCATCGTATGTTGAGGGACCACTGTATAAAGCCCTAATACCCCTTTAATGGCGGCACGTTACGGCGATATTTGTGTTGCACAGCATTCACACCACACGAATACTGTAGAAAACTAAATGTTCAGCTTGCTAAGTCAATGATGGTTATGTGCCCCATGTCTTTTTTGGCACCTTTAACATCTGCCTATCCCTTTGTTACCATAAGTGATTCTATAATAGAATAGAAAAAGGAGTAATGGTGAAATCCTATTCCCTGGTGTTCCTCCGTAGACACAAGCTGCCTGGGTAGGCTGGCAGAGAAGCTACAGGGAATTTGATTTCCCCAGATCTGCTCTATTTTGAGTTCATCCTTAGGTAACACCACTGTATTTCAGCCAGATTTAGGTTGGCAAATAGTCTGGTAGTAGCCCTCCTATCTTAATAATGACGGTATAGCAACCACTTGACTATTAGGTGACCATTGTTTCATTTCTATATAGCTGCTTGCACAGAAGAGGTCACAAGAGTGTGCGATGTATTGCACAGTACTATCATACATGGGCGGTATTGGGTTCATGAAACACAAGCAGGGCAAAGCATGAAAAGACAACACAAGAATTAAAGGGGTATTCCGGGCAAAAACATCTTATCCCCTATCCGAAGTATAGGGGAAAAGATGTCTGATCGCGGGGGGGGGGGGGGGGGGGGGGCGGCACCGCTGAAACCCCCTGCAGCACCCGCATTGTACTCCAGTTTCGGAAACCTCCTCCACGCCACGCCCTCTTGTGACATCATGCCACGCCCCCTCCATCCATGTCTATGGGGGGGCGTGACTGCCGTCACGCCCCCTCCCATAGACATGAATGGAGGGGCGTGGCTTGACATCACGAGGGGGCATGCCGAATAATAGGATAAATTCAGGGCTCAAGTCCTGCAGGAACGCATGGGAACGGAGTTCCTGCACTTTTCCCACAGCAGGAACCCTGTTCCCATTATCAATAGTCCTGCAGGACCAGTCCTTGAGTGGAAATCTTGGGTGAGTTCCCACACTTTTTCTCCCAGGACTTGACCCCTGGATAAATGTTTAGGAACAAGAAGGATTTTTCGTGATGTCCTGTTTGTGTAGGAACAAAAAGCTCTGAGGAAGATATTGACAAGTAGAGGTAGAGTGGATCCGTATTACTTGTTTGCCTAAGTGTCAGTCACCCATAAGCCATGCACTTTGATCCAATAGACATGACAATTGAGGATAATAATTACACAGGCATTTGGGAAAGTAAGTAACTACATGGGAAGTTGCTGAGATCTATTGGGTTGAGACGGTAATATCAAGTTCTGGTATTTCGCTTCAGCCTATTAAACCTGTGTAAAATAGTTTTTACATTTTAGTATAAGCCAGCCTGTCTACTATAATACCCATGACCTCACTCAGCTTTGTAGTTATTGTGCAGATTATATAGACTCATTTAATGCTATGTCAGACAGGTTCAACCAATTTAAAGGGGTACTCTGATGGGAATTTTATTTTATTTTTTTTAATGAACTGGTGCCAGAAAGTTAAACAGATTTGTAAATTACTTCTATTAAAAAATCTTTATCCTTCCAGTACTTTTTTGCAGCTGTATGCTACAGAGGAAATTCTTTGCTTTTTGAATTTCTTTTTTGTCTTGTCCACAGTGCTCTCTGCTGACACCTCTGTCCATGTCAGGAACTGTCCAGAGCAGGATAGGTTTGCAATGGGGATTTTCTCCTGCTCTGGACAGTTCCTGATACGGGCATCAGGTGTCAGCAGAGAGCACTGTGGACAAGACAAAAAAAAAATTCAAAAAGAAAAGAATTTCCTCTAGCATACAGCTGCTAAACAGTACTGGAAGGGTAAAGATTTCTTAATAGAAGTAATTTATAAATCTGTTTAACTTTCTGGCACCGGTTCATTTAAAAAAAAAAAAAAAAAAAAGGTTTTTCACCGGAGTACCCCTTTAACCATTGAACTCTTTAGGTCTAGCTTTTTCCCAGCCCCTCACCAACCCCTGAATTTTCATGCTTTGTATAATCGTCATAGAATCCAGTATAGTAGTATTAGAACATTAGTTCAGTGTATAGAAAGGTCTTTCTAGGATAAAATGTGCACATATATAAGGGTATGGCTTGATACTATGTGTTGTTTCAATTTTATGCCAAAATAGGTCGTTCTCTCTCTTGAGCATGGTGTTTGGGCCCCAAATCTCCATTACAAGAATCCAAACCAAGATATCCCTGCTTTGCAAGATGGAAGAATTCAAGTGGTGACTGAACCCATTCCAGTAAAAGGTGGTATTGTTGGCATTAACTCTTTTGGATTTGGTGGCTCCAATGTTCACGTGATCTTGAGACCAAACGAGAAGACATTATCCTCCAGTGAGGGATCCCTTCCTCTTCCACGCCTGGTTCAGATATGCGGAAGGACACAGGAGGCTGTCGAGGCTCTGGTAGAGAAAAGTCAAAAACTTGCCAAAGACGGTAGTTTTGTGAACTTGCTAAATGACATCTCTGGAATGGCCTCTTTAGCCATGCCGTATCGGGGATACACACTTGTGGGAACAGAAAGTGATGTAAAGGAGATCCAGCAGACACAGGCATCTGGCAGACCTCTGTGGTACATTTGTTCAGGTGAGAATTTCCATCCCATTTTGTTTTCTGCCAGTAAGCGCTTGCAGTGTCCCTACGTGATATCAAAGGGGAACTGACAGCCAGTTCACCCGCACGAAACCCAATACATAGGATTATAGTGTGGGTGAACAAGATTAAAATGATGTATAATTTACCGGATCAGCATAGCTGTTCGGGAATTACCTGGTGTTGTAGCCTCTGTTGCTAATATGTAAATGTCGACCTGTGCACAATGGAGGCAGAATCCAGCATACCCAGCATCCCTGCTTCTGTCCCTTTTTGCTCTATATACCAACCCACCTGGTAAATATGGGCATATCGGGGCAGAAGGCACGGAGACAGGGATGCTGGATATGCTGATTCCTGCCTCCATTGTGGAAAGGACGACATATATCTGTTAGCAAGGAGGCTCATACACCACCATGTATCTCTGGAACAATGGTTATACATTGTAATCTGTTTGACCCGCACTATAACCCTGTGTAATGGGTTTAGTGCGCTTGAACCGGCTGCCAGTTTCATTTTTTTCACAGATTCATCTAGCTGGCCCTTCATGTCAAACTTTAAAGGGGTACTCCACCCCTGGACGCCTTATTCCCTATCCGAACAATAGTGGGATAAGATCGCAGGGGTCCGGCTGCAGGGATCCTCATGCGATCTCCGGGTGGTACCCCGGCGTTCTGAACATTTTTGTTCAGAACGCTGGTTCGGGCGGCTGTGGTTGTGACATCACATCATGCCCCCTCCATTCATGTCTATGGGAGGGTTGTGACAGCTGTGGTCACTCGTGGCAGCTGGGACACCCCCCCACGATCTCTGGGCGGCACTTCCGTGTTCGGAATATTTTTGGATCGGGGGACAAGATGTCACCGATACTGAACAAACACCCTACAGTTTACTGTAGGTAGCGGTGCACATAGAGAATGCTACACCAAAAAATAAAAAAATAGCACTAAACACAAAATATCAAAAAACATATATGTCTTTATTAGTTCAACTAAAAAACATTTTTAAAACACATACAGTGACATAAAGGCACCAGAACACATATAGAAAGTAGGTATGAAGGCTATACCCATAAACTGAGTATGAAATGTTACAATAGCGCATGCCAAGTAGCTATGCACAATACATATAAATATTCAACAGAAAATAAGACAGCAAAGAAAAACCTGGACATGTATAGTGCAAGGAATCATTTAGGATGCCAGACCGTACCTACAAAGCCCCAACGACCGTTTTGCTAACAAATTGCTTCCTCAGGGGGTCCCCTGAGGATGGGACGTGAAGGATATCATGCTGAACTTCAGGGTCTGATGGTAGGGGGGCATTGTTATATTTCTGCATTAAGCATCAAAAACACTTGTCCTATCCCTGAGATACCCTATCATTATGTCTTATGTTATATACAGGAATGGGGACACAGTGGAAAGGAATGGGTCACAGCCTCATGAACTTGGATATATTCCGTGAGTCCATTTTACGATCTGATGAAGCACTGAAAGGAACCGGACTGAAAGTGTCAGAACTTCTGCTCCATGCCGATGACAGCACTTTCGAGGACACTGTTCATGCATTTGTTGGGCTGGCTGCAATCCAGGTACACCCCTGATTAAACTCACTTATGGGAGATACTGTATATAATGTGAGGGGTGGACTCACTTATGGGAGATACTGTATATATAATGTGAGGGGTGGACTCACTTATGGGAGATACTGTATATATAATGTGAGGGGTGGACTCACTTATGGGAGATACTGTATATAATGTGAGGGGTGGACTCAACTTATGGGAGATACTGTATATAATGTGAGGGGTGGACTCACTTATGGGATATACTGTATATAATGTGAGGGGTGGACTCACTTATGGGAGATACTGTATATAATGTGAGGGGTGGACTCACTTATGGGAGATACTGTATATATAATGTGAGGGGTGGACTCACTTATGGGAGATACTGTATATAATGTGAGGGGTGGACTCACTTATGGGATATACTGTATATAATGTGAGGGGTGGACTCACTTATGGGAGATACTGTATATAATGTGAGGGGTGGAGTCACTTATGGGATATACTGTATATAATGTGAGGGGTGGACTCATTTATGGGAGATACTGTATATAATGTGAGGGGTGGACTCACTTATGGGAGATGCTGTATATATAATATGAGGGGTGGACTCACTTATGGGATATACTGTATATATAATGTGAGGGGTGGACTCACTTATGGGAGATACTGTATATAATGTGAGGGGTGGACTCACTTATGGGAGATACTGTATATATAATGTGAGGGGTGGACTCACTTATGGGATATACTGTATATATAATGTGAGGGATGGACTCACTTATGGGAGATACTGTATATATAATGTGAGGGGTGGACTCACTTATGGGAGATACTGTATATATAATGTGAGGGGTGGACTCACTTATGGGATATACTGTATATAATGTGAGGGGTGGACTCACTTATGGGAGATACTGTATATATAATGTGAGGGGTGGACTCACTTATGGGAGATACTGTATATATAATGTGAGGGGTGGACTCACTTATGGGATATACTGTATATAATGTGAGGGGTGGAGTCACTTATGAGAGATACTATATATATAATGTGAGGAGGGGACTCACTTATGGGAGATACTGTATATAATGTGAGGGGTGGAGTCACTTATGGGAGATACTGTATATATAATGTGAGGGGTGGAGTCACTTATGGGAGATACTGTATATATAATGTGAGGGGTGGACTCACTTATGGGAAATACTGTATATATAATGTGAGGGGTGGAGTCACTTATGGGAGATACTGTATATAATTTGAGGGGTGGACTCACTTATGGGATATACTGTATATATAATGTGAGGGGTGGAGTCACTTATGGGATATACTGTATATATAATGTGAGGGGTGGAGTCACTTATGGGATATACTGTATATATAATGTGAGGGGTGGAGTCACTTATGGGATATACTGTATGTATAATGTGAGGGGTGGAGTCACTTATGGGAGATACTGTATATATAATGTGAGGGGTGGATTCACTTATGGGTGATACTATATATAATGTGAGGGGTGGACTCACTTATGGGATATACAGTATATATAATGTGAGGGGTGGACTCACTTATGGGATATACTGTATATATAATGTGAGGGGTGGAGTCACTTATGGGATATACTGTATATATAATGTGAGGGGTGGACTCACTTATGGGAGATACTGTATATATAATGTGAGGGGTGGAGTCACTTATGGGAGATACTGTATATATAATGTGAGGGGTGGGCTCACTTATGGGATATACAGTATATATAATGTGAGGGGTGGACTCACTTATGGGAGATACTGTATATATAATGTGAGGGGTGGACTCACTTATGGGATATACTGTATATATAATGTGAGGGGTGGAGTCACTTATGGGAGATACTGTATATATAATGTGAGGGGTGGACTCACTTATGGGATATACTGTATATATAATGTGAGGGGTGGAGTCACTTATGGGAGATACTGTATATATAATGTGAGGGGAGGACTCACTTATGGGATATACTGTATATATAATGTGAGGGGTGGAGTCACTTATGGGAGATACTGTATATAAAATGTGAGGGGTGGACTCACTTATGGGAGATACTGTATATATATATATATATATATATATATATATACAGCATCTCCCATAAGTGAATCCACCCCTCACATTATATATATACAGTATCTCCCATAAGTGAATCCACCCCTCACATTATATATACAGTATCTCCCATAAGTGAGTCCACCCCTCACATTATATATACAGTATATCCCATAAGTGAGTCCATCCCTCACATTATATACAGTATCTCCCATAAGTGAGTCCACCCCTCACATTATATATACAGTATATCCCATAAGTGAGTCCACCCCTCACATTATATATACAGTATATCCCATAAGTGAGTCCACCCCTCACATTATATATACAGTATCTCCCATAAGTGAGTCCACCCCTCACATTATATATACAGTATATCCCATAAGTAAGTCCACCCCTCACATTATATATACAGTATCTCCCATAAATGAGTCCACCCCTCACATTATATATACAGTATATCCCATAAGTGAGTCCACCCCTCACATTATATATACAGTATCTCCCATAAGTGAGTCCACCCCTCACATTATATATACAGTATATCCCATAAGTGAGTCCACCCCTCACATTATATACACTATCACCCATAAGTGAATCCACCCCTCACATTATATATACAGTATCTCCCATAAGTGAGTCCACCCCTCACATTATATATACAGTATCTCCCATAAGTGAGTCCACCCCTCACATTATATATACAGTATCTCCCATAAGTGAGTCCACCCCTCACATTATATATACAGTATCTCCCATAAGTGAGTCCACCCCTCACATTATATACAGTATATCCCATAAGTGAGTCCACTCCTCACATTATATAATGTGAGGGGTGGACTCACTTATGGGAGATACTGTATATAATGTGAGGGGTGGACTCACTTATGGGAGATACTGTATATAATGTGAGGGGTGGACTCACTTATGGGAGATACTGTATATATAATGTGAGGGGTGGACTCACTTATGGGAGATACTGTATATATAATGTGAGGGGTGGACTCACTTATGGGAGATACTGTATATATAATGTAAGGGGTGGACTCACTTATGGGATATACTGTATATAATGTGAGGGGTGGACTCACTTATGGGGGATACTGTATATAATGTGAGGGGTGGACTCACTTATGGGGGATACTGTATATATAATGTGAGGGGTGGAGTCACTTATGGGATATACTGTATATAATGTGAGGGGTGGAGTCACTTATGGGAGATACTGTATATATAATGTGAGGGGTGGACTCATTTATGGGAGATACTGTATATATAATGTGAGGGGTGGACTCACTTATGGGATATACTGTATATATAATGTGAGGGGTGGACTTACTTATGGGATATACTGTATATATAATGTGAGGGGTGGACTCACTTATGGGGGATACTATATATAATGTGAGGGGTGGACTCACTTATGGGATATACTGTATATATAATGTGAGGGGTGGACTCACTTATGGGAGATACTGTATATATAATGTGAGGGGTGGACTCACTTATGGGATATACTGTATATATAATGTGAGGGGTGGAGTCACTTATGGGAGATACTGTATATATAATGTGAGGGGTGGACTCACTTATGGGATATACTGTATATATAATGTGAGGGGTGGAGTCACTTATGGGAGATACTGTATATATAATGTGAGGGGTGGACTCACTTATGGGAGATACTGTATATATAATGTGAGGGGTGGACTCACTTATGGGAGATACTGTATATATAATGTGAGGGGTGGACTCACTTATGGGAGATACTGTATATATAATGTGAGGGGTGGACTCACTTATGGGATATACTGTATATATAATGTGAGGGGTGGAGTCACTTATGGGAGATACTGTATATATAATGTGAGGGGTGGAGTCACTTATGGGAGATACTGTATATATAATGTGAGGGGTGGACTCACTTATGGGATATACTGTATATAATGTGAGGGGTGGAGTCACTTATGGGATATACTGTATATATAATGTGAGGGGTGGACTCACTTATAGGAGATACTGTATATATAATGTGATGGGTGGACTCACTTATGGGATATACTGTATATATAATGTGAGGGGTGGACTCACTTATGGGATATACTGTATATAATGTGAGGGGTGGAGTCACTTATGGGAGATACTGTATATATAATGTGAGGGGTGGACTCACTTATGGGATATACTGTATATAATGTGAGGGGTGGAGTCACTTATGGGAGATACTGTATATATAATGTGAGGGGTGGACTCACTTATGGGAGATACTGTATATAATGTGAGGGGTGGACTCACTTATGGGATATACTGTATATAATGTGAGGGGTGGACTCACTTATGGGAGATACTGTATATATAATGTGAGGGGTGGACTCACTTATGGGATATACTGTATATAATGTGAGGGGTGGACTCACTTATGGGATATACTGTATATATAATGTGAGGGGTGGAGTCACTTATGGGAGATACTGTATATATAATGTGAGGGGTGGACTCACTTATGGGAGATACTGTATATAATGTGAGGGGTGGACTCACTTATGGGATATACTGTATATAATGTGAGGGGTGGACTCACTTATGGGAGATACTGTATATATAATGTGAGGGGTGGACTCACTTATGGGAGATACTGTATATATAATGTGAGGGGTGGACTCACTTATGGGAGATACTGTATATATAATGTGAGGGGTGGAGTCACTTATGGGATATACTGTATATAATGTGAGGGGTGGAGTCACTTATGGGAGATACTGTATATATAATGTGAGGGGTGGACTCATTTATGGGAGATACTGTATATATAATGTGAGGGGTGGACTCACTTATGGGATATACTGTATATATAATGTGAGGGGTGGACTTACTTATGGGATATACTGTATATATAATGTGAGGGGTGGACTCACTTATGGGGGATACTATATATAATGTGAGGGGTGGACTCACTTATGGGATATACTGTATATATAATGTGAGGGGTGGACTTACTTATGGGATATACTGTATATATAATGTGAGGGGTGGACTCACTTATGGGAGATACTGTATATATAATGTGAGGGGTGGACTCACTTATGGGAGATACTGTATATAATGTGAGGGGTGGACTCACTTATGGGAGATACTGTATATATAATGTGAGGGGTGGACTCACTTATGGGAGATACTGTATATATAATGTGAGGGGTGGACTCACTTATGGGAGATACTGTATATATAATGTAAGGGGTGGACTCACTTATGGGATATACTGTATATAATGTGAGGGGTGGACTCACTTATGGGGGATACTGTATATAATGTGAGGGGTGGACTCACTTATGGGGGATACTGTATATATAATGTGAGGGGTGGAGTCACTTATGGGATATACTGTATATAATGTGAGGGGTGGAGTCACTTATGGGAGATACTGTATATATAATGTGAGGGGTGGACTCATTTATGGGAGATACTGTATATATAATGTGAGGGGTGGACTCACTTATGGGATATACTGTATATATAATGTGAGGGGTGGACTTACTTATGGGATATACTGTATATATAATGTGAGGGGTGGACTCACTTATGGGGGATACTATATATAATGTGAGGGGTGGACTCACTTATGGGATATACTGTATATATAATGTGAGGGGTGGACTCACTTATGGGAGATACTGTATATATAATGTGAGGGGTGGACTCACTTATGGGATATACTGTATATATAATGTGAGGGGTGGAGTCACTTATGGGAGATACTGTATATATAATGTGAGGGGTGGACTCACTTATGGGATATACTGTATATATAATGTGAGGGGTGGAGTCACTTATGGGAGATACTGTATATATAATGTGAGGGGTGGACTCACTTATGGGAGATACTGTATATATAATGTGAGGGGTGGACTCACTTATGGGAGATACTGTATATATAATGTGAGGGGTGGACTCACTTATGGGAGATACTGTATATATAATGTGAGGGGTGGACTCACTTATGGGATATACTGTATATATAATGTGAGGGGTGGAGTCACTTACGGGAGATACTGTATATATAATGTGAGGGGTGGACTCACTTATGGGAGATACTGTATATATAATGTGAGGGGTGGACTCACTTATGGGATATACTGTATATAATGTGAGGGGTGGAGTCACTTATGGGATATACTGTATATATAATGTGAGGGGTGGACTCACTTATAGGAGATACTGTATATATAATGTGATGGGTGGACTCACTTATGGGATATACTGTATATATAATGTGAGGGGTGGACTCACTTATGGGAGATACTGTATATATAATGTGAGGGGTGGACTCACTTATGGGATATACTGTATATAATGTGAGGGGTGGAGTCACTTATGGGAGATACTGTATATATAATGTGAGGGGTGGACTCACTTATGGGAGATACTGTATATAATGTGAGGGGTGGACTCACTTATGGGATATACTGTATATAATGTGAGGGGTGGACTCACTTATGGGAGATACTGTATATATAATGTGAGGGGTGGACTCACTTATGGGATATACTGTATATAATGTGAGGGGTGGACTCACTTATGGGATATACTGTATATATAATGTGAGGGGTGGAGTCACTTATGGGAGATACTGTATATATAATGTGAGGGGTGGACTCACTTATGGGAGATACTGTATATAATGTGAGGGGTGGACTCACTTATGGGATATACTGTATATAATGTGAGGGGTGGACTCACTTATGGGAGATACTGTATATATAATGTGAGGGGTGGACTCACTTATGGGAGATACTGTATATATAATGTGAGGGGTGGACTCACTTATGGGAGATACTGTATATATAATGTGAGGGGTGGAGTCACTTATGGGATATACTGTATATAATGTGAGGGGTGGAGTCACTTATGGGAGATACTGTATATATAATGTGAGGGGTGGACTCATTTATGGGAGATACTGTATATATAATGTGAGGGGTGGACTCACTTATGGGATATACTGTATATATAATGTGAGGGGTGGACTTACTTATGGGATATACTGTATATATAATGTGAGGGGTGGACTCACTTATGGGGGATACTATATATAATGTGAGGGGTGGACTCACTTATGGGATATACTGTATATATAATGTGAGGGGTGGACTCACTTATGGGAGATACTGTATATATAATGTGAGGGGTGGACTCACTTATGGGATATACTGTATATATAATGTGAGGGGTGGAGTCACTTATGGGAGATACTGTATATATAATGTGAGGGGTGGACTCACTTATGGGATATACTGTATATATAATGTGAGGGGTGGAGTCACTTATGGGAGATACTGTATATATAATGTGAGGGGTGGACTCACTTATGGGAGATACTGTATATATAATGTGAGGGGTGGACTCACTTATGGGAGATACTGTATATATAATGTGAGGGGTGGACTCACTTATGGGAGATACTGTATATATAATGTGAGGGGTGGACTCACTTATGGGATATACTGTATATATAATGTGAGGGGTGGAGTCACTTATGGGAGATACTGTATATATAATGTGAGGGGTGGACTCACTTATGGGAGATACTGTATATATAATGTGAGGGGTGGACTCACTTATGGGATATACTGTATATAATGTGAGGGGTGGAGTCACTTATGGGATATACTGTATATATAATGTGAGGGGTGGACTCACTTATAGGAGATACTGTATATATAATGTGATGGGTGGACTCACTTATGGGATATACTGTATATATAATGTGAGGGGTGGACTCACTTATGGGAGATACTGTATATATAATGTGAGGGGTGGACTCACTTATGGGATATACTGTATATAATGTGAGGGGTGGAGTCACTTATGGGAGATACTGTATATATAATGTGAGGGGTGGACTCACTTATGGGAGATACTGTATATAATGTGAGGGGTGGACTCACTTATGGGATATACTGTATATAATGTGAGGGGTGGACTCACTTATGGGAGATACTGTATATATAATGTGAGGGGTGGACTCACTTATGGGATATACTGTATATAATGTGAGGGGTGGACTCACTTATGGGATATACTGTATATATAATGTGAGGGGTGGAGTCACTTATGGGAGATACTGTATATATAATGTGAGGGGTGGACTCACTTATGGGAGATACTGTATATAATGTGAGGGGTGGACTCACTTATGGGATATACTGTATATAATGTGAGGGGTGGACTCACTTATGGGAGATACTGTATATATAATGTGAGGGGTGGACTCACTTATGGGAGATACTGTATATATAATGTGAGGGGTGGACTCACTTATGGGAGATACTGTATATATAATGTGAGGGGTGGACTCACTTATGGGATATACTGTATATATAATGTGAGGGGTGGAGTCACTTATGGGAGATACTGTATATATAATGTGAGGGGTGGACTCACTTATGGGAGATACTGTATATATAATGTGAGGGGTGGACTCACTTATGGGATATACTGTATATAATGTGAGGGGTGGACTCACTTATGGGAGATACTGTATATAATGTGAGGGGTGGACTCACTTATGGGATATACTGTATATAATGTGAGGGGTGGACTCACTTATGGGAGATACTGTATATATAATGTGAGGGGTGGACTCACTTATGGGATATACTGTATATAATGTGAGGGGTGGACTCACTTATGGGATATACTGTATATATAATGTGAGGGGTGGAGTCACTTATGGGAGATACTGTATATATAATGTGAGGGGTGGACTCACTTATGGGAGATACTGTATATAATGTGAGGGGTGGACTCACTTATGGGATATACTGTATATAATGTGAGGGGTGGACTCACTTATGGGAGATACTGTATATATAATGTGAGGGGTGGACTCACTTATGGGAGATACTGTATATAATGTGAGGGGTGGACTCACTTATGGGATATACTGTATATATAATGTGAGGGGTGGAGTCACTTATGGGATATACTGTATATATAATGTGAGGGGTGGAGTCACTTATGGGATATACTGTATATATAATGTGAGGGGTGGAGTCACTTATGGGAGATACTGTATATATAATGTGAGAGGTGGATTCACTTATGGGTGATACTATATATAATGTGAGGGGTGGACTCACTTATGGGAGATACTGTATATATAATGTGAGGGGTGGAGTCACTTATGGGAGATACTGTATATATAATGTGAGGGGTGGACTCACTTATGGGAGATACTGTATATAATGTGAGGGGTGGACTCACTTATGGGAGATACTGTATATAATGTGAGGGGTGGACTCACTTATGGGAGATACTGTATATATAATGTGAGGGGTGGACTCACTTATGGGATATACTGTATATATAATGTGAGGGGTGGACTCACTTATGGGACATACTGTATATATAATGTGAGGGGTGGACTCACTTATGGGATATACTGTATATATAATGTGAGGGGTGGAGTCACTTATGGGAGATACTGTATATATAATGTGAGGGGTGGACTCACTTATGGGAGATACTGTATATATAATGTGAGGGGTGGACTCACTTATGGGATATACTGTATATAATGTGAGGGGTGGAGTCACTTATGGGAGATACTGTATATATAATGTGAGGGGTGGACTCACTTATGGGATATACTGTATATAATGTGAGGGGTGGACTCACTTAAGGGAGATACTGTATATAATGTGAGGGGTGGAGTCACTTATGGGATATACTGTATATATAATGTGAGGGGTGGAGTCACTTATGGGAGATACTGTATATATAATGTGAGGGGTGGACTCACTTATGGGATATACTGTATATAATGTGAGGGGTGGACTCACTTATGGGATATACTGTATATATAATGTGAGGGGTGGAGTCACTTATGGGAGATACTGTATATATAATGTGAGGGGTGGACTCACTTATGGGAGATACTGTATATAATGTGAGGGGTGGACTCACTTATGGGATATACTGTATATAATGTGAGGGGTGGACTCACTTATGGGAGATACTGTATATAATGTGAGGGGTGGACTCACTTATGGGAGATACTGTATATATAATGTGAGGGGTGGACTCACTTATGGGAGATACTGTATATAATGTGAGGGGTGGACTCACTTATGGGATATACTGTATATATAATGTGATGGGTGGAGTCACTTATGGGATATACTGTATATATAATGTGAGGGGTGGAGTCACTTATGGGATATACTGTATATATAATGTGAGGGGTGGAGTCACTTATGGGAGATACTGTATATATAATGTGAGGGGTGGATTCACTTATGGGTGATACTATATATAATGTGAGGGGTGGACTCACTTATGGGATATACTGTATATATAATGTGAGGGGTGGACTCACTTATGGGAGATACTGTATATATAATGTGAGGGGTGGAGTCACTTATGGGAGATACTGTATATATAATGTGAGGGGTGGATTCACTTATGGGTGATACTGTATATATAATGTGAGGGGTGGACTCACTTATGGGATACACTGTATATAATGTGAGGGGTGGAGTCACTTATGGGGGATACTGTATATATAATGTGAGGGGTGGAGTCACTTATGGGATATACTGTATATATAATGTGAGGGGTGGACTCACTTATGGGATACACTGTATATAATGTGAGGGGTGGAGTCACTTATGGGGGATACTGTATATATAATGTGAGGGGTGGAGTCACTTATGGATGATAATGTATATATAATGTGAGGGGTGGACTCACTTATGGGATACACTGTATATAATGTGAGGGGTGGAGTCACTTATGGGGGATACTGTATATATAATGTGAGGGGTGGAGTCACTTATGGGAGATACTGTATATATAATGTGAGGGGTGGACTCACTTATGGGATATACAGTATATATAATGTGAGGGGTGGACTCACTTATGGGATATACTGTATATACTGTGAGGGGTGGACTCACTTATGGGATATACTGTATATAATGTGAGGGGTGGACTCACTTATGGGATATACTGTATATATAATGTGAGGGGTGGACTCACTTATGGGATATACTGTATATATAATGTGAGGGGTGGACTCACTTATGGGGGATACTGTATATATAATGTGAGGGGTGGACTCACTTATGGGATATACAGTATATATAATGTGAGGGGTGGACTCACTTATGGGATATACTGTATATACTGTGAGGGGTGGACTCACTTATGGGATATACTGTATATAATGTGAGGGGTGGACTCACTTATGGGATATACTGTATATATAATGTGAGGGGTGGACTCACTTATGGGATATACTGTATATATAATGTGAGGGGTGGACTCACTTATGGGAGATACTGTATATAATGTGAGGAGTGGACTCACTTATGGGATATACTGTATATATAATGTGAGGGGTGGACTCACTTATGGGAGATACTGTATATATAATGTGAGGGGTGGACTCACTTATGGGATATACTGTATATATAATGTGAGGGGTGGACTCACTTATGGGAGATACTGTATATATAATGTGAGGGGTGGAGTCACTTATGGGAGATACTGTATATATAATGTGAGGGGTGGAGTCACTTATGGGAAATACTGTATATAATGTGAGGGGTGGACTCACTTATGGGAGATACTGTATATAATGTGAGGGGTGGAGTCACTTATGGGATATACTGTATATAATGTGAGGGGTGGACTCACTTATGGGAGATACTGTATATATAATGTGAGGGGTGGACTCACTTATGGGATATACTGTATATATAATGTAAGGGGTGGACTCACTTATGGGATATACTGTATATATAATGTGAGGGGTGGACCCACTTATGGGAAATACTGTATATATAATGTGAGGGGTGGACTCACTTATGGGATATACTGTATATAATGTGAGGGGTGGACTCACTTATGGGATATACTGTATATATAATGTGAGGGGTGGACTCACTTATGGGATATACTGTATATATAATGTAAGGGGTGGACTCACTTATGGGATATACTGTATATATAATGTGAGGGGTGGACCCACTTATGGGAAATACTGTATATATAATGTGAGGGGTGGACTCACTTATGGGATATACTGTATATAATGTGAGGGGTGGACTCACTTATGGGATATACTGTATATATAATGTGAGGGGTGGACTCACTTATGGGTGATACTGTATATATAATGTGAGGGGTGGAGTCACTTATGGGATATACTGTATATAATGTGAGGGGTGGACTCACTTATGGGATATACTGTATATATAATGTGAGGGGTGGACTCACTTATGGGATATACTGTATATAATGTGAGGGGTGGACTCACTTATGGGATATACTGTATATATAATGTGAGGGGTGGACCCACTTATGGGATATACTGTATATATAATGTGAGGGGTGGACTCACTTATGGGATATACTGTATATATAATGTGAGGGGTGGACTCACTTATGGGGGATACTATATATAATGTGAGGGGTGGACTCACTTATGGGGGTCACTGTATATCATTTCAGGTTATTCTTGAATGACTCTTCATCCCTCTTTTCAGATCGCTCAGATTGACATGCTGAAAGCAATGAGACTGGAACCTGATGGCATTGTTGGACACTCAGTCGGAGAGTTAGCTTGTGGATATGCAGATAATTCGCTCAGCCACACAGAAGCCATACTGGCTGCCTACTGGAGGGGACGGAGCATCAAAGAGGCAAAACTCCCTCCAGGTGGAATGGCTGCCGTAGGTATGTTAAACATCATTGCTAAGTCTTTTAGATAAGTGTCCTACATGTTTATGACTTAAATCCCAGAAGATTCTTTACTGTACAATATGAAGTGATTGAATGGAATTAAAGGGGTACTCCGGTGGAAAACTTTTTTTTTTTTTTTTTCTTAAATCAACTGGTGCCAGAAAGTTAAATAGATTTGTAAATTAACTCAACATAGGTGCAGCTCACAACAAAAGGACCGAGGTAATTAAAGGGGTACTCCGCCCCTGGCATCTTATCCCCTATCCAAAGGATAGGGGATAAGATGTCAGATCGCCGCGGTCCCGCTGCTGGGGACCCCGGGGATCGCCGCTGCGGCACCCCGCCATCATTACTGCGCAGAGCGAGTTCGCTCTGTGCGTAATGACGGGCGATACAGGGGCCGGAGCAGCGTGACGTCATGGCTCCGCCCCTCATGGCATCACGGCCCGTCCCCTTAATGCAAGTCTATGGCAGGGGGTGTGAAAACTGCCACGCCCCCTCCCATAGACTTGTATTGACGGGGTGGGCCATGACGTCACGAGGGGCGGAGCCGTGATGTAACGATGCTCCGGCCCCTGTATTGCCCGTCATTACGTGCAGAGCGATCTCGCTCTGTGCAGTAATGATAGCGCGGTGCTGCAGCAGCGATCCCCGGGGTCCCCAGCAGCGGGACCCCGGCGATCTGACATCTTATCCCCTATCCTTTGGATAGGGGATAAGATGTCTAGGGGCGGAGTACCCCTTTAAAGCTAAAGCCGAACCCCACCGGCATCCAAATAAAAATTAGAATCAAAGATTTAAGCTTATACCTCAAGGACCTCACCAACCATGGTGCATAATGATGGGAGTGGAAATAAATATTAATATAACAGCGTCAGTATAACATTTTAATTAAATATAAAATATAGTATATAATCAATAATTTTACACATACACTGGCACTTTACAAGATATTCTCACTGGGCCTTAGTGAAATATCCAATTAAAAAGATACTGATACTCCGGTCCAGAAATCCATTGATCCGAAAACACTAAGGAAGTCCCGTTAGTTGGTAAAGATATATATAGAGATATAGAGAGTCAGTCTCCAGAGGAATGGTATATACAATTGTTGTTTCTCACCACTGCTAGATGTCAGTCACTGGCGGCTGTATTGTCCTCCACCGTATGTCACGGTCTCGCGCTGCTCTCGTCGCCCCGATGGCAGGGGGGCACGACGGTCTTATACGAGCTAATTGGTCAGCAGAACCTGTCAATCCTGACCCAGTGAACTCTGGGTATCACATGATCCAAAGGTCTTTAAAGGGTAACTCTTATTAAAACAAATTTTTGCTATTGCACTCCTTATGGTAAATAAAAAATATTTCTAATATACTTTGGTTAAAAAAAAATTAACTTTTCTATGTTTTATTTGTGCTTAAAAAAGCTTAAGAGCACATTTTCCCCCATCTAGAAAACTTTTATAGAAAACATTTTTTTAACCAAAGTATATTAGAAATATTTTTTTATTTACCATAAGGAGTGCAATAGCAAAAATTAGTTTTAATGAGAGTATTAAACCATAATACAATTTAATTAAAGGCACGTGACCTCTAAGGTCCTATACAGAGGTATTCCTATATAACATATTAAATATATATATATATTAATACATTAAATACCATTTATATGAGGCGACTAGGGGTTAGCCCTACAGAAGAGCCCCATTGTAAAGGAGGGACTCTGGCTGAGAGGACTTCAGACAAAGGGACAGGACTAGGTCCTGTACCGGGACACCACATATTGTTCCTCTGTTATTCCTACTGGAACTGCTTAAATAAATTGGCAAATTACTAGTAAAGGCAGGTGAGTCCGGAACTGCTGGCCAAAAACCAACTCCCACTGGGATGTTAGATACCAGTCAAACAGCCTGGGGACTTCACGGGGGTGCACTCCAAACAAAGTAGGCACTGGCAATAGGTACAAGAAATAAAAGGATGCACTCACCCTAAATACTTGCTAGCAGGAATCTTTATTCACATGCATTAAAAGTGTACAGCGGGTAGACACAGAGGAGCAACCTCGCAGCAAGGTTGCTCCTCTGCTTCTACCCGCTGTACATTTTTAACGCATGTGAATAAAGATTCCTGCTAGCAAGTATTTAGGGTGAGTGCATCCATTTATTTCTTGTACCTATATTAAATAAATTGGCCACTGGCACTATCGTTCCCCCTGTCAGAAAGTTTTGTTGCTACACAACATGACACTGTCCAAAGAGAGACAAAGGGGTTAATTTACTAACATAATCCCGACTCTTTTCTCTTGGGTTTTGCGCCCAAATTGTGTTGCACATTCCATGCGACACAGTTTGCGACCAATAAAACCCCAAAACCCTCAATTTTACAAGAAAAACCTGAAGAGGGGGCGTGGTCATGGGAGAAAGTGGGCGTGGCCACGGCAGTTTTGAAACATCCCAACATATTTACTAAGGTTTCCAAATAAAATGTGTTGGATTCGAGCTGGGAAAAACCCAACAGATCAGAACAGTTGTAAAAAAAAAAGCAAAATGTAGGGAAAAGTGCAAAATGTAGGGAAACCTTAGTAAATACCTTGGGAAAATACCTTTCGGAAATCAAAACCCACAAAGAAACCTACACTCCACTCTTAGTAAATAAACCCCAGAGTGTGTAGGGCCACAATATTGTATTGTAACGCTCTTTTGTCAATTTATATAGTTACATAGGTAGTATGGTTGAAAAAAGACATATATGTCCGTCAAGTTCAACCAAGGAGATGAAGGTAAGGGGTATGGGTGATACATTTTCAGGAGGAATAACAGAAGGACAGCATGATGCTGAATTCTAAGAAAAGATGTGGGGATGATAAGTGGCATCATTAGGGTTGGGATCCCCTTTTGTGGTAGTAAATGGTGTCATCCCATATAATACTGAATAGCAAAATCATATAAAAGATCCTGCAGACTGTGGCAGGCCTGCAAGATGTTTGAGAGAGCCTTGATGGCGGTTTTGAAGGTTTACACAATTTTCCTACACACGTATACTACACAACATGTGAAAGAACCTGAAGATTGTGGATATAAAGGGGTACTCTGCCCCTAGATAAGATGTTTGATCACGACATCCGGTGCGCGAAGCAAACTTTGCACCATGCAGGATGACTGGCGATGTGGGGTGGAGGCTTGTGACGTCATGCCCCGCTCATGACGTCACGGCCAGGCCCACTCAATGCAAGTCTATGGGAGGGGGGCATGTCGGCAGCCACGCCTCCTCCCATAGACTTGCATTGAGGGGGCGTGGTCGTGACGTCACAAGCGGGGCATGGCCGTGACGTCACGAGCCTCTGGCGCTGCACCCAACGCTCTATATGAATGCCGGGTGCAACAGGGCGATCGCGGGGGTCCCCAGCGGCAGGACCCCCACGATCAGACATCTTATCTCCTATCCTTTGGATCGAGGATAAGATGTCTAGGGGCAGAGTACCCCTTTAAACACCAAGGCTGCAGCTCCCCTAGAAGTCTCTGCTTCCCTGACGACATTTAGACAATTTTCATACGCATATTGTGCTTCTCGCTCTTCGCCACTGTGCTTCACTTGCAGCTAGTGAGCAAGACATTTTATGGGGTGACACCATCATGGGAGGGTACTCTCCCTCTTGGTGGTGTCAACCCGATTTGTGGACGGCACCTGGGCAACGACTGTATCCACATAGCAATGGAAGATATGTAATAGAACAGGTATCAACATTGATTTCCCTCCTTGTCAAACTAAATATGATGGATTCCCAGCAATAAAATATTGGATAACATTGTCTTCTATTCTCTTGACAGGGCTGACTTGGGAGGAGTGTAAAATTCAGTGTCCACAGGGAGTGGTGCCGGCTTGCCATAACTCTGAGGACACAGTCACCATATCAGGCCCAAAGGTAACGATTCTGTTTCTACTCCTTATTAGGGTTTTCCTATGGACTGAGACTCTTGAACTTTGTTATGGAATTTTTAAGAATTAAAGGCGCCCTTTTTTATCATTGTTTTAGGATTCTGTGCGAGACTTTGTTGCGAAACTCAAGAAAGACGGGGTGTTCGCCAAAGAAGTGCAAAGTGCAGGAGTGGCCTTTCACTCTTACTACATGGCAGCTATTGCTCCATCCCTTCTCAGTGCCCTGAAGAAAGTAAGTTGTGATTGGGGATTAACATCGGGCTCGTGTCACACACGTTTCACATACCTGAATGGAAAACATTGAACCTTAACAAAAGCGGTTGATCTTTGCCCATTATCGCATCCGAGGGCACGCCTTAAGTGGGCATACCCTGTAATGAATGAATGAAATAAAAATTAATAAAATAACATAGGGAGGGTTGGGAGGGATCCGCAAAAACGTCACGTACACCCCTCCAGTAATAGCAGGGGGCCTTATATACTCCTGAACCCCCCCCCCCCCCCACAGCACCTATATGCCCTGCCAAGTAGTTTAGGGGTGGAAATACTCCAGCCCCTCGCACAAATACAGTCTGATAGGCTTAACACTTATCCTTTATTGTTCTATTTACTGGTGGAAGGACCAGAAGCCCCTGTCTTTGGGATATATGGGGTTCATAGAGGCCAGTTCCTTTACTGTCAGACCTGATAGTGTCTGAATTAAAAGCTTTAAAGGGATGTGTCTTCAGAAAATGACCTACTGTCGGATCAAGATTTTATGCTGAACATATATTTTTTTAGGAATGTTGTTTATTTTTTTTTTTTTTACTTGTCATCAACTTGTCTCTATCTGAAAAAAACCATAATCTTAAAATCTTGCACTCTGGCCACTAAGCCTAATAATAAGCTGACACTTCCTGTTCTATAGAGATGCCTTCTCAGAATTAATCTCACTATATTCACAGGCAAGACTACAATGAAAAGTAATATATATATATATATATATATATATATATATATATGATAGTGGTCACAGATAATTTCCTCCCTCACCCTGCACACTTACCTCTGTACAGAGCATGCCCACAACATTTTTATAAAAATCAATGAACCTCCCATTATCTTATTCCTATGGCTCATATAACTGCTGTAAATCATGTCCAGCAATACCAGATAAAATCTATGGACAAGAGTGGCGCTAAGCACCTATAGTTGATTGTACACTCACTGCATGGTTAACCAGCTGGTGACTGGTCCAGAGGAATGCTCCGGCATACTGGCAGTGGGATCAGCACATTGCTAAGGGTGCATTCACACCACGTTTTTGCAATACAGTTCCCGTATCAGGTTTTTGATGAAAAACTGATTCCTCAAAACCTTACTAAACTGTATCAAAACGTGTGTACACATTTTAACCCATATACGGTTGAAAACCAAATACGGTTTGAAAAATGATGTCCGGTTGCATCCATTTTTTAAGAAATTTTTTTATAAGTTTTCAACTTTTCACTCGATTTTGAATAAAGTTTCACTTGTTTGAAAAACTGTGCAAAGTGAAAAACCGTATGGTGAAAACCGGATGGAACGGTACGCACATACGGTTCTGTACGGTTCCCATTGACTCCCATGTTAAGAAAAAAAAAAGTATACGGTTTAATAAAGCTTTTCACCCGGACCAAAAACGTGGTAGACTACTGTTTTGGGTACGAGGAAAAAAACGTATAAGACGCAAAGCGGACTAAACCGGATGATGCGTTTGACATACGGTTTACAATGTTAAGTCAATGCATATAGTTTTCTATACGGTTCCGTACGGTTTTTAACTTGAAACGGTATATGGGAACTGTATAGTAAAAACGTGGTGTGCATGCACCCTAAGGCAGGATGTCTTTGGGCCACAGCTCTAGAATTCAGCTGCTGTCTACACTGTTCTGTGAATTGCATGAACACATTTAGCTATATCTGGACATTTTGGTGACAAAGTGGACCCTTGTTCATTTCACCCATAGCTTCAGACACATAGAGAAGATCATCGGTAGGCCTGGTGCTTTCCTGGCTCCTGCTCTATAGAGTATTGAAAACTTCCATACCAGGGCATCACATGAAAACTTCCATACCAGGGCATCACATGACACAGATGGTTATGTGGTTTTAGCCCCATGCAGATCAGGAAGTGAAATATGCCACAACTAAATATGGTGGGAATAGATGTGGCAAAAGTTATTGTATTACTATATTGATCCTCATTATATTGGCATTTGACCCCAGATTTGCATTGATGTTGTCCTTTAGGTCATTACGGTTCCTAAGCGGCGTTCTCCTCGCTGGATCAGCACATCCATTCCAGAGGCCCAATGGCAAAGTGACCTTGCTCAGTTATCATCAGCAGAATACCATGTTAATAATCTAGTCAGTCCGGTCTTATTCCAGGAAGGCTTGCAGAGCATCCCAAAAAATGCAGTGGTGGTGGAGATCGCCCCTCATGCCCTTCTTCAGGTTTGTATTTTGAAGAATAAAGGGGTACTTTAGTTCCTCATTGTCATGATCTCTGCTTGCTCTTAGTGAATGTTCAAAGATTAACCACTTCACCTCCCAACCATGGTAATAATGGGTGCTGCCAGACTCCAATTATCTATGCATATAAAATACAACACATTTCTGAGCCGAATTGGCTCCTTCCTCAGGGAATATGAATGGACACCTGGACAGGAAAGAGATTTGTGCTGCCGATGTATAGCAAAGAGCGGATTACCTAAAAGGGAGGGTTACTATTTAAGAAAACCCATAGTGTAATGAGCAGAAATAGGTAGAGGATTGTACCCTCATTATCTGAGAGCAAGCAGAAATGTAGAAGATTGTGGGAAGAATACCTCTTCTGCCTATTACAAATGTGTGGAAAAGTAAGGAATGACATGTGTTGGAAACAGAAAAGGGGTACTCCGCTGCTCAGCGTTTGAAACAAACTGTTCTGAACGCTGGAGCCGGCTCGTGGTGTCATAGCCCCCCCCCTTATGACGTCACACCCCGCCCCCTCAATGCAAGTCTATGGGAGGGGGCGTGTCACGCCCCCTCCCATAGACTTGCATTGAGGGGGCGGGGTGTGACTTCATGAGGGGGCAGGGCTATGACATCATGAGCTCCCGTCTCCAGCATTCGGAACAGTTTGTTCCAAACGCTGAGCAGCCTTTAAAGATAAACTGACAGCTAGTCCACCCGCACTAAACCCAATATACTTGGTTATATTGCCGGTAAATAGCTGTAAAAAGAAAGGTTACTTACATATTTAGGTAAAGTATTTCCAATATTTTCATCAATATTCACTCCCCTGCCCTGCCCCTTTTTGTGATGTTATCTCTTGCGGTGGAGTAATATGAGCGCTCCACCCAAAGGCTTTCACGTCACAGAATGGGGTGGTCCAGGAAGTGAATATTGATGAGGCAGGGGAGCTGGGCGAGCCGACTCCCCACCTCCATTGCACGCTAGTAACGGGCTTAACTCTCGAAATACTTTACCCAAATATGTAAGTAACCCCTCTTTTCTCTATCGGCTCCATTGGGGGACACAGACCATGGGTTCTTTTTACAGCTTTTTACCCGCACTATAACCCAGTATATTGGGTTTAGTGCGGGTGAACTAGCTGTCAGTTTCTCTTTAAGGTACTAAACAGATTTTCAGTGTTCTGTGGCTCATTGTAAAGGCTTATAGTGTGGAATCCCTCTCCTTATTTATTATGTTCTATCTCCTCTTCTCACCAGGCCATCTTGAGGAGAAGTTTGAAGCCGACCAACACAATCCTTCCTCTTATGAAAAAAGGACACAGTAACAATCTGGAATTTTTCCTCACAAACATTGGAAAAGTCTATTTGAATGGGTATGCAGTGTTATCTTTGTTTTTATTCAAGAATAAGGATCCATAGAAATAGCCCTGTATCTTTATCTAGGGCTTCTAGGCCAACAAGGCCCAAGCCTTGGGCGTCATTTTATCTGGGGGTGATGGCTGGCGACAGGATTATCTTTTTATTTTTGACAGCTGCCACCAACTCTCCCCGGAGCTGCCTCACCCTCACACATAGGGAAGAATTTTAAAGAGGTACTCCGGTGGAAAACTTTTTTTTTTTAATCAACTAGTGCCAGAAAATTAAACAGATTTGTAAATTACTTCTATTAACAAATCTTAATCCTTCCTGTACTTATTAGCTGCTGAATACTACAGAGGAAATTCTTTTCTTTTTGGAACACAGAGCTCTTTGCTGACATCACGAGCACAGTGCTCTCTGCTGACATTTCTGTCCATTTTAGGAACTGTGCAGAACAGCATATGTTTGCTATGGGGATTTCCTTTTACGCTGGCAGTTCCTAAAATGGACAGAGATGTCAGCAGAGAGCACTGTGCTCATGATGTCAACAGAGAGCTCTGTGTTCCAAAAAGAAAAGAATTTCCTCTGTAGTATTCAACAGCTAATAAGTACTGGAAGGATTAAGATTTTTTAATAGAAGTAATTTACAAATCTGTTTAAGTTTCTGGCACCAGTTGATTTAAAAAAAAAAAAAAAAGTTTTTCACCGGAGTACCCCTTTAACAAGCTGAGCATCACTGCCAACCCAGCATCATCAAATAAGGAAAATCTCCGTCAGCTTCAGACTATGTAAAATTATGGAGACCCCCCTTATTGGACGATGCTGAGCCCTCCCTCCTAGAGAATTGTTGCCCTGCATTCATGGGGCAGCTGTCATTAGCACATTGGACCCCCAGACTAGCTTGAATCCAAAAGCTTGAATTATCATAATTAATTTTTTTTTTTTTTATATTTGGCCCTTGTGGCCATCTTGTTGGGGCAACATTGGGGGGCTAGTCCAAAGATTGCCGCTAGAGATGAGCGAATTTACAGTAAATTTGATTTGTCACGAACTTCTCGGCTCGGCAGTTGATGACTTATCCTACGTAAACAAGTTCAGCTTTCCAGTGCTCCGGTGGGCTGGAAAAGGTGGATACAGTCCTAGGAATGTATCCACCTTTTCCAGCCCACGGGAGCACCTGAAAGCTAAACTTATTTATGCAGGAAAAGTCATCAACTGCTGAGCCGAGAAGTTCGTGACGAATCAAATTTACTGTAAGTTCGCTCATCTCTAATTGCCGCAACAGCCAAAATTTTAAAATCAAATGAAGATTATTCTGTCCCAGCGGCTGCTGGTGGTAAACAAATAAGTGGACTCATCACTAACATTGATGACTGAGCCTAAATAAAAATGATTAAATGGCTGATTTTACACTTTTTATTAGTAGTGATAAAATATTTTAAATGGTAACCAAAATATACAAATAGGCACCCTGTATCCATGTTTAATGCACAAAGAGGAAAGGGTGGAGCTAAAAAATGGAAGGTGGGGGCCAAAAGAGGAAGGGGTGGATTTTACAGGTGAAGGGGGTAAGTCTTAAAGGAGTACTCTAGTCCAGAGTATTCCTGCTCCGTTCTGCCCAGGCTGCAAAATAAATGAAAATGATCCATCACTCACCTCCCTGGGTTCCCGCGGAGCGCCACTACAGCTGATCGGTCCTCCGGTCCATCTCCTTCATACTTCCGGGTGTAACGAAGCGTCACATGGCGCTCAGCTTATCGCCGGCCGAGGCTGAACATTGCGGCGGCCGGCGATAGGCTGAGCGCCATGTGACGCTTCGTTACACCCGGAAGTATGAAGAGGAAGGACCGGAGGACCAAACAGCTGTAGTGGCGCTCCGCGGGAACCCAGGAAGGTGAGTGATGGTTCATTTTCATTTATTTTGCAGCCCGGGCAGAATGGAGCAGAAATACTCTGCATTAGAGTACTCCTTTAAACTGGAAAAAGGCTGGTGTTGATAAGAACAGGCAGGCAAATTTAGATTTCGGGGGTGCATGAGTTTAGTGAGGCCCAGGGCAGCGCAAAACCAAAATACACCACTGCACTGCACAACAGAGTACTCTGCTGCTCAGCATTTGGAACAATATGTTCCGAATGCTTAGAGCCGGCGCCGGGAGCTTGTGACGTCATGGCCACGCCCCCTCATGCCATCACACCCCGCCCCCTCAATGCAAGTCTATGGGAGGGGGCGTGACAGCGTCACGCCCCCTACCATAGACTTGCATTGAGGGGGCGGGACGTGACGACATGAGGGGCTTGGCTATGACGTCACAAGCTCCCGGCTGCGGAGTACCGCTTTAAATATGCTCCCTATTAGTGTTAGATCATAACAGCTTAGGCCTCGGTACATGAGCTTATTTAGGCAAAAACACAGTAATCCTTAGGCCTATTTTTCTCCATAGTGCCAGCCTGTAGGGGTTAAGAAGAACCTCCATAGTGCCCCCATATTCCCTTGGAGAAGCTACAATATGTGTTTTCCCATGTTTTATCACTAATGCACCATTTGTACTCCTTCTCTATAGAATCAACGTTCATAGCAATAACATCTACCCTCCTGTTGAGTATCCCGTTCCCGCCGGAACACCCCTCATCTCCCCTCTCATTCAGTGGGATCATAGCCAGACATGGGATGTTCCCAAACCTGACGACTTCCCTGCTGGTTCAGGGGGGTCTACATCATCTACAGTCTATAACATAGGTAAAGTACACGGATGTATTAAGTAATGTCAGTATACACTGGATTTAATAGATATATGTGATATTTGTGGTCAAATCTGCAGTAATATTAAATATAATTTTAGGGAATTATGTAAATGATAATTCAGTAATCTTATATTATTATAGGAAATGTTACTTTTAAACCACAGGTGTGTTCTGGTGGTAGAGATTTCATGTTCCCTGTTGTTATATTGCAGGGTCTATAATTGAACAGATTTGTAAATTACTTCTATTTAAAAATCTTAATCCTTCCAGTACTTATCAGCTGCTGTATACTACAGAGGAAGTTATTTTTTTTTCCTTTTCTGTTTGACCACAGTGCTCTCTGCTGACACCTCTGTCCATGTCAGGAACTGTCCAGAGCAGGAGAGGTTTGCTATGGGGATTTGCTGAGTTCCTGAGACAGACAGAGGTGTCAGCAGAGAGCACTGTGGTCAGACAGAAAAGAAATTCAAAAAGAAAAGAACTTCCTCTGTAGTATACAGCAGCTGATAATTATTGGAATGGTTAAGATTTTTTTAATAGAAGTAATTTACAAATCTGTTTAACTTTCTGGCCCCAGTTGATTTACAAAAAATAATAATTTCACCGGAGTACTCCTTTAAAGCGGTACTCCCGTGGAAAACTTTTTTTTTTTTTAAATCAGCTGGTGGCAGAAAGTTAAACAGATTTGTAAATTACTTCTATTAAAAAATGTTAATCCTTCCAATACATTTTATGGGCTATATACTACAGAGGAAATACTTTTCTTTTTGGGTTTCTCTGATGTCACGAGCACAGTGCTTTCTGCTGACCTCTGCTGTCCATTTAAGGAACTGTCCTATGTTTGCTAGGGGCATTTTCTCCTGCTCTGGACAGTTCCAAAAATGGACAGCAGAGGTCAGCAGAGAGCACTGTGGTCATGATATCAGAGAAATCCAAAAAGAAAAGCATTTCCTCTGTAGTATACAGCCCCTAAAAAGTACTGGAAGGATTAAGATTTTTTAATAGAAGTAATTTACAAATCTGTTAAACTTTCTGGCACCAGTTGATTTAAAAAAAAAAAGTTTTCCATGGGAGTACCCCTTTAAGCCTTTCAGTACTTATCAGCTACTGTATGCTCCATAGGAAGTTGTGTAGTTCTTTCCAGTCTGAGCATGAGCGAATTTCTTTAACAAACCTCTTTTGCTTGGGGTAGTTCCTGTTATGGACAGAGGTGACAGCAGAGAGCACTGTGGTCAGACTTGAAAGAGCTGATAAGTACTGGAAGGACTAAGATTTTTATATAGAAGTAATTTACAAATCTGTATAACTTTTTTGGCACCAGTTTATAAAAAAAAAAACATTTTCCTCCAGAGTATACCCTAAAGTGTCTTAGACAGTGTCTTAAACTAGACTAGACACAGTGGGTCAGGCTGTTTCATAAATCTTTGGTATTCTTAGATGTCTAGTCTGAGTTTAAACTACACCAGAATTCTGTGGCAGAATTCTTATGCATTTATGGCACACAGTGTGGCATCTTAAAGGGGTACTCCGCCCCTAGACATCTTATCCCCTATCCAAAGGATAGGGGCAAAGATGTCTGATCGTGGGGGTCCTGCCGCTGGGAACCCCCATGATCTCTCCTGCAGCACCCCGAGTCATCTGCTGCATTCAGCGAACTTCGCTCTATGCCTGATGACGGGCGATACAGGGGCCAGAGAATCGTGACCTCACGACCCCGCCTCCGTGACATCACGCTCCAGCCCCTCAATACAAGTCTATGGGAGTGGGCCTGACGGCCGCCACGCCCCCTCCCATAGACTTGCATTGAGGGGGCGGGGCATGACGTCACGAGGGGACGGGGTCGTGACATCACGATACTCCGGCCCCTGTATCGCCCGTCATCAGGCACGGAGCGAAGTTCGCTGCATGCAGCAGATGACTCGGGGTGCTGCAGGAGAGATCATGGGGGGTTCCCAGCGGCGGGACCCCCGTGATCAGACATCTTTGCCCCTAGACATCTTATCCCCTATCTAAAGGATAGGGGATGAGTACCCCCTTTAAGCCATTTCCCCTTTAGTGAAACTCTCTTCATTTTACCGAGGCCACGTCCCTAATTGAATGAGCTGGAAGTATCTAAAATTCAAGTGGCACAGGTTTTTGGTGCAAATTCTACTGTGGATTGTGAAACTCCCAGGAGAACATTTCTTCAGTTAAAGGGGTATTCCAGGAAAAAACTTTTTTTTATATATCAACTGGCTCCAGAAAGTTAAACAGATTTGCAAATTCCTTCTATTAAAAAATCTTAATCCTTTCAGTACTAATGAGCTTCTGAAGTTAAGGTTGTTCTTTTCTGTCTAAGTGCTCTCTGATGACACCTGTCTCGGGAACCACCCAGTTTAGAAGAGGTTTGCTATGGGGATTTGATTCTAAACTGGGCGGTTCCCGAGACAGGTGTCATCAGAGAGCACTTAGACAGAAAAGAACAACCTTAACTTCAGAAGCTCATAAGTACTGAAAGGATTAAGATTTTTTAATAGAAGGAATTTACAAATCTGTTTAACTTTCTGGAGCCAGTTGATATATAAAAAAAATGTTTTTTCCTGGATAAGCCCTTTAAAGGGACCTTATGGATCATAATATGTATTATGTAATTGTTATCAATGCAATTTCTCATATAGTCTTGAAGGCTCCAAATGTGGTCTTGTTTCTTATTTTAATGTCAATGTTAGTTTTTTTTTTCTCATTCTGTTTCCTATTTGTGTTTTTTTCTGCTCTCACTATTGTTTTTTTTTTTCCCTGTTTCAGATATGAACCCAGATTCTCCAGATATTTTTATGAACGGACATTGCATTGATGGTCGTGTCCTATATCCAGCTACTGGCTATTTAGTTTTGGCATGGAGAACGTTAGCCAGATCCGTGGGGGTAGTTATGGAGCAGACACCTGTCCTATTTGAAGATATTACAATTCACAGAGCAACAATTCTCCCCAAAACAGGTGACCACTATGTAGCATGCTTTATCACCTTCTATTGTTAGGCTAGGGCAGTGTTTCCCAAGAAGGGTGCCTCCAGCTGTTGCAAAAGTAGAGAAAAAAATAGTGCCTGTCCTGGTACCTGTTGGGACCCGGTGGTGTCATTTGTGCTCGGACCCATTCTCGGACCCAAAAAAAGCCGATCGGGTCGGAATACAAAGGTAGTATGAACTTTTGAATGGGGAGGGGGGCAACATTTTAATTTTAGCTTCCGTCAGCAGAAAAGCTGTCATTACAGCTCCAGGATTCCTGTCTATGTAAGTAATGATGCTTTACATTTAATACAATTTTTTTTTCTCTTTGCATTTAAAGGGATTGTCCAATTGGAGGTCCGTCTGATGCCGGCATCAAAACGGTTCGAAATCTCCGAAAACGGCAATCTAACAGCTAGTGGTAGGTTGACTGATAAATCACTGCGTTACCAAGCGGGGGCATATAAACTCTACAAATACAGAATTACAGGGTATTCAGGTCCTGCACTCTTTAGATCCAGGAGCAGAATACAGGCTAGGGGGGGTTACTAATACACTAATACTGTCAAATTTGAAGACAGTGTGAACCTAGACTAGTGTTTTCCAAACAGTGCACCTCCAGCTGTTGCAAAACTACAACTTTCAGCATGCCCGGACAGCCGAAGGCTGTCCGGGCATGCTGGAAGTTGTAGTTTTGCAACAGATGGAGGAACACTGTTTGGAAAACACCTACCTAGAAGGACATAATTCAAAGGCTCCAGATTTTTAAAGTGTACCTGTCATCAACAAAAATGTTTTATATAATGTAGATAATACCGTTATATGTATATTTGTAATATACAGTAGTTAAAAAATGTGTATATTTTTGTCCCTGCCACTATTTCCTGTGTGTCTCTATGAGGAGTCCAAATACAGGAAGTGAGGGTGGACAAGCAGGGCTCTGTGCATTAAGGAAAAGCAGGACAGTGTGCACTGAGGCTCTATGACATTCTCTAGGCTCCCCACAGCAGGATGATTGACAAGCCAGGAGCCTGCACCAATCCCTGCTTGTCCCGCCCTCACTTCCTGTATTTGGTCTCCTCACAGAGACACACAGGGACAGCATTTTTTCAGCCAAAAATATACACAATTTTTAACCAATGTATATTACAAATATACATATAATTGTATTATCTACATTATATAAAAAGTTTTTGTTGACGACAGGTACACTTTAAATCTGGTGCATCTGTAAACTGTCCAGTCTTTACTTTAGGCCAAAACAACATGGTAAATCTGGGCCATTGTGTCAAATGAAGGGACAATGGAGAATATTCCCGCAGCTTCATTTTTGGATCAGCTTCATATGGATCCATAAGGAATATATTAGGGGATTTCTATTTGTGCAGTTACCCATTGCACCTACATGTTGTATATCAGCCATGATAAAACACTTTATATTTGTTTCTAGGGAAGATTTCCATCATGGAAGAGAATTATTTAAGTGATTTCCGGAAACAGCTGACAGACACCATTATCGAAAGCAGCGAGACGGAGGATTTCTTGTTGTCAGACAAGGACGTGTACAAAGAGTTACGGCTGCGAGGATATGACTATGGACCAACCTTCCAAGGAATTATTGAATCCCATAGCAAAGGTGAGCTGGATTGACCATGCAGTAAAGTAGAAAGAACAAATAAGGTTATGGTCACATGGTGGAATGTCCGAAATTCGGCAAAATTCGGCAAAATTTACTGCACATTGGGGGAGATTTATCAAAACCTGTCCAGAAAAAAAGTGGACCAGTTGCCCATAGCAACCATTCAGATCGCTTCATTCATTTCTAACAAGGCCTCTGGAAAATGAAAGAAGCGATCTGATTGGTTGCTATGGGCAACTGGGGCAAATTTGCTTCTGCACAGGTTTTGATAGATTTCCCCCATTATGTGCAATGGGATTCCACCCGCTGTCCCATTCACTCAGCGGAATTTCCTCAGCGGACATTCAGCCGTGGAATTTCCGCATTATGGATCCCGCAACATTTTAAAACGGGTATTCCAGCCTTATACATCTTATCCCCTTTCCTTTGGCCGGAATATCACTTTATACAGTATTCTGCGCAGATTTTTTGAGCAGGATTTCAAGCTGTGTTCAGTTTACATTGAAATGTACAAATCTATGCAGAATACTGTACGTGTGAATAGACCATAAAGGGGTACTCTGGTGGAAAAGCATTTTTTTTTTTTTTTTAAATCAACTGGTGCCAGAAAGTTAAACAGATTTGTAAATTACTTCTATTGTAAAATCTAAATCCTTCCAGTACTTATCAGCTGCTGTATGCTACAGAGGAAGTTGCATTCTTTTTTAATCTCTTTTCAGTCGGACCACAGCGCTCTCTGCTGACACCTCTGTCCATGTCAGGAACTGTCCAGAGCAGGATAGGTTTGCTATAGGGATTTTCTCCTGCTCTGGACAGTTTCTGACATGGACAGAGGTGTCAGCAGAGAGCGCTGTGGTCAGACTGAAAAGAAATTCAAAAAGAAAAGAACTATTTTTTTTTTTTTTTTATAATCCACTGGTGCCAGAAAGTTAAACAGATTTGTAATTTACTTCTATTTCAAAATCTTAATCCTTTCAGTACTTATCAGCTGCTGTATACAGCAGCTGATAAGTACTGGAAGGATTAAGATTTTGAAATAGAAGTAATTTACAAATCTGTTTAACTTTCTGGCACCAGTTGATTTAAAAAAAAAAAAAATGCTTTCCACTGGAGTACCCCTTTAAGCTTTGCAGAATTCCATTCAGAATCCAATTGAAGTTAATGGAACTCGAAATTTGAGCGAAATCTGTGTTTTGAAAGCAGAAATTCTGCTAGAATTCCGCAAAAATTCCATGCAAATTCCGCAAATATACAGAAAATCTGCATTCTGCTTTTCTGCATGATTTTGAGCGGAATTGCAGAATTTCCACTGTGTGAACATAGCCTAACAAGGTGAAGCCTGCAGCCTTCCAATGTTTGGCCGGTCACATCCTGGTGGTTGACTTATCAAGGTAAAAGATATTAGTTCTTTGAAGTACCTTCATGCTGTTAAAGGGGTTATCCAGGAAAGAACTTTATATATATATATATATATATATATATATATATATATATATATATCAACTGGCTCCAGAAAGTTAAACAGATTTGTAAATTACTTCTATTAAAAAATCTTAATCATTTCAGTACTTATGAGCTGCTGAAGTTAAGTTGTTCTTTTCTGTCTAAGTGCTCTCTGATGACACGTGTCTCGGGAACCGCCCAGTTTAGAAGCAAATCCCCATAGCAAACCTCTTCTACTCTGCGCAGTTCCCGAGACAAGCAGAGATGTCAGCAGAGAGCACTGTTGCCAGACAGGAAACAACAACTCAACTTCAGCAGCTGATAATTATTGAAAGGATTAAGATTTTTTAATAGAAGTAATTTACAAATCTGTTTAACTTTCTGGAGCAAGTTGATTCCAGAAAAAAATGTTTTTTTTCCTGGAATACCCCTTTAATGCACATACTTCAAAAAGTAATATTGATTTTAGTTTCCTTTGTGGTAATCTTTTCGGTTTTATAGGTGATAAGGGGAAGTTGCTGTGGAATGAAAACTGGGTGACCTTCCTGGACACAATGCTGCAGATGATGGTTTTAAGGATAAATGGTCGCAGCCTCCGCTTGCCCACGAGGATCCAGTCGGTGTCCATTGACCCCGCAACACATGAGGAACGTGTATGTGTGTTTTCAGATGACAAAAAAGGTAAAAATCGGGTGATGTTTCTTTCTGGATGTTATAATTGTTGATTTCTCAGCTGCACCATTATATGACATAAGATCTTCGAAAATTTTCTGTAATGACTGCTGAGCTAATGCTGTCCTTCTCGAGCAACAACTACAGGGATCCCTCAACTTACAATGGCCTCAGCATACAATAGTTTCAACATACAATGGTCTTTTCTGGATCATTGTAACTTGAAACCAGACTCAACATACAATGTACAGACAGTCCAGATCTGTGAAACGTGTCAATGGCTGGAAGAACTGACCAATCAGAATGTGCATTCACTTGTAAAACCCCTGTATTACTGAAGTGCATGCACTGACTGATGTCTGGTAGCGCCCCCTATAGTACAGGGAGGTATTACTTGTTCTGTACACTTTACTTCTACCAGGGTTATCTGCTCCTTTGGACACCAGGTGAGGGCGGCTCCATTTAGGACATTGCGTGTACTGTACAGGACCCCGAAGAAGCTCCTGTCCTCTACATAGACTAGTGTTTCCCAAGCAGGGTGCCCCCAGCTGTTGCAAAACTACAACTCCCAGCATGCCCCGACAGCCTTTGGCTGTCCGGGCATGCTGGGAGTTGTAGTTTTGCAACAGCTGGAGGCTCCCTGCTTGGGAAACACTGACATAGACAGTGATTTACAGCTCCCAGCAGATCTTTCTTACTTTTATATGTAAGGATTTGCTTTATCTCTATTAGTTATCTACTTATTTTTCTTTAATCCTCACTTTTTCCTATTTTTGGATGACATTTTGGTGGCTTCAGAACCAATTACCAGGTTTCCATAGAGTTCTGGTCTCAACATACAATGGTCTCAACATACAATGGCCATCCTGGAACCGATTAATATTGTAACTTGAGGGACCACTGTACCAGAATTTCAAAAGCAACTATGCATTTAAATGGAGACTAGATAGATGATGTATAATACCATGATGAAAGTAACTAGACAACCTTAGCATTAAAGGATACACTCTATGGCAGTGGTCTTCAACCTGCGGACCTCCAGATGTTGCAAAACTACAACTCCCAGCATGCCCGGACAGCCAACGGCTGTCCGGGCATGCTGGGAGTTGTAGTTTTGCAACATCTGGAGGTCCGCAGGTTGAAGACCACTGCTCTATAGAATAAACAGGGCACTCACCAATATTCTTATGCTTCAGTGGACATCTATTGAAGACCCCTTAACATGACAGGTACGAGACAGACTATAAAAAAATGCTCACTCAAACATGTGAGGACAGTCCCACAATTCACTATACTCTCAGCTTCAATTTCAGTATACATATTGGTGTTTATTTACTAAGAGTGGAGTGGAGTTTTCTTTGTGGGTTTTGATTTCCGAAAGGTATTTTCCCAAGGTATTTACTAAGCTTTCCCTACATTTTGCACTTTTCCCTACATTTTGCTTTTTTTACGACTGTTTTGAACTGTCGGGTTTTCCTCGGCTCAAATACAACACTTTTTCTTTGGAAACCTTAGTAAATATGTTGGGATTTTTCAAAACTGTTGGGATCATGCCCGCTTTATCCAGTGACCACGCCCCCTTTTCGGGTTTTTCTTGTAAAATGGAGGGTTTTGGATTTTTTGGTCGCAAATTGTGTCGCAAGGGACGTGCGACACAATTTGGGCGCAAAACCCGGCAAAAAAGAGTCGGGATCACGTTAGTAAATAAACCCCACTGGGTTTTACTAAGAGTGGAGTGTAGTTTTCTTTGTGGGTTTTGATTTCCGACAGGGATTTTCCCACGGTATTTACTAAGGTTTCCCTACATTTTGCACTTTTCCCTACGTTTTGCTTTTTTTTTTTTTTTTACCCATGCTCTGATCTGTAGGGTTTTCCTCGGCTCAAATCCACTACATTTTCTGTGGAAACCTTAGTAAATATGTTGGGATTTTCCACGTGGCCATGCCCCCTTTTCAGGTTTTTCTTGTAAAATGGAGGGTTTTGAGTTTTGGGGTCGCATGGAACGTGCTATACAATTTGGGCGCAAAACCCGACAAAAAAGAGTCGGGATCACGTTAGTAAATAAACCCCACTATGGGCTATCTGATAATTGCAAACATGAGCTGAAGATTTACTCACGATCTGAAGGATTTTCTGTAGACTTTTTTTAATTTTATTTTTTATTCATTTTATTGAAAAGTAAACAACCATTGGCCATGTGGCCTCAACTTGCTTTCTTTATTCCTATTTCATTGCGTCCTACAAGACAAAGTGCATTAATGCAAGGTAGCAGAAAAGATTTACGTCAACTGCGTCTCCCAGGCCATGGCACGACGTTTCGGGGTAGGAGCGCATGAGTAAAAGAGGCTCCCCCCATGAAACGTCGTGCCATGGCCTAGGAGACGCAGTTGAAGTAAATCATTTCTGCTACCTTGCATTAATGCACTTTGTCTTGTAGGACGCAATGAAATAGGAATAAAGAAAACAAGTTGAGGCCACGTGGCCAATGGTTGTTTACTTTTCAATAAAACGAATTAAAAAAAAGATTTCAGAAAACGCTCCTTCAGATCGTGAGTAAATCTTCATCTCATGTTTGCAATTATCGGAGAGCCCATAGTGTGTATACTGAAATTGAGGTATGAGACGGACAGCATATCATGCAGGGGTGCTTCTCTGTGCAGATTATTCTCTATATGGTTGTGCTGTGCATTAAAGGGTTTGTACTATTTGAATAAGGGGCCATTCACACCAGTTTATGGCCACACATTACAGCAGCAACCAGTCAAAAGGGTTTGCCTATGTGCGCATACCACGTCATGTTCACGGTGGGCCCATTGGAATGTAATCTAATAGTGATTATGTTAAAGGGGTTATCCAGGAAAAAACTTTTTTTTTATATATATATATATATATATATATATATATATATATATATATATCAACTGGCTCCAGAAAGTTAAACTGATTTGTAAATTACTTCTATTAAAAAATCTTAATCCTTTCAGTACTTATGAGCTGCTGAAGATGAGTTACTTTCTGTCTAAGTGCTCTTTGATGACACATGTCTTGGGAACTATCCAGAGTAGAAGCAAATCCCCATAGAAAACCTCTTCTATTCTGTGCAGTTCCCGAGACAGACAGAGATGTCAGCAGAGAGCACTGTTGCCAGACAGAAAAGAACAACTCAACTTCAGCAGCTGATAATTATTGTAAGGATTTAGATTTTTTTAATAGAAGTAATTTACAAATCTGTTTAACTTTCTGGAGCCAGTTGATATACAAAAAAAAGTTTTTTTCCTGGAATACCCCTTTAAGTCCATTTCCTGAATGTATACTTTATCTATGTGTGAATCAAAACTATGTGTCCTGCACAGCTGAAGTATTTGTTCAGGAAATGGACTGAATGTAGTCACTACTGGTCCAAGTCAATGGACCTGTCAGAAACCCGTTGCAGTAAACATCGTCAAACTTTTTTAACAGGTGTCCAGAATATACCTGCAACTTTCCCTGGTTTATTGGCCGATCTGAGTTTTTGTGTACACAGAGGATATGCAACCTATAATGATAAATTTAAAGGGCCGCACATATGATCCAGCAATCGCTTGTGTCACTTGACTGATCATGCCTTAGAAAGGCTCATCATACGAGTGCCGATTGTGGAGATCAGCACTTGGAGCTCATTGGCCCGTCTAAATGGGACAGTGAGTGGCTACAACAAGCATCACCCAATGATAAGAGCCGATCATCCGGGTTTAGAGAAGCCAGACCCATCATGGCAGTTTCACTTTAGAAAGGCATGACACATTTTAATACCTAAACCCACTTACAACATAGTTTTGACCCTAGTCCATCTTTCTCTTGGTTGGTATCTCCCTAGTACCCCAGTGATTTTTGTTGTCTTAAATTGTTTTAAAAATGTAAATCTACTGGTAATGGTAAAATGTCGAAAAAGTCATGGAAGAAAACAACACAGACATTGGCCCTCATTTACTATTGCAAACCCGACATGTTTTGTTGGGTTGTGCGCCAGATCCTGTCGCATTTCGCCAGAAGTTCTGTCTGCGCCAGATTTTGTGCCAGAATTTGCGCCAGAATTGAAAAAACCCCGACAAACTCTCCATTTTGCCAAGAAAACCCGAAAAAGGGGTGTGACCGCCAGGAAAAGGGGGCATGGTCTCTGAAAAGGGGTATGTTCCGGACATTTTCACAAAAACCCAACATATTTACTAAGGTTTCCACAAAAAATGTGGTGGATTTGAGCTGATGAAAACCCCACAGATCAGAGCATGTGGAAAATGTGTGGAAAATGTAGGGAAAATGTAGGGAAACCTTAGTAAATACCGTGGAAAAAAAATTGTAGGGAATTAAAACCCACAAAGAAACCTACACAACACTCTTCGTAAATAAGGGTCATTGTATTGGATTATGTGGTACTGGCATTAACATTTACCTATTTGTGCACATTTGGGGAGATTTATCAAAACCTTTCCATTGCTTCTTTCATTTTTGAAAAGGCCTCTGAAAAATGAAAGAAGCAATCTGATTGGTTACTATGGGCAACTCAGCAACTTTTTCTCTGGACAGGATTTGATAAATCTCCCCCATTATGTTTTGCCTAATACATATCTTATTATTATTTCAGTAATTCCTGTGTTGGTGAACAAATTCCTAGAAAAAATGACATGTGGAGGGGTAGTGATGAGTGGTCTCCATGCCACCACTGCTCCACGGCGCCAACAGCAGCAAACTCCACCTACCCTGGAGAGTTTTCTATATACCCCTTACTTTGAAGATGATTGTCTACAAGGTGACAATGACCTACAGTCTCTTCTAGAGCAATGCACAGGTACTGCTTTGTACAGTTACACTATTATTGGGGTTTGTATATTTTTTTTTTTTAGCAAAATGTTTACCTCTGTAAACAATATTGATCATCCCTGGGATTCCAATATAAGGAGGCCATCGAGCTCGAAGGGAAAAAGCAGAGAGGATGGACTTCAATGGATACGGCTGGCTCACCATGGCGCTGACAGACCCAGATGGACACGGCAAGGAGGATCAGACGAAACTTTAATAACCAAGATGCAACGCGTTTCGCTGCGCAAACGCGTTGCATCTTCTTTATTAAAGTTACATCTGATCCTCCTTGCCGTGTCCCTCTGGGTCTGTCAGCGCCGTGGTGAGCCGGTCGTACCCATTGAAGTCCTTCCTCTCTGCTTTTTCTCATCATCTCAGCCAGAGCGCAGCAGACGACCCTACATTATTCTGCACCTTTACCATTGTTGTGTATGAGCTTACACAACCTCCCAGGGTGAGCGGTTTTCCTGTTATTATCCCACACCAGTTCAGTCTGGTTTTAACCTATGGAGTGCTTGTTTCTTTGTTCATAGAGCTTGAAGGAACCCACCAATAAAGGGGTCCATGTCCGGTTGCATCCGTTTTTTTATGAAAAAAACATTTACTTTTTAACTTTTCATTCCATTATGAATAAAGTTTCACTTGTTTGATTGAAATTCCAAGAAAAACCTGTGCAAAGTCAAAAACCATATGGTGAAAACCTGATGGAACCGTACGCACATACAGTTCTGTACGGTTCGCATTGACTCCCATGTTTTAAAAAGACGTATACTGTTTAATACAGTTTTTCACCCGGATCAAAAACCGTGGTAGACTACGGTTTTGGGTACGGGAAAAAAACTGACAAAACCTTACAGGGTGCAAAATGGACACAAACTGATGCATCTTTTGGCATACGGTTTTCAATACGGTTCCATAAGGTTTTCACATTGAAAACGTATACGGGAACTGTATTGCAAAAACGTGGTGTGAACGCACCCTAATAGGCCCTGAAGCTAAAATGGCATGTCCTTGCCTTACAGATAAGATCTGTGAACTAGAGTCAAAGGTGGTTCAGCACGGATTACAACTCAACATTCCTGGAATCAAAACTACAGGAAGATCTAAAAGAAATAAAGGTTTAAGCACTCCCCCAGACCACGGTCTCCATCATGTCCTCACAGAGATCTGCAACCTTGAGTTAAATGGCAACCTGCACTCTGAACTGGAAGAAACTCTGACACAGAAGAACCATCAGCTCCGAGATGATCCTCTTCTCAATGGGCTGCTCACTTCACCTAAGCTGAAAACGTGCCTGGATACAGTTCTGGAGAACAGTAATCCCCAAAAAATGAAGATTATTGAAGTAAGGTTTTAATTATTTCAAGTTCATATGTGCAGTGTACAGAGAGCGTACAGGCAAAGTGTAGAGGGATATATGAGCCCGGAGCTAAGAAAAACACTTGGATAAGGGTCATGTGCAGTAGATAAGTCAAATAGTTTGTATACCAAGCTACTTAAAGCGTACCCGTCAGATCCAACAAAAAAACATTTTTTTAATATATCACTCAGTACCTAATCCTGACCATGTACATCTAATTTTTATGTGTCTAGCACCTTTATTTATTCTTTTATCACACTTTTAATTTGGCTCACTAGTCTGAATTCCTCTCAAAGGGAGCAGGCGTGGCCTCATTGTGCAGTCTCCGCCCCTTCCCTCAGTATGTTGTCTGCTCACATCTCCCCTAGCATTAGCAAAACTACAACTCCCAGCTTGTCCTCACTGACAGTAGCGGGACACAAGCTGACAGTGAGGGGATTTTTCCTCCAGGTATGAGCCCTGCACTCACAGCTGTCAATCAAGGAAGTGTGTCCATGACATAGGTGATGATGCATGGACACAGCAGAACTAGTATGTGTCCAAGCAGGCAGGGGGGCAGTTGCTTGACTGGCTTTTTCAGTATGAAATATTGAAAATTTTCTAATGGAAGCAATTGCAAAACCTATTGGTCATACATGCTTTACAACATATCAAAAGTTTTTGTATCTGACAGTGCCCATTTAATGACAGTGCCAAGCTAAGCTGCATGGGGAGAAGCCAAGGAGACTGCAAATGATGCCATGTATTTTCTCTGAATTGCCTCAGAGTTAGTTGTTAGTGATGAGGAAACCTTTCAGGATTTGATTAACACCCATGGTTCAGGCAGCATATATCTTGTGATGCCGATGGTTCGGGCTGCTTATATCTAGTGACACCCATGGTTCAGGCAGCATATATCTAGTGACACCCATGGTTCAGGCAGCATATATCTAGTGACACCCATGGTTTGGGCAGCATATCTCTAGTGACACCCATGGTTCAGGCAGCATATATCTAGTGACACCCATGGTTTGGGCAGCATGTATGTCTAGTGACACCCATGGTTCAGGCAGCATATATCTAGTGACACCCATGGTTTGGGCAGCATATATCTAGTGACACCCATGGTTTGGGTAGCATATATGTCTAGGGACACCCATGGTTCAGGCAGCATATATCTAGTGACACCCATGGTTTGGGCAGCATATATCTAATGACACCCATGGTTTGGGCAGCATATATCTAATGACACCCATGGTTTGGGCAGCATATATCTAATGACACCCATGGTTTGGGCAGCATATATCTAGTGACACCCATGGTTTGGGCAGCATATATCTAGTGACACCCATGGTTTGGGCAGCATATATCTAGTGACACCCATGGTTTGGGCAGCATATCTCTAGTGACACCCATGGTTTGGGTAGCATATATGTCTAGGGACACCCATGGTTCAGGCAGCATATATCTAGTGACACCCATGGTTTGGGCAGCATATATCTAATGACACCCATGGTTTGGGCAGCATATATCTAGTGACACCCATGGTTTGGGCAGCATATTTCTAGTGACACCCATGGTTTGGGCAGCATATCTCTAGTGACACCCATGGTTTGGGTAGCATATATGTCTAGGGACACCCATGGTTCAGGCAGCATATATCTAGTGACACCCATGGTTTGGGCAGCATATATCTAATGACACCCATGGTTTGGGCAGCATATATCTAATGACACCCATGGTTTGGGCAGCATATATCTAGTGACACCCATGGTTTGGGCAGCATATATCTAGTGACACCCATGGTTTGGGCAGCATATATCTAGTGACACCCATGGTTTGGGCAGCATATATCTAGTTACACCCATGGTTTGGGCAGCATATATCTAATGACACCCATGGTTTGGGCAGCATATATCTAATGACACCCATGGTTTGGGCAGCATATATCTAATGACACCCATGGTTTGGGCAGCATATATCTAGTGTCACCCATGGTTTGGGCAGCATATATCTAGTGACACCCATTGTTTGGGCAGTATATATCTAGTGACACCCATGGTTTGGGCAGCATATATCTAATGACACCCATGGTTTGGGCAGCATATATCTAGTGTCACCCATGGTTTGGGTAGCATATATGTCTAGGGACACCCATGGTTCAGGCAGCATATATCTAGTGACACCCATGGTTTGGGCAGCATATATCTAATGACACCCATGGTTTGGGCAGCATATATCTAATGACACCCATGGTTTGGGCAGCATATATCTAGTGACACCCATGGTTTGGGCAGCATATATCTAGTGACACCCATGGTTTGGGCAGCATATATCTAGTGACACCCATGGTTTGGGCAGCATATATCTAGTTACACCCATGGTTTGGGCAGCATATATCTAATGACACCCATGGTTTGGGCAGCATATATCTAATGACACCCATGGTTTGGGCAGCATATATCTAATGACACCCATGGTTTGGGCAGCATATATCTAGTGTCACCCATGGTTTGGGCAGCATATATCTAGTGACACCCATTGTTTGGGCAGTATATATCTAGTGACACCCATGGTTTGGGCAGCATATATCTAATGACACCCATGGTTTGGGCAGCATATATCTAGTGACACCCATGGTTTGGGCAGCATATATCTAGTGACACCCATGGTTTGGGCAGCATATATCTAGTGACACCCATGGTTTGGGCAGCATATATCTAGTGACACCCATGGTTTGGGCAGCATATATCTAGTGACACCCATGGTTTGGGCAGCATATATCTAGTGACACCCATGGTTTGGGCAGCATATATCTAGTGACACCCATGGTTTGGGCAGCATATATCTAATGACACCCATGGTTTGGGCAGCATATATATAGTGACACCCATGGTTTGGGCAGCATATATCTAGTGACACCCATGGTTTGGGCAGCATATCTCTAGTGACACCCATGGTTCAGGCAGCATATATCTAGTGACACCCATGGTTTGGGCAGCATGTATGTCTAGTGACACCCATGGTTCAGGCAGCATATATCTAGTGACACCCATGGTTTGGGCAGCATATATCTAGTGACACCCATGGTTTGGGTAGCATATATGTCTAGGGACACCCATGGTTCAGGCAGCATATATCTAGTGACACCCATGGTTTGGGCAGCATATATCTAATGACACCCATGGTTTGGGCAGCATATATCTAATGACACCCATGGTTTGGGCAGCATATATCTAATGACACCCATGGTTTGGGCAGCATATATCTAGTGACACCCATGGTTTGGGCAGCATATATCTAGTGACACCCATGGTTTGGGCAGCATATATCTAGTGACACCCATGGTTTGGGCAGCATATCTCTAGTGACACCCATGGTTTGGGTAGCATATATGTCTAGGGACACCCATGGTTCAGGCAGCATATATCTAGTGACACCCATGGTTTGGGCAGCATATATCTAATGACACCCATGGTTTGGGCAGCATATATCTAGTGACACCCATGGTTTGGGCAGCATATTTCTAGTGACACCCATGGTTTGGGCAGCATATCTCTAGTGACACCCATGGTTTGGGTAGCATATATGTCTAGGGACACCCATGGTTCAGGCAGCATATATCTAGTGACACCCATGGTTTGGGCAGCATATATCTAATGACACCCATGGTTTGGGCAGCATATATCTAATGACACCCATGGTTTGGGCAGCATATATCTAGTGACACCCATGGTTTGGGCAGCATATATCTAGTGACACCCATGGTTTGGGCAGCATATATCTAGTGACACCCATGGTTTGGGCAGCATATATCTAGTTACACCCATGGTTTGGGCAGCATATATCTAATGACACCCATGGTTTGGGCAGCATATATCTAATGACACCCATGGTTTGGGCAGCATATATCTAATGACACCCATGGTTTGGGCAGCATATATCTAGTGTCACCCATGGTTTGGGCAGCATATATCTAGTGACACCCATTGTTTGGGCAGTATATATCTAGTGACACCCATGGTTTGGGCAGCATATATCTAATGACACCCATGGTTTGGGCAGCATATATCTAGTGTCACCCATGGTTTGGGTAGCATATATGTCTAGGGACACCCATGGTTCAGGCAGCATATATCTAGTGACACCCATGGTTTGGGCAGCATATATCTAATGACACCCATGGTTTGGGCAGCATATATCTAATGACACCCATGGTTTGGGCAGCATATATCTAGTGACACCCATGGTTTGGGCAGCATATATCTAGTGACACCCATGGTTTGGGCAGCATATATCTAGTGACACCCATGGTTTGGGCAGCATATATCTAGTTACACCCATGGTTTGGGCAGCATATATCTAATGACACCCATGGTTTGGGCAGCATATATCTAATGACACCCATGGTTTGGGCAGCATATATCTAATGACACCCATGGTTTGGGCAGCATATATCTAGTGTCACCCATGGTTTGGGCAGCATATATCTAGTGACACCCATTGTTTGGGCAGTATATATCTAGTGACACCCATGGTTTGGGCAGCATATATCTAATGACACCCATGGTTTGGGCAGCATATATCTAGTGACACCCATGGTTTGGGCAGCATATATCTAGTGACACCCATGGTTTGGGCAGCATATATCTAGTGACACCCATGGTTTGGGCAGCATATATCTAGTGACACCCATGGTTTGGGCAGCATATATCTAGTGACACCCATGGTTTGGGCAGCATATATCTAGTGACACCCATGGTTTGGGCAGCATATATCTAGTGACACCCATGGTTTGGGCAGCATATATCTAATGACACCCATGGTTTGGGCAGCATATATATAGTGACACCCATGGTTTGGGCAGCATATATCTAGTGACACCCATGGTTTGGGCAGCATATCTCTAGTGACACCCATGGTTCAGGCAGCATATATCTAGTGACACCCATGGTTTGGGCAGCATGTATGTCTAGTGACACCCATGGTTCAGGCAGCATATATCTAGTGACACCCATGGTTTGGGCAGCATATATCTAGTGACACCCATGGTTTGGGTAGCATATATGTCTAGGGACACCCATGGTTCAGGCAGCATATATCTAGTGACACCCATGGTTTGGGCAGCATATATCTAATGACACCCATGGTTTGGGCAGCATATATCTAATGACACCCATGGTTTGGGCAGCATATATCTAATGACACCCATGGTTTGGGCAGCATATATCTAGTGACACCCATGGTTTGGGCAGCATATATCTAGTGACACCCATGGTTTGGGCAGCATATATCTAGTGACACCCATGGTTTGGGCAGCATATCTCTAGTGACACCCATGGTTTGGGTAGCATATATGTCTAGGGACACCCATGGTTCAGGCAGCATATATCTAGTGACACCCATGGTTTGGGCAGCATATATCTAATGACACCCATGGTTTGGGCAGCATATATCTAGTGACACCCATGGTTTGGGCAGCATATTTCTAGTGACACCCATGGTTTGGGCAGCATATCTCTAGTGACACCCATGGTTTGGGTAGCATATATGTCTAGGGACACCCATGGTTCAGGCAGCATATATCTAGTGACACCCATGGTTTGGGCAGCATATATCTAATGACACCCATGGTTTGGGCAGCATATATCTAATGACACCCATGGTTTGGGCAGCATATATCTAGTGACACCCATGGTTTGGGCAGCATATATCTAGTGACACCCATGGTTTGGGCAGCATATATCTAGTGACACCCATGGTTTGGGCAGCATATATCTAGTTACACCCATGGTTTGGGCAGCATATATCTAATGACACCCATGGTTTGGGCAGCATATATCTAATGACACCCATGGTTTGGGCAGCATATATCTAATGACACCCATGGTTTGGGCAGCATATATCTAGTGTCACCCATGGTTTGGGCAGCATATATCTAGTGACACCCATTGTTTGGGCAGTATATATCTAGTGACACCCATGGTTTGGGCAGCATATATCTAATGACACCCATGGTTTGGGCAGCATATATCTAGTGTCACCCATGGTTTGGGTAGCATATATGTCTAGGGACACCCATGGTTCAGGCAGCATATATCTAGTGACACCCATGGTTTGGGCAGCATATATCTAATGACACCCATGGTTTGGGCAGCATATATCTAATGACACCCATGGTTTGGGCAGCATATATCTAGTGACACCCATGGTTTGGGCAGCATATATCTAGTGACACCCATGGTTTGGGCAGCATATATCTAGTGACACCCATGGTTTGGGCAGCATATATCTAGTTACACCCATGGTTTGGGCAGCATATATCTAATGACACCCATGGTTTGGGCAGCATATATCTAATGACACCCATGGTTTGGGCAGCATATATCTAATGACACCCATGGTTTGGGCAGCATATATCTAGTGTCACCCATGGTTTGGGCAGCATATATCTAGTGACACCCATTGTTTGGGCAGTATATATCTAGTGACACCCATGGTTTGGGCAGCATATATCTAATGACACCCATGGTTTGGGCAGCATATATCTAGTGACACCCATGGTTTGGGCAGCATATATCTAGTGACACCCATGGTTTGGGCAGCATATATCTAGTGACACCCATGGTTTGGGCAGCATATATCTAGTGACACCCATGGTTTGGGCAGCATATATCTAGTGACACCCATGGTTTGGGCAGCATATATCTAGTGACACCCATGGTTTGGGCAGCATATATCTAGTGACACCCATGGTTTGGGCAGCATATATCTAATGACACCCATGGTTTGGGCAGCATATATATAGTGACACCCATGGTTTGGGCAGCATATATCTAGTGACAAGGTCCCCTTCACAATTTCTAGAAGTTGTAATTTTGCTGCATCTTAAGATCACTGTTCTAAAAACAAATAAAATATCAGGTAGTAATAGTTGATTCATATGAGTATCTTTTGTTGTGTACATAATGTGACTTCTTTCTCACGTTTTTTTCTCCATAGGCCCTAACAGAACATGGAAATTTGTCTCCTTATGTCCTGAGCATGCTGAACACCCAACCAATGCTACAGATAGATTACATTGCCACTGACCGCACTCTGGAAACTCTCTCTACAATGGAGGACAGTCTGAAAGAAGCTGGAGTTTCCATAGAGCAATGGGACCCATATACTGCTCCACCGAATAATGTAACTGGCGCTGATCTATTGGTGTGCAATAGTTCTTCACATCTCCTACAGGATCCTAGTCAAGTTGTCCCCAATATGGCAGCAGCCGTGAAAGATGGCGGATTCCTTTTGCTTCATACACTTCTAAAGGGAGATATTTTAGGAGAGACTATTGCCTTTCTGAGGACTCAAAATGTCCAGCAGAAAGACGGCCTCCTTTCCCAGGTATTAAAATGATGTAACTAACTATATACCCTTGGGCACTATTATGGCTGCTAAATAAACTTGATTTAATAGGTGTAATTTAGCATTAAAGTATTAGTACTCCGCTGCTCAGCATTTGGAACAAACTGTTCCGAACGCTGGAGCCGGCAACTCGTAATGTCATAGCCCCGCCCCTTATGACATCACGCCCCGCCCCCTCAATGCAAGTCTATGGGAGGGGGCTCCAGCATTCGGAGCAGTTTGTTCCAAACGCTGAGCAGCGGAGTACCCCTTTAAGGATATGGTGACTATATGCATACTGACAGGCCTATAACTGTATATATGTTTGAATATACATAGAATTAACTATCTCAAATGTCTTTACCTTGGCAGACAGAATGGGAGAAGTTGTTTGACAGTGCCGGTATGAATGTAGTTGCCATGAAAAAATCCTTCTACAACTCAGTCATTTTCTTATGTCGTCGACGTACCCCAGAGAAGAAACATCTTCTCCTTCCAGTTGAAGACATGGACTGTTCATGGGTGGAATCACTAAAGGTGCGACATTTTTAACTGATCCTACATTCATTGCTAACCATGAGATCCAAATCCATTACTTCATTCTTCATCATCATATGTTCTGTTTTACATAGGAAGCTATGGCAGATTCATCTAATCACAGTCTCTGGCTAAGAGTCCTAAATCATCCAAATTCTGGTGTTGTTGGAATGGTAAACTGCCTGCGACAGGAACCAGGAGGGAACAAAATTAGGTAGGACCTCATGTCATGTCTATATGGAATAGATTGGCGTTTTCTGTGGTTGTATTTACGTATATATATATTAGGGTTGTGTGTGTGTATATATATATTAGGTCAGTGTATTGCTGCAGTAAAAGAATACAAGAATGTGACAGGAGGGGAGGGGGGGGGGAATGTGACAAGGGGGGATGTGACAAGGTGGGGGAAATGTGACTGGGGGGGAGAATGTGACTAGGGGGGGAGAATGTGACTGGGGGGGGAGAATGTGACGGGGGGAGAATGTGACGGGGGGAGAATGTGACAAGGGGGGAATGTGACAAGGGGGAGGAGAATGTGATAAGGGGGAGGAGAATGTGACAAGGGGGGAATGTGACAAGGGGGAGGAGAATGTGACAAGGGGGAGGAGAATGTGACAAGGAGGGATGTGACGGGGGAGGAGAATGTGACAAGGGGGAGGAGAATGTGACAAGGAGGGATGTGACGGGGGAGGAGAATGTGACAAGGGCAGGGGTCAAGTCTTGGTGAGTCAAGTGTGGGAACTCACCCAAGATTTCCACTTATTCCTCCCCTAGATGTCTGATCGCAGGGGTCCCGCTGCTGGGGACCCCCACAATCTCCCTGCTGCACCCGGCATTCGTTTAGAGCATTTGATGCAGCGCCGGAGGCTCGTGACGTGGGTCCCCAGCGGTGAGACCCCGCGTTCAGACATCTCATCCACTATCCTTTGGATAGATTTTTTAATAGAAGTAATTTGCAAATCTTCTTAACTTTCTGGCACCAGTTGATTTAAAAAAAAAAAAAAAAAAAAAGTTCTTATAATGTTATGACAGATTTCTAGGATTGATAGGGGTCTGACTTCTGCGGTAGCATCCACTTAAAGTAGTGTTTTCCAAAAAGCATGTCTACAGCTGTTGCAAAACTACAACTCCCAGCATGCCCGGACAGCCTTTGGCTGTCCGAGCATGCTGGGAGTTGTAGTTTTGCAACAGCTGGAGACACTCTGTTTGGAAAACAATTATTTAAAATGTACCCTTTGCTTCAAAAACACCTGACATGTCCTAGATACATGTTAAAAGTTTTGATCGGTCAGGGTCTGATTGTTCAGACCGCGACCGATTGTTAGAGAGAACGGGGAGAAAAGTGCGACTGACCTAGACGATCCCATAGACTTACATTGTAAGTTTGTCTCGCTTAGCGCACTCTTCTCCCACCTAAGCGAGACAAACTTACCATGACCAATCAAAACTTTTGATATGTTTCTATGTCAAAAGGTCAAGTGACAGTGTTACTGAATTTGTCTTAAAGGGATACTCAGCTGGAAAAATATATTTTTTTAAATGAACTGGTGCCAGAACATTAAACAGATTTGTAAATTACGTCTATTAAAAAATCTTAAATGGGTTATCCAGGAAAAAAACTTTTTTATATATATCAACTGGCTCCAGAAAGTTAAACAGATTTGTAAATTACTTCTATAAAAAAAAAATCTTAATCCTTTCAGTACTTATGAGCTTCTGAAGTTGAGTTGTTCTTTTCTGTCCAAGTCCTCTCTGATTACACCTGTCTCGGGAAACGCCCAGTTTAGAAGCAAATCTCCATAGCAAACCTCTTCTAAACTGGGCGTTTCCCGAGACAGGTGTCATCAGAGAGCACTTAGAGAGAAAAGAACAACTCAACTTCAGAAGCTCATAAGTACTGAAAGGATTAAGATTTTTTAATAGAAGTAATTTACAAATCTGTTTAACTTTCTGGAGCCAGTTGAGATATATATATAAATATATATAAAAAAATTCCTGGAATACCCCTTTATTCCTCCCAGTACTTATCAGCTGCTGTTATGATCCACAGGAAGTTCTTTTCTTTTTGAATTTCCTTTCTGTCTGACCACACTGCTCTCTGCTGACACCTCTGTCCATTTTAGGAACTGTCCGGAGCAGGAGAGGTTTTCTATGGGGATTTGCTCCTACTCTGGACAGTTCTTGACATGGACAGAGGTGTCAGCAGAGAGCACTGTGGTCAGACAGAAAGGAAATTCAAAAAGAAAAGAACTTCCTGTGGATCATAACAGCAGCTGATAAGTACAGAAATGATTAAGCTTTTTCAATAGAAGTAATTTGTTAAATCTGTTTAACTTTCTGGTACCAGCTGATTTCCAGTGGAGTACCCCTTTAAAGATCCTGGGTCTCTATAGTTACAACAAAACTGATCCAGAAGAGATGACCTATCCTAGTCATATACTTCACTTCTAATAGTAAACGTTGACTTATTCTTCCTAATTCAGATAGATGACTACACTATAACACTTTATTCCCAGGTGCATCTTTAACTCCGATGTGAATTCATATGAAGTCTCTGACAAAGAGACTCAGGAGCTGCAGAACAAGGATCTGGTGATGAATGTCTACCAGGATGGTCGGTGGGGAGCCTTCCGTCACATACCCTTTCAGAGAGGTGAGGGAATAACTATTTATGGGATTCTTTGTCAGCATTTCTTGAATCAGTTTGCAACAAACTGTATCCGCCAGGGGTCATAGATTGGGATGTCTGCATGTAATGGTTTATGTACAAATATAGGATGGCCCAAAATTATAGCCAAAACTTATAACCAAGAGAACATAACACAAACTTAAAGGGGTACTCCACCCCTAGACATCTTATCCCTTTCCAAAGGATAGGGGATAAGATGTCTGATCGCGGGGGGTCCTGCCGCTGGGACCCCCCGTGATCTCCGCGCAGCACCCGGCATTCTAAATAGTAGGTTAAAGGGGTATTCCAGGCCAAAACTTTTTTTTATATATCGACTGGCTCCGGAAAGTTAAACAGATTTGTAAATTACTTCTATTAAAAAATCTTAATCCTTCCAATAGTTATTAGCTTCTGAAGTTGAGTTGCTGTTTTCTGTCTAACTGCTCTCTGATGACTCACGTCCCGGGAGCTGTGCAGTTCCTATGGGGATATTCTCCCATCATGCACAGCTCCCGGGATGTGACATCATCATTGAGCAGTTAGACAGAAAACTTCAGAAGCTAATAACTATTGGAAGGATTAAGATTTTTTAATAGAAGTAATTTACAAATCTGTTTAACTTTCCGGAGCCAGTTGATATATATATATAAAAAAAGGTTTTGCCTGCAATACCCCTTTAAGAACGATGGGTTCCCACGGCAGTCATAGACGTGAATGAAGGGGGCGTGGCGTCTCTAGGCGGTAGTCCAGTCTAGGCGGTAGACCAGTACTGTCAAGACGCGTGCCAGCATATCCTCAGCTATGGACTCCCCTTTTTCAGTGGTGCGTTGTCTCAGGTCTGTCAGATCCTAGGGTGGGGGCAGGTAAACTGAGTCCTTGTTGTAGTTCCATGGAAAGATGTTGCAGGGTGTTAGATCAGGCCATCATGGAGGCCAGCGTAACATTGGGGAATTGTTGTTTCCAGCACTGCCAATCCACATCCCGGTAAAGTTTCATTCATGTATTGGCAAACATCCAAATGGAAATGTGAGGGTGCACCATTTTGCGGACTTTGTTTGGAGAGGATTTTTACATACTGGCTCTGATTTACTGAGAGTGTTGTGTAGTTTTCTTTGTGGGTTTTAACTCCCTAAAAAATTTTCCCATAGTATTTACTAATGTTTTCCTACATTTTGCTTTTTTTTTACACATGCTCTGATCTGTCTGGTTTTCCTTGGCTCAATTACAGCGCATTTTCTGTGGAAACCTTAGTAAATATGTTTTTTTTTTGTGAAAATGTTGGGAACACGCCCCTTTTCGGTGACCACGCACCTTTTACCCGACAACCATGCCCCTTTTTCGCGTTTCCTCAGTAAAATGTATTTTTTTTTTCCAATCTGGCGCACAACTTGACAAAACATGTCGGGTTTACAATAGTAAATCAGGGCCAGTATTGTAGTGTAGAACTATTGTATGTCTGGAATTGGTAAAGTGACTGAATATTCTAACCCTGATCTCTCTCTTTCCTATAGGACAAACTCAGGATGAAACAGCCTACGCCTTTGTGAACGTGCTGACCAGAGGAGATCTTTCTACCTTACGCTGGATTGCATCTCCTCTACGCAACTTCCACCCTACTAATCCCAATGTTAAACTATGTAAAGTCTACTATTCATCACTCAATTTCCGGGACATCATGTTGGCAACCGGGAAGTTGCCTCCCGATGCCATACCTGGTATGAAACAATCCATATATATAAAACTCAATGGGGGAGATTTATCAAAATCTGTGCAAAGGAAAAGTTGCCCAGTTACCCATAGCAACCAATCAGATCGCTTCTTTCATGTTACCAAGACCTTGTTAAAAATGAAAGAAGAAATCTGATTGGTTGCTATGGGCAACTGGGCAACTTTTCCTCTGCACAGGTTTTAATAAATCTCCCCCAACGTGTGTGTGTGTGTGTATGTATGTGTGTGTGTATATGTGTATGTGTGTATGTATGTATGTATGTGTATGTGTGTGTATATGTATGTGCGTATGTATGTATGTATGTATGTGCGTATGTTCCAGCATCACGTCCAAACGGCTAAAGATATTAACAGGAAACTTGGCACACATGTTACTTATATGTCAACAACAAACATAGGATAGGTGATTTAACCCTTACTCACCCCCATTTGCCAGGGGCGGGGTTTATGTTTAAAGTCCCATACAAGTCTATGGGAAATATATGTTACTGTATAACTTCCAAACGGCTGGAGATATTAACATGAAACTTGGCACACTTGTTACTTATATGTCAACAACAAACATAGGATAGGTCATTTAACCCTTACCCCCATTTGCCAGGGGCGGTTTTTTTTTTTTAAAGTCCCATACAAGTCTATGGGAAATATATGTTACTGCATAACTTCCAAACGGCTGGAGATATTTCGATAATACTTGGTCACATGTTACTTATATGTCCACTTAAAATATAGGATAGTTAATTTAACCCTTAACTACCCCCATTTGTGAGGGTCGGGATTTTTGTTTAAAGTCCAATGCAAATCAATGGGAAATGTATGTTCCCACATAACTTCCATACGGCTGGAGATATTTCATTACCTGGTCACATATTACAGGACGGGATAGGAGGACGGGATAGGAGGTCAGGATAGGAGGTTGGGATAGGAGGTCGAGATAGGAGAACGGGATAGGAGGACGGGATAGGAGGTCAGGATAGGAGGTCAAGATAGGAGAATGGGATAGGAGGACGGGATATGAGGACGGGATAGGAGTTCGGAATAGGAGGACAGGATAGGAGGACGGGATAGGAGGTCGAGATAGGAGGTCGGGATATGAGGATGGGATAGGAGGACGGGATATGAGGACCGGATATGAAGTCAAAAACTTCCTCCTTTGTTTAATTTCCTCCCCAACAAGGATTAGGAAGGAAAAACCGTGCAACGCCGGGTACTCAGCTAGTCTCTAATATATATTTCATTATAGTGGCATCTCCCAGTCCACAAATGGTACTAATAAGCCTATTAGCTGCACTGCACTAATAAGCATATTCACACGCTGCACTGCATTCCTTTTTGTTTGGGTCAATAAATCTTGTCTGGTTAGTGTTATAGAAAATGTTTTATAGTCTGGAATACACTTTGTTCAGACATGAAAGTTAAAGGGGTTCTCCAGCCAAAAGCATTTATTACCTATCCACTAAGACAACACTGATCTTCTCCCCCCACCCCATAAACTGTCACTATACCAAAGACTAGGAGAAAAGGTCGGCACTTCTGTGGTGGGTGGTGCATGTGGAAAAAGTCAAGTATATAGAACAAAAAGTCCCAGCACTCACCAAGTTGCAAGCCAATTTGCATTTATTGTACACCTGTGTACAATACATGCAAATTGGCTTGGAACTTGGTGAGTGCTGGGACTTTTTGTTCTATATACTATACCATAGATGGCACCATAGGCTTTGAATGGAACAACAGTTTGACAGCCACCGTTTAAACTCCTAGCTGCACCCGTGTGGTTAGGAGGACTGAGGTCTCATATTCTGAAAGTCCCAGTGATAAGATCTTTACTGGTGTAGAATTTATCACTCATCCAGTAGATAGGTGGGTTTTTGCCTAAAATACGTTCCTAAAGGGGTACTCTGCCCCTAGACTATTGGGCAGACTAGATGGGCCAAATGGTTCTTATCTGCTGACACATTCTATGTTAGACATCTTATCCCATATCCAACCCCTGTGATCTCGTTTGCGGCACCCCAGACATCCGGTGCACGGAGTGAACTTCGCTCCATGCCGGATGACTGGCGATGTGGGACAGAGGTTCGTGACTTAATGGCCCCGCTCGTGATGTCACGGCCATGCCCCCTCCCATAGACTTGCATTGAGGGGGCGTGGCCGTGACATCACGAGTGTGCGGGGCTGTGACGTCACGAGCCTCCGGCGCTGCATCTTACACTTTAAACGAACGCCGAGTTCAGCAGGGAGATTGCGGGGGTCCCCAGCGACGGGACCCCCATGATCAGACATCTTATCCCTATCCTTTGGATAGGGGATAAGATGTCTAGGGGCGAAGTACCCCTTTTAAGACCTAGAACATTAAATTGACTCCGAATTGACTCTAAATTCTAAATCAGAATCCTAAATATTTGCATGTAAATCTTACATTTTTTTGACATTTGGTGGTTCTATTATTAGACTCTCAATAGTTTGTCATCCCTCTTCTCAGACATGACTGACCTGTGAAGTCTGATAGTCTGGCACCACCGTGATATTGTAGATGTGTATTCATGTCACAGTCAAGTCATAGGTTTAGAGTCGTTTTTTCTATTAACAAATGAAAAATGCATTCATGGAATTTTTACTGATTATTCGTTTTTGTTTTTTTAGGAGACATAGCACTGCAACAATGCATGCTGGGAATGGAGTTCTCAGGACGCGACCCTGCAGGAAAAAGGGTCATGGGACTTCTTCCAGCAAAAGGCCTCGCCACCGTTGTGGATGCCGATCAGCGCTTCTTATGGAATGTACCAGAAGACTGGTAAGCTCCCAGGGGAGGGGAGTTATTATACATGTTGTGTTGATCAAATGGTAAAAGTCTATTCATGTCTAGTTAAATTCCAGTTTGTAGCAGAAGCTAAATGGACAAAAAGTCCAAGGGTGTAAATACTTAAAGGGGTACTTCGGTGGAAAACTTTTTTTTTTAAATCAACTGGTGCCAGAAAGTTAAACAGATTTGTAAATGACTTCTATTAAAAAATCTTAATCCTTACAGGATTTATTAGCTGCTGAATACTACACAGGAAATTATTTTCTTTTTGGAACACAGTGCTCTCTGCTGACATCACGAGCACAGTGCTCTCTGCTGACATCTCTGTCCATTTTAGGAACTGTCCAGTGCAGCATATGGTTGCTATGGGGATTTTCTTCTACTCTGGACAATTCCTAAAATGGACAGAGGTGTCAGCAGAGAGCACTGTGCTCGTGATGTCAGCAGAGAGCTCTGTGTTCCAAAAAGAAAAGAATTTCCTCTGTAGTATTCAGCAGCTAATAAGTACTGGAAGGATTAAGATTAACTTTCTGGCACCAGTTGATTTAAAAAAAAAAAGTTTTCCTCCGCAGTACCCCTTTAAGTAAGGCCCATTGCATACCCTCACTAACTCAGAGTGATTTTTTGGCTGTTCCTGTATCCAGCATCTCCCAAACCAGACCTCTGTCGTTGTTACTCCTCCTGTAGATGCTGCTTTTCTAGGTCACAAGGCTCATGTAAGAGAATGATCACGGTAACACAGAAATGAAAATAATATATGTATATAAAATCTAATGTCCCTATTGTCAGTCTCAGGTCAAAAACCTAAAACTTGTATCAGGCCATAAATGTGGCCTCCTTACCGAAGTCGTCCATTCACAAACTAGAGGCATGATGGAATTTGGTCCAGTCTGTGTAAGAATCCCAGCAGCCTGAGTATTACCAGGCGGAGCTGGCAGCCATGACCATGCCTATTTCTACATATAATTTTGGCTTGGCCCAAATTAAAAGAGAAGATTTTCCGTGTATCTAAAGACTTGATGATGGATGGTGGGGGTGCAGGGGGTTAGCTAAAGATTGGCTATGACTTTTGTTAAAATTGTGTGTAAAAAGTTTATAATTATTATGTTCAGATAAATTCTATACTTTCCATTTGTAGGTCTTTGGCTGATGCTGCCTCAGTCCCTGTGGTCTACGCCACGGCGTACTATGCTCTGATAGTACGTGGACGCTTGAGGAAGGGTGAGAGTGTTCTAATCCATTCTGGATCAGGTGGTGTTGGCCAAGCAGCTATAGCCATTTCTCTAAGCATGGGTTGCCGCATCTTCACAACAGTAGGTAGGTTGTCCTGAAGAGTTTTTATGGCGCTTATTTTATTCCTTGCCACCATAACACTTACACATACTGTATGAGTACATAATGGCACCCCATGGTCAGATGATATGAGTAACTTCTAGGGCCATATTGTGCACTGAAAATCTGCAGCAAATTACAGTACAGTATGTGGGAATAAGGTTTTCAAATCCTCAGTCACATAGTTGACACCGAGACTTCCCAGGTACAGAGTTAACTAAGTTCAGCTGACAAACACTAACTTGGAATATATTTATATTCATTGCTTAGGATCTTCAGAAAAGCAGCAATACCTCCAGAGCAGATTCCCACAGCTTGATGACAGCTGTTTTGCCAATTCCCGAAATACAACTTTTGAACAACATGTCCTTACTTTTACAGGAGGGAAAGGTAAGAGGAAGCTGGGAATTAGCTTATGTTAAGTAAAATGATCAAGACACCAGAAAACTCTTGTCTTTATTATTTTTTGCTGTAGGAGTGGACCTTATCTTAAACTCATTGGCAGAAGAAAAATTGCAGGCTAGTCTCCGTTGTCTGGCCCGCCATGGGCGCTTCTTGGAGATTGGCAAATATGATCTGTCGAACAACACGCCACTTGGTAAGATTCATAATTTCTTCTTATCCAGATATCAAAACATGAACAGAAAAATACAGTAATAAGATCGTGTGGAAGAAATACAGAAGGATCCCACATTAGGGACCCACCTCCAGTAGCCAGCAATTTGTTCTACCACTCTAAGGGTAATATAGCGGATTATTGCCTTAGTATTTGATGATCTCATCATTTTAAGAACCGGTCTGAACTCTAGGATCCTGTAAATCACCTCCCCTAGTTCCAGTGCCATTTCCCTATTAGTGGCCGCAGCCCGTGCTGATGGCCGCATCCAGTTGCTTCTTGGTCAGACCTTGGTTTCCCTGCTCTACCTTCTCAGCACCATCAGATTACCAAGGAAACTGGCGCCTTGATGATGTCAGACCTGGCAGCCTTTGTATTCTGGACTTGTCCTGCCATACCCTGCTGTCATTTATTCCCTGTCCTGGCTTTCCTTCCCTGTGTTATTGTTCCTGGTTTAACTCCTGATTGACCCTAATCCTGACCTTGGCCATGTTTCTGGATATTGACTTGTTTCTTGGATTGTTCTTCTGGTTCCTGTTCTTTTACTCCTGGTTCTGTTTCTGACTTTGTTCCCATCTCCTCTTCCCTCACACCCTGACAATTTACCTTGTGACAACTGTGGGAATTAGCTGCACAAATGGTAAGCAAACAAGCGAGGTGCAAAACAAAAGGGTTTATTTTAAAAAAACAAGCAGGAACATAACAGTTTAGCAGAAGGCTTTAAACTCAGCACAAAACAAAACGTGACTCCAGCATAAAGTCCTTACACAACCATGTAGTGGTGGTTAGTCCTGGTGCAGAGACGCCAGCCTATCTCCGTCCTGTCGCACCTTTGTGCTTACTTCGGCCTGTTGCACAATGTGGAAGAAATGGCAAACAACTCCTCAGGTTCACACTCTCCTCACCTGAGGTCTAGGAGCAGCAGGTTTTAAAGGCCTCAATAGGTCTAATAAAGCCCCGACCGGACTATGAGAACTGCCTCCCACCCACACTACAGCCGTTCCAGAGAAAGAGGCCATTTAAGCTGCATGGCAGCTATCCAAACTATGCACAGGTCATTAACCTACTGCTACTGACTAAAAATGCTCTTGTTCCCCATCAAACCCCGGGACTTCGATAGCATATATATTGCAGTTTCTTAGCTGCACTGAAATGCCGAAATGCACTGCCGGATAGGCCTCCTTGACAACCCTGGAAGTTTACTAGTTGATGCAGCAACCTACTTGGCACTTATCTACCTTCCACCACTTTACTTGCTGGTCGCCTACACAACCCTTGCCTTACGTCCTGATATACTTCTGCATCTACACTACAGCCACCAATCTGTGACTACTCGGGGAGCCACAACCTTCTGCAGAAAAGCCCATCCCTGGAACACTATCAGCAGGATATGGATCCCAACAGCACTTGCATGAAGTGACCCAGCAAGTCTCCTGTCAGCTAGATTTATTACAGGGTCATTTTCGGGAGTCTGAACAATTCACAGTCACCTGCCTTTGTTCCTTCCAAGTGCATACATAATCTGGAGAGGCGGATCAGCCATGAGAGGACTCTCTGTACTCCAAGCTTGTGCAACATTTCTTTAGAAAACTGGAGGTTTTCTGAAGAAACATTACATCACCTCTGAGGGACTTTTCATAATATCCACATAAAGTTTCTGCATTTCTGAAGTGTCTGCAACCTTTGGGTCTCAAGGTTCCTCAAAGGTTTCTCAGTTTATCAAACTATTACAATTTATCCAAAACTACCCTTAAGTTGTGTCCTTTCTCACAGCTTTAACACAGAAGGGAACAAATACCTGAAAGTGGCCAATTTTTGCAGTTCAGCCGTTTCCTTAAAGCGGTACTCTGCACCTAGAAGTCTTATCCCCTATCCAAAGGATAGGGGATAAGATGTCTGATCGCCGGGGACCCCCGCAATCTCCCTGCTGCACCCGGCGTTCGCTTAGAGCGTCGGGTGCAGCCCCAGAGGCTCGTGATGTCACGGCTCCGCCCTTGTTGTGTTCTTGTTGCCTTCTGGCTCTTCTAGTCCTTTTCAGACTACACTACTGATGCATCAGTGTTACAGCTGCCAATATGTGACTCTTCTGGAGACCATGAGCTATGTGTCCTCTGGCAGCAAAGTCCATATGGGCCCAGATTTATCAAACTGTGGGAGAGAAAAAATAGTCATTTTTCCACAGCGACCAATCACAGCTCAGCTTTCACTTTACCATAGCTCGTTAGCTGAGCTGTGATTGGTTGCTGTGGGAAACTCACTCCATTTTTCTCTCACACAGTTCGATAAATCTGGGCTCATATCTCCTTGTAGAGGTTAAAGGGATATTCTAGGTCCCTACTTTTTTATACTTTTGAGCCCCTGATGTAAAGTTATGAGTGTGAAATAAGGTTGTTTTTCCCTTTTTAAGGTGGTTTGTCTCATTTTTACGTTTTTGTTTTGTCTCTGGCCTTTCCCGGCTTCCGGTATGGCCCGAGACAATTCAACATAAATCATCTGATCATTGGATGCTTGGCTGTTTCTTGTTTTGTTCAACAAGCAAGCCCCCTGATGACACATGCAGCGTTTCTGTACTGCTGTGACAGCGCTGACCACATGACTGGAGTGATTTTAGATACGTACTCAGGGTATGGCCAAATAATCAATAAACTACCCCCACGAACAATTTACCCTTCCCTGCCTCCAACCACTGCTTTTCCCATTAAATACATAAAGACCTGTTGGAGAAATGGGCTTTCAGCCTGTTTATTTAACACCATTATAAACATATAAATATTATAAATAACTATATAACAGTATCAACATAATATACATAACATGACCAAAATGACCGAAAGGGTCCCTGGAGGTCTCAACTGTATTCAGAAATGTCACCAAACCGAAGGCACTAAATGTTCCTTTTACCCTGACCCAAGGGCACCCACATCGCTCAGTGCCTGCTTCCATCCAAAACACCTGGGGCTCCTAAGCACCACCAGGAGGCCCAGTCAAGCCGTACCCTAACAACTGGCCAACTCTCCTCCATTTCCATACTCTTAACAATATTTTAAACCATACACACCTCCTAAGACCCATAGACCTGCCTCCCAAATTAACCAAAACCGCACACATAAAGGGAGGGTGGGTGGGACTTCTTCACCTAACTTTCCCACAGCTGACTGGCTGGCTCCCCCCCCCCTTCCAGCCCTTAAATACCACCGTTACTCCTCCCCCCAAACTACTGAGCCCTCTAATCGCAAAACCCCACTAGAAAACCGCCTTTTAACCCCCCAAGGTCCCATGATAACTTTAACCCCTTAAGTACACTAGAACCCCCGTCAAGCCGCTACTCCTCTAGGGTGTTACCCTCAGCTCCATACGCTCCCATTCCCCGCTGTCACATGATCTCGGCACTGACTGTCAGCGCATAGTGCGGATGCACAGGCATCAGCCTCTGTGCCCTGCTTTCTGCATTCATTTGTCCCAAAAAGTAGGGTGGGAGAGATCTACTCCAGTCCCCAGCTTGAAGAACAGGATGTCAAGAAATATAGTTTACAGAGATTGCACAAGCCAGGGAGCTGCAATGGGTGGGCCAAACGCATGGCGGAAGGGATCAAATTCAGCCGCCAGACTGAAGAATGGAATGCTGGGAAATGTAGTATCAGTATCGGAAGAGTCAGCTTTCATACATTGGAATAGCAACGTTATAGGGGCACAAAAATGGGCAAATGGCACAGATACAAGGTGGCGGATTGATAAGCACATCCCTTACTATATAACTTATTTCTGGATTTCACATTTTGTGGGATAACCCCTGTGAATGTAATTATAAAGACACAACACAGTTTAGTCATAGGCAAGTTTATTAAAGGGGTACTCGGCTGCTCAGCGTTTGGAACAAACTGTTCCGAACGCTGGAGCTGGCAGCTTTTGATGTCATAACCCCACCCCCTCATGATGTCACACCTCGCCCCCTCAATGCAAGTCTATGGGAGGGGGCATGACGGCCGTCACGCCCCCTCCCATAGACTTGCATTGAGGAGGCGGGGTGTAACTAATGAGGGTGCGGGGCTATGATGTCACGATCTCCCGACTCCAGCATTCGGAACAGTTTGTTCCAAACGCTGAGCAGCGGAGTACCCCTTAAAGGCATCTATGACACAATATACATATAACCAGGTCAGTAGTAGGTGTGGGGGTTTTGGAGAGACCCAATTAGGAATCTAAAAAGTTTTCATAACAAGACAGTCGATCAATTTCCATTTTCCAAATCTTCTTAATGATATCACCATGTAGGAATGGCTCTTTTCCTGAAGAATGTGGCATTCCATGGAATTCTGCTTGATGCCCTTTTTGAAGAAGGAAACAAAGAATGGGAAGAAGTGTCTGATCTACTGAAGTCTGGAATTAGAGCCGGAATAGTGAAGCCACTAAAGTGCACCATCTTCACTCGTGATGAGGTGGAGCCCGCCTTCAGGTTCATGGCTCAAGGAAAGCACATCGGCAAAGTCCTTATAAAGGTCGGTAAAGAATTAGCACTCCAGTGTTTGTATGCCATTCTTTACAGCAAGAAGTCTTTATGTTTACGTATCGTTGTTTTAGGCATACTGTGGCTTCTTTAAAGGGGTACTCCGCTGCTCAGCATTTTGAACAAAATGTTCTGAATGCTTAGAGACGGGAGCTCGTGACGTCATAGCCCTGCCCCTCATGATGTCACACCCCGCCCCTCAATGCAAGTCTTTGGGAGGGGGCGTGACAGCCGTCACACCCTCTCCCATAGACTTGCATTGAGGGGGCGGGACGTGATTTCATGAGGGGCGGGGCTATGACATCACGAGCTCCCGGTGCCGGCTCTAAGCATTCGGAACATTTTGTAACCCTTTAAGCTACCAAAATTCTCATAATTCTTCTTATAGTATGTATTTTAACAGACTTCTCTGAATGAAATAGTGTAGTCTGCTGAGCTATTCCTTACAGAAGTAGAAAAAGTATACAGTGGTCCCTCAACATATGATATTAATTGGTTCCAGGAGAACCATCATATGTTGAAACCATCATATGTCGAGTACATATGTCTATGTAAAAATAGTAATTGGTTCTGGGGCCTCGGAACCATTGTATGTTGAATACATATCTCTATGGGAAACTGCCAACTGGTTCTGGGATGACCATTGTATGTGGAGTGTATGGGAAGTGTTTAACAAACCAGGGTGCCTCCAGCTGTTGCACAACTACAACTCCCAGCATGCATGTACAGCCATTGACTGTCTGGGCATGCTGAGAGTTATAGTTTTGCAACAGCTGGAGGCACACTGATATGGAAACATTGATGTATGGGGTGTATTGTGTGTATATGTATTGTATGTGATGTGTGACATCGCATACAGTACTGTACAGTTCTTTAAATACCTTCAGGGGGGACAAAATGTCCTCCATTACCATCCTGCCGACTACAGCTCTATAGGAAAGGAAGGGGAGCAGCTCATTGGATGCCTGCAGCAAGATGCTCCAGGCTATTGGCTATGGCTGCACTGGGGGGCGGGGCTTACACAGAGCTCACAGTGGAAGCCTGCGTGAGTTAGCAGGACAGCATGTGAGTAACAGGTAGCAGAACGGGGCACACGGGGACATTAAACAACTATCTGTCAGTTGGTGAAGTTGTCAGCGCTGTCAGCTGTTTGTACGATGGCCCAGACACACAGCAGCATCATATGTCGATGCTGCCTTCAACATACGATGGGCTCTGAGAGGCCATCATATGTTGAAATGATCATATGTCGGGGCCATCATAAGTCGGGGGGTCACTGTACTGGCATATGCTAATCTTTTGGTCTCTGGTGAGTGGACGGGAGCCTGTGGGCACATGTGACGGGCTTATTTACAGAGCCTTTAAATGGCTGGATCTCCCGATTGTTCACAGGGCGATGTGCAGCCGATAAGGATGATTTTATTGGCTGCACAAAAGATGCGATCAGCCATCAGCTGATCACTGGCTCTTTTACATGGGCCAATTATAGGGAGCAAGCGTTCCTACAAACACTCATTCTCCCAATAATCAACCCATGTAAGGGGTACTCCGCTGCTCAGCGTTTGGAGCAAACTGTACTGAATGCTGGAGTCGGGAGCTCATGATGTCATAGCCCCGCCCCTTGTGACGTCATACCCCGCCCCCTCAATGCAAGTCTATGGGAGGGGGCGTGACAGCGTCACGCCCCCTCCCTTAGACTTGCATTGAGGGGGCGGGGCATGACGTCATAACAAAGCGTTTGTCAGTGTACTTTTATCAAAAGCTTAATGCTTTTACAATTGGAAAAAGTTTGTTTAACCGACTTGCTGCTGTTCTTTTCATCCCCATGCTTTACACTGCAACTCTGATCATTTATATTGACTGCTGTGTATAAGACCAGCTGGAAGTCAGAGTTAAAGCAAAAAATGTGTTTTTATAAACTACAAATAGAAAGAAGATTGTAACTGCTTACAGATCCCAATAAGCTGCAAGGAAATAGAATTCTGTATATCGATTTACTGTAGAAATATCTTTTGTGAGGGCTCCTTAAGAGTTAATTTCCTGTGCATGCTCGGAGTGTTTATGCTGAATTTTGAGACAATATTATGACTTGTTTAGGTCCGTGATGAGGAGTTGGAGTCTGAAGCTCTTATTCCTGCTATCCCTCGAACATCTTTCCCGTCGACAAAGTCTTATATCGTTACGGGAGGACTCGGTGGCTTCGGCTTGGAGTTGGCTCAGTGGTTAATTGAGAGAGGTGCCCGGAACCTCATCTTAACCTCCCGGTCTGGCATCAGGAATGGTAAGATATGGTCATGGCATGTGCCAAACAGCGATGTCTCAATAATGTGATGATGATTCGGCAGCGATTTGACTACTAACTTGTTCTTGTAGGTTATCAAGCCAAACAAGTCCAGACGTGGAAGGAAGCAGGGATTACTGTGATTGTATCCACCAAAGATGTCGCCTCTATAGGAGGAGCCCGTCAGCTAATAGATGCTGCATCACAGCTAGGACCAGTGGGTGGGATCTTTAACCTAGCCATGGTGAGTTCTGTAAGAATATCTCCCGATCCATCTACGATCAGACAAGCAATACAAAAATAACATCCTATCGTCTATTGGATGGTTCGTCTCGCCTGTCCGCCTCCTCTCTATTACAAGAATATGGTTAGGAAAATAATAATATGCTTGCATTAAAGCTGGATCTGACAGATGGCTCCTTAATAATATATGGATTCCCCAGTGCAAAGATAAATGGATGTAAGATTTGAGGACTCTTTAGTGCTCTGTTTTGTATCATGGCAACTGTTTCTTCTAAGTGGATTCTTCAAGTCAAGTTCCTCAGCCTCTCGGAGACCAAAGATGTGCCTCTTGTAGCCGCTTCATGATTAGCTATTACCTTCGCATGGAACTGATTTGTTGAATAGTTTTGTAACTGGAGAATACTTATGTAACTAGAGAATTATTATGTAACTAGAGAATTATGTAACTGGAGAATACTTATGGAACTCTGTAAGTTCTCAGTACAGTTAAATGGTAATTCTTGTATAGGATGCAATGGGTATAATTGGTTAAAGGGGTACTCCGCCCCTAGACATCTTATCCCCTATCCAAAGGATAGGGGATAAGATGTCAGATTGCGGGGGTCCCACCACTGGGAACCCCCGTGATCTTGGCTGCGGCACCCCAGACATCCGATGCACTGAGCGAACTTCACCTCATGCCGGATGACTGGCGATGCGGGGCGGAGGCTCGGGACATCTCGGCCACGCCCCTCAATGCAAATCTATGGGAGGGGGCGTGACAGCCGTCACGCCCCCTCCCATAGACTTGCATTGAGGGGGCGTGGCCGCGACATCACAAGCTGGGTGTGGCCGTGATGTTACGAGCCTCCGGCGCTGCACCCGACGCTCTAAATGAATACCGGGTGCAGCAGCCAAAATCCCCCCAGCGATGGGACCCCCGCGATCAGACATCTTATACCCTATCCTTTGGATAGGGGATAAGATGTCCAGGGGCGGAGTACCCCTTTAAGGTACGCGGCCACGCCCCCCAGTACTGACCTCAGTATCTGAGGAAGAGGGATTTAGGAGTTATTATTTCAGAAGACTTAAAGGTAGGAAGACAATGTAATAGAACAGCAGGAAACGTTAGCAGAATGCTTGGATGTATAGGGAGAGGTATAAGCAGTAGAGAGAAGTGCTCATGCCGCTGTACAGAACACTGGTGAGGCCTCACTTGGAATATTGTGCACAGTACTGGAGGCCGTATCTCCAGAAGGATATAGATACTCTAGAGAGAGTTCAGAGAAGATACTAAACTAGAACATGGATTACAGGATAAAACTTACCAAGAAAGGTTAAAGGACCTAAACATGTATAGAAGAAAGAAGAGACAGAGGTGATATGATAGAGACTTTTATATACATAAAGGGAATCAACACGGTAAAGGAGGAGAGGAGATTTAAGAGAAGAAAAACTACCACAAGAGGACATGGTTTTAAATCAGAGGGGCAAAAGTTTAAAGTACTATCAGGTTGTATTACTTTACTGACAGAGTAGTGGATGCATGGAATAGCTTTCCTGCAGAAGTGGTAGCTGCAAATACAGTGAAGGAGTTTAAAGGGGTTATCCAGGAAAAAACTTTTTTTATATATATCAACTGGCTCCAGAAAGTTAAACAGATTTGTAAATTACTTCTATTAAAAAAAATCTTAATCCTTTCAGTACTTATGAGCTGCTGAAGTTGAGTTGTTCTTTTCTAAGTGCTCTCTGATGACACCTGTCTAGGGAACTGTCCAGAGTAAAAGCAAATTCCCATAGCAATCCTCTTCTATTCTGTGCAGTTCCCGAGACAAGCAGAGATGTCAGCAGAGAGCACTGTTGCCAGACAGAAAAGAACAACTCAACTTCAGCAGCTGATAATTATTGCAAGAATTAAGATTTTTTTTTTATAGACGAAATACCCGCTTCTGACGAATTGCCAGCAGCAATTAACCTTACCTGTGCCTACGAGAAAATACTATCATTAGGTAACGACACTCACCAAGCTTTCCTATCTAGGTGGAGCTGCTGGCTCCGCTCTGCACACTATGTGGGTGTTTAACCTTTTTGCTCTATACAATGCTCCGGCACAACCCCCCCCCCCCCCCACACACACACACTCAAGGAAGTTTAAATCATGCCATTGAACTGCCACGGCTATACCATAGTTATCGTCCCATTATAAAACAGCAATGTGATGTATAAATCTAAGATTGCAATACTGTCATAGTTAAATATGCTTCTTCTATGTATTGCCAACTTGTATGTACACCGAGTTTATTTCCTTGTTTTGACTGGTTATGTAAACTTTGCGACTTACGCTGGGTACGCCTGGCTAACTTTGTAAAATTGGAAACTTAATAAAAACTATTCATAAAAAATAAAAAAATAAAAAGATTTTTTTATAGAAGTAATTTACAAATCTTTTTAACTTTCTGGAGCCAGTTGATATTAAAAAAATAGTTTTTTTTCCTGGATTACCCCTTTAAGCATTCATGGCATAGACATATAAGATAGGGCCATGGACTATTGATAGGATTCAGATTATTGGGAAGACCAAATGGTTCTTATCTGCCGACACATTCTATGTTTCTATGTATATGGTTTCATGGTGGAAGGAAAATTTGTTAATTTAGTGGATAGTAAGATGGATTGTAGAAGGTCTGTCTTAACTAATCACATTTTTTCTGAATATATTTGCTAAAATTGAAAAAAATATGGTAACCAGAAAACAGGGTGTTCAGAAGAGAGAAAGACCATAGCTCAAAGCTCCTGTTCAATAGATGATAGAGACTGCCAGTGCAGTGTAGGATTTATACCGTACAGCAGCCATCTTTATCATTTGGCAACTGCAGACCCCACCTAGACGGTATATAAATGATTAAATATTTGAATTGTATTGCACTTTATCTGATCTGACTACATCATTGCATGGAACTGTTGCAATCTCTTCACCCTATGCATACATACATTTGCCCATTGCAAGTTTTGTCTCTAAACCTGCCCCAAAATATGCACAAAATGCACAAAAATATAGTAAATACCGAATATACTTCTTTTTCCATTTGAACAGGTTCTAAAAGATGCCATGATTGAAAATCTATCCACAAAACTGTTTCAAGATGTGAACAAACCAAAGTATGATGGTACTCTTAATCTGGACAGGTAAGTGTTCACACGTGTAATTGTGCAGCAGACGTTCTGATTGTACCTCACTGAATCCCACTCCTTGTCTCATGCCCCTACACATTGGCCCTCATTTACTTAGAAAATCGGGTTGTAAGTCTATCTTGCTTTCTTACCCGACTGCTTTTTTCCCTGGTATTTATTATTATGTCGCATTCTGTTTGTTGCACGTGAGTTTTGTTGGTTTTGGTTTCCAACTCCTCTGAGTTGCAGGGAAAAAATCCACAACAATTCAACAAATTGGGGATGGAAACCTTTATAAATACGTGGGAAAGCTCAGAAATGTCGGGTTACGCCCCTTTTTCGGGGTTGGGAGAATCCAAATCGGGTCCGTCGGCAAAAAATGTCGCATTGTGTCGCAGACTGGTGCACGATGTCTGCGACATGGCGCGGACAAAGATGCGACAAAAAAACCCGACAAAACAAGTCGGGTTTAGAATAGTAAATGAGGGCCATGATTGTGCTAAAAGACACATCTACATCTAAGCAGGGGTTAAGTCCTGGGAGAAAAAAAGTGTGGGAACTCACCCAAGATTTCCACTCAATTGTTGGTCCTGCTAATGGGAACAGTGTACCTGCTGTGGGAAAAGTGCAGGAACTCCGTTCCCATGCGTTCCTGCAGGACGTGAGCCCTACATCTAAGGCAATATCTAAAGTGCAGATTGATATGAAATCCTGAATTATTTCACAGGGTCAGCAGAGAGAAGTGTCCCGAGTTGGATCATTTTGTGGTATTTTCCTCAGTGAGTTGCGGGAGAGGAAATGCCGGCCAAAGTAACTATGGATTTGCAAACTCAACAATGGAGCGCATTTGTGAAAAGCGACGTCGGGACCATCTGCCAGGTATAATACACACATATATATCCACTAGAGGGCATATCATTCCTTCAAGGGGTACTCCACTGCTCAGTGTTTGGAATAAACTCTTCCGAACGCTGGAGACGGGAGCTCATGACATTATAGCCCCGCCCCCTCAATGCAAGTCTATGGGAGGGGGCGTGGCAGCTGCCACGCCCCCTCCCATAGACTTGCATTGAGGGGGGCGTGGTGTGACGACATGAGGGGACGGGGTTATGACATCACGAGCTCCCCTGTGTAGACAGCAGTAAAGACCCTGTCATAACATTCCTCAAGGAACCCTGGTCGTAGTCAAGGTATAAAAGCAAAAAGGTATCAAAAACAAAAAGAAAGCGTATAGATCAAATAACATATTTTTTTCAGTCTCCATCAGTTGTACTCTTTTGTCATTTTATGTGATTTTAAAAAAATGTCTGCCCATTGAGCATTCATGTCTAATAAAAGGATGTTATTTCATCTATACGCTTTCTTTTTGTTTTTGATATGTCTAATTTGAATTTGCGTGGATCTGTCACGTATTGGGGAATTTCTTTATCGGTTATTCAAGGTAAAAAGGTTGTGCACTTTTGCCAAACAAAACTATGAAGATGAGAAGAAGGTGGATATCTAAATGTAAGGATTAGTGCAAGTCATATAAGGGTATGGGTGTAATCATAAAGTGGCAATAAAGCCTAACATTCCAGTAATATTGAGGTCGGATTAGAAGTGTGAAGGTAACAAAGTAGAACAGCAAAGTTCCGAAAACTGATGTCTGCCCAGAAACCTATCCAACCATGGTTAGAATAAAACCTATCTGGACAAAGTATTAGTATACCTACACATTACATCTGCAGGGGCTTTTGAGAAACCAAATTCTTAACCAATAGGCATTATTATAGAGTTGATACTCCCCTTTACAGCTATAACAGCTTCCACTCTTTTTGTAATTTTTTTACAAGATTTTGGAGGTTTCTGTGGGAATATTTGCCCATTCGCCAAGAGCATTTGTTGAGGTTAGACAGTGATGTTGGATGTGAGGGCCTGGCTCTAAATCTCGGTTCTACGTCATCACAAAGGTGTTTAAATGGGGTTGAAGTCAGGGCTCTGTGTTGTTCAGTGAAGTTCTGCCACACCAGTCTTAAATGGGCACTGTCAGATACAAAAACTTTTGATATGTTGTAAAGCATGCATAACCAATAAGTTTTGCAATTGCTTTCATTAAAACATTTTTAATATTTCATACTGAAAAAGTCAGTCAAACAACTGCCCCCCCCCCTGCCTGCTTGGACACATATTAGTCCTGCTGTGTCCATACATCATCACCTATGTCATGGACACACTTCCTTGATTGACAGCTGTGAGTGCAGAGCTCATACCTGGAGGAAAAATCCTCTCACTGTCAGCTTGTGCCCCACTACTGTCAGTGAGGACAAGCTGGGAGTTGTAGTTTGTGCTAGTGCTAGGGGAGATGTGAGCAGACAGCATACTGAGGAAGGGGGCGGAGACCTGCACAGTGAGGCCACGCCCCCTCCCTTTGAGAGGAATTCAGACTAGTGAGCTAAATTAAAAGTGTAATAAAAAATAAATAAGGGTGCTAGACACATAAAAATTAGATGTACATGGTCAGGATCATATTACTCAGTACTGAGTGATATATAAAAAAAAAAAAAATTTTGTTGGATCTGACGGGTACGCTTTAAAGGGGTACTCTGTCCCTAGACATCTTATGCCCTATCCAAAGGATAGGGGATAACATGTCTGATCACTTGGACCCCCGTGATCTCTGTGCAGTACCCGACATTCATTTAGAATGCTTGGAGTGTGCAGCGGGGGTTGTGAAGTCACTGTCATGTCCCTCGTGATGTCACACCACGCCCCCTCAATGCAAGTCTATGGGATGGGGCGTGGCTGCCACCACGCCCCCTCCCATAGACTTACATTGACAGGGCGTGACATGATGTCACCAGGGGCGTGGCAGTGACGTCACGACCCCTGCCGCTTGCTCCAAGCATTCAGAACAAAATGTTCTGAACGCTGGGGCAGCAGAGTACCCCTTTAACAAGCCATGCCTTTATAGACAAAGCTTTGTGCACTGGGGCACAATAATGCTGGACCGAAAAAGGCAGAACCCAAACTGTTCACACAAAGTTAATAAAAAAAATAAAAAGAAAGAAAGAAAAATCTGGTTAATATGGTAAAATACCCTGAATTTTACACAATAAATAAAGAAATATTAATTTGATGAACAGGACTTTTTTTTGTTTTGTTATTTTTTTTCTTAACAATTTTCATTCATCATACAAAAGAGAGTTATATGACCCACGTAATTCACAGGTGTACATTCAAAACAGGACTTTGTTAACGCAAACCTTGCATACCTGTCTCCGCAGGCTTGGCTGTCCAGTGGGGAGCTATTGGCGATGTGGGTGTCGTGCTGGAGACTATGGGGAGCAATGACACCGTAATAGGGGGCACATTACCTCAGAGGATCAGTTCATGTCTGGAGGTCCTCGATCAATTCCTGAACCAGCCTCATCCTGTTATGTCCAGTTTTGTCTTGGCCGAGAAGACAATCTCTGTGAAAACCAAAGGAGCTGGACAACAAGATTTAGTGGCAGCTGTAGCTCATATTTTAGGTAAGAACATTAAAAATGGCAGTATCAGTCATATTGGAAATCTTACACAATGCAGTGTACACAGCACATGGTTTGATTTCTTTTATTGTCGTTAGGTGACAACTTTAGATGTTTTCAGGAAATCCGGCTAAATCTTAGGTCATTTTGGTGGAGCTCAAATCATCCATGATTTCCAGAATGGGCTTTAGGGCTTTATAGAAATGTCAGCTAAAGGCATTATTTGGCAGAACATTCTCGTTCATTCTTTAGTTTTCTATTCATGGAGGTAATAGTCTTTGGCTACAGAAATAGTCTTAGGCTACTTTCACACTATGACAAAGTTCCCGCTACTGCCCGTCAGTAGCGGATCCATTGGAAGATAGTGGGAGAAAAAAAATTGTGCTTTGGACGTCTTTATCTTCCAGCAGAATAACGGGCGCATTAAGAGACCGTAGAGAATCCCATTCAAGTGAATGGGATCCTCAGTGCCCGTTATGCCTCCCGCTAGGCTCCGTTACAGTAACGGACGTTAATGGCTGAAAATAAAAAGAGAGAGATAGAGCCTTAACGTCCGTTTGTAATGGAGCTTTTCTATAGTGTGAAAGAAGCCTTAGTATGCTTTCGAAAACTTGTTGTCTGAACACTCCAACTCCACCAATGTTACCTGACAAATTGGTAGGACGTGTCACATCACTTTTGGATGGATGTCCCTTTTAAGTTCTATATCAGATTTAGTTCTCTTTTTCTTTTAAAGGGAACCAATCATCAGATTTTACCCTATATAATGCTTGGCAAAGCGTTCTATAGGGTAAAATCTTTATTTTCACCATTCGGGGGGGACGCTCCTGCCCCCAGAGATGGTGAAGATATGAAGTTATAAACTAGCCACCGCCGTAAGTAGTCACCTGGGCGGGGAGCTCCACTCACCTACTCCCGTTCTTCTGCCGGCAGCGACGCCCCCTCTGCTTGATTGATGGGCCGCGTCATTGTTCCGCTCACTGAACAGACGGAGCAGAGTGATGACGCGGCCCATCAATCAAGCGGAGGGGGCGTCGCTCCCGGCCGAAGAACAGGAGTAGATGAGAAGAGCTCCCCGCCCAGGTGACTACTTACGGCGGCGGCGGTGACTAGTTTATAACTTCATATCTTCACCATCCCTGGGGGCAGGAGCGTCCCCCCCGAATGGTGAAAATAAAGATTTTACCCTATATAACGCTTTGCCAAGCATTATATAGGGTAAAATCTGATGATTGGTTCCCTTTAAAGAAATTTGACATTGTGATTTTGTTCCTCTATTTCCTCTAGGTGTCCGAGATGTGACCAGTTTAAATCCAGACACCACATTGGCTGACTTAGGGTTGGACTCTCTAATGGGTGTAGAGGTTCGGCAGACGCTGGAACGGGACTATGATATAGTCATGGCCATGAGGGAAGTCAGACAACTAACAATTAACAAATTGCGGGAGCTCTCTTCCAAGCCTGGACATAATGAAGGTACGAGAACACCTACCGTATTTTTCGCCCTATAGGACGCATAAGACGCACCCAATTTATAGGTGCCAAATCTAAAAAAATAAAGATTCTGTACCCAACTGTGGTCTTCAACCTGCGGACCTCCTGATGTTGCAAAACTACAACTCCCAGCATGCCCGGACAGCTGTTGGCTGTCCGGGCATGCTGGGAGTTGTAGTTTTGCAACATCTGGAGGTCCGCAGGTTGAAGACCACTGGTATAGGAGGTAATAATCACGTGTCCCCGCCGCTCCGGACCCGTCACCGGTGCCCTGGATGTCGCTCCATCGCTGTCGCCGCATCCCCGTGGTGTCCCCGATGCTCCGGACGTCTTCTTCCCCGGGATCCACGCTCTCCGTCGCCATCATCACGCCGATACGCACGCCGCTCCTATTGGATGACGGCGTGCGCGACGACGTGATGACGTCGAAGGAGAGCGCAGGGGATCCCGGCACGGAGCAGACACCGAGGAGGCAGGTAAGGTCCCTCCCGGTGTCCTGTAAGCTGTTCGGGACGCCGCAATTTCACCGTGGCAGTCCCGAACAGCCCGACTGAGCAGCTGGATTAGTGTTATTTTCGCTTCAGACGTGGCGGTCAGCTTTGATTGCCGCGTCTGAAGGGTTAATACAGGGCATCACCGCGATCGGTGATATCCTGTATTAGCGGCTGGTCCCGGCCATTGATGGCCGCAGGTATTCGCCGTATAAGACGCACCAACTTTTCCCCCCCAGTTTTGGGGAAGAAAAAGTGTGTCTTATACAGCGAAAAATACGGTAATAAGTATCAATTTGGAACGTGCCAGTAATTCCCTTCTTTGATAGTAATGGTGTTTATTTCCTAAACCAATAGAACATTATCTATGGGCAAACAAATCTGTAAACCAGGGTTAGTCATGGATAGATTGAACATATGGTCTGGTTCATAACCTCTCATGCATCAGCTAACAAGTGGTAGGCAGACCAAGTATGAAGATACAGATGACCAATTCAAGCTGAAACTATATCTTAGTTTGACCATAGAGTTTTAAAGCTTATTAGAAATAAAATACATATAACAGTATTCATATGTAAACTTGATGGCTTCTAATACTTTAACCCCTTAAGGACGCAGGACGTAAATGTACGTCCTGGTGCGGTGGTACTTAACGCACCAGGACGTACATTTACGTCCTGTGCATAAGCGCGGGCATCGGAGCGATGTCCGTGTCATGCGCGGCTGATCGCAGCCAGGGACCCGCCGGCAATGGCCGATGCCCGCGATCTCGCGGGCATCCGCCATTAACCCCTCAGGTGCCGGGACCAATACTGATCCCGGCATCTGCGGCAGTGTGCGATTTGAATGAATGATCGGATCGCCCGCAGCGCTACTGCGGGGATCCGATCATTCAGAACGCCGCACGGAGGTCCCCTCACCTTCCTCCTTCCGGTTCCCGGCGTCTCCTGCTCTGGTCTGTGATCGAGCAGACCAGAGCAGGAGATGACCGAAAACACTGATCTGTTCTATGTCCTATACATAGAACAGATCAGTATTAGTAATCATGGTATTGGTCCCTATGGGGACTATTCAAGTGTAAAAAAAAATGTAAAAAAAAGTAAAAGTAAAAAAAATTCCCCTCCTCCAATAAAAAAGTAAAACGTCCGTTTTTTCCTATTTTACCCCCAAAAAGCATAAAAAATTAATTTTATAGACATATTTGGTATCGCCGCGTGCGTAAATGTCCGAACTATTAAAATAAAATGTTAATGATCCCGTATGGTGAACGGCGTGAACGTAAAAAAAAAAAAAAAAAAAGTCCAAAATTGCTACTTTTTTAATACATTTTATTTAAAAAAATTATAAAAAAATTATTAAAAGTTTTTTATATGCAAATGTGGTATAAAAAAAAAGTACAGATCATGGCGCAAAAAAATGAGCCCTCATACCGCCGCTTATACGGAAAAATAAAAAAGTTAGAGGTCATCAAAATAAAGGGATTATAAACGTACTAATTTGGTTAAAAACTTTGTGATTTTTTTTAAGCGCAACAATAATATAAAAGTATGTAATAATGGGTATCATTTTAATCGTATTGACCCTCAGAATAAAGAACACATGTCATTTTTACCAGAAATTGTACGACTTGAAAACGAAACCTTCCAAAATTAGCAAAATTGCATTTTTCTTTTTAATTTCCCCACACAAATAGTATTTTTTTGGTTGCGCCATACATTTTATGATATAATGAGTGATGTCATTACAAAGGACAACTGGTCGCGCAAAAAACAAGCCCTCATACTAGTCTGTGGATGAAAATATAAAAGAGTTATGATTTTTAGAAGGCGAGGAGGAAAAAATTAAAACGTAAAAATTTAATTGTCTGAGTCCTTAAGGCCAAAATGGGCTGAGTCCTTAAGGGGTTAAAGGGGTACTTTTTTTTTTTTTTTAAATCAACTGGTACCAGAAAGTTAAACAGATTTGTAAATTACTTCTATTAAATAATCTTAATCCTTCCAGTACTTTTTAGGGGCTGTATACTACAGAGGAAATGCTTTTCTTTTTTGATTTCTCTTCTGTCACGACCACAGTGCTCTCTGCTGACCTCTGCTGTCCATTTTAGGAACTGTCCAGAGCAGGAGAAAATCCCCATAGCAAACATATGCTGCTCTGGACAGTTCCTAAAATGGACAGCAGAAATCAGCAGAGAGCACTGTGGTCGTGACAGAAGAGAAATCCAAAAAGAAAAGCATTTCCTCTGTAGTATACAGCCCCTAAAAAGTACTGGAAGGATTAAGATTTTTTTAATAGAAGTAATTTACAAATATGTAAAACTTTCTGGTACCAGTTGCTTTAAAAAAAAGTTTTCCAAAAAAGAGTACCCCTTTAAGAAGATATCTTACCAAGACAGCCCTTGTCCATCTTCTGTATTAGGGGATATTAATATCATAGAGGGGAGACCCTTGTTCGGGCTCCACCTTTATAAGTAATTCTTTGTCTTAGTCCAGCTATTCAGTACTGGATCGCCAGGAGTTAGAGAAGCCGGATCTGCCATAATCAGATCCCCTAGAAGAACAAATTAAAAAGACAACCAAGACATAGGCCAGATATTTCATTTTTTAGACGATGACCAGTGACCTTACATTTATTAGGTTTAGCATTAATATGAGTGACATTTCTTTAGGTTTCTATTCCAAATTCAATCCCTGCTCTTTTTAGTATTCTCAAGAACTTGGCGAAACAATTCCATTACTTTAGAAGTAAAGCGGTTTTTTTTGGCCTATGTGTTATAAATTTGGAGGCTTGGATATTTTGTTGCGGACACAGGGCTAACTTTTTCTTTTCTTTTTTAAATCAACTGGTGGCAGAAAGTTAAACAGATTTGTAAATTACTTCTATTTAAAAATCTCAATCCTTCCAGTACTTATCAGCGGCTGTATACTACAGAGGAAATTCTTTTCTTTCTGGATTTCTTTTCTGTCTGATGACAGTGCTCTCTGCTGACACCTCTGCCCGTATCAGGAACTGTCCAGAGCTGCATAGGTTTGCTATGGTAATTTTCTCCTGCTCTGGACAGTTCCTGACATGGACAGAGGTGTCAGCAGAGAGCAGTGTGGTCAGACAGAAAAGAAATCCAGAAAGAAAAGAATTTCCTCTGTAGTATACAGCCGCTGATAAGTACTGGAAGGATTAAGATTTTTTCATTTACAAATCTGTTTAACTTTCTGGCACCAGTTCATAAAAAAAATAATAATAATTTCCAGCGGAGTACCCCTTTAATGGGGTTGTCCAGGATTAGAAAAATGCTAAGTCTTTCTTGCAAAAACAGAAGAGCAGCACCACTGCTGTCCACAGGTTGTGTGTAGTACTGCAGTTCAGTCATCTTCAAAACAGGTTTATTTTTGATGTATTGGAACAATAAAATAATTGCATTAAAGGGGGTACTCCGCCCCTGGCATCTTATCCCCTATCCAAAGGATAGGGGAAAAGATGTTAGATCACCACGGTCCCGCTGCTGGGGACCCCGGGGATCGCTCTGTGTCGTAATGACGAGCGATACAGGGGCCGGAGCAGCATGACGTCACGGCTCCGCCCATCATGACATCACGGCCCGTCCCCTTAATGCAAGTCTATGACAGGTTGCCACACCCCCTTCCCATAGACTTGTATTGACGGGGGCTGGCCGTGATGTCACAAGGGGCGGAGCCGTGACTTAACGATGCTCCGGCCCCTGTATCGCCCATCATTACGTGCAGAGCGATCTCGCTCTGTGCAGTAATGATAGCGCGGTGCTGCAGCAGCGAATCCTGGGGTCCCCAGCAGCGGGACCGCGGCGATCTAACATCTTATCCCCTATCCTTTGGATAGGGGATAAGATGTCTAGGGGCGGAGTACTCCTTTAAGGCATATATTCTTTACCTGCAGTAAGTCTATATAGTTATAGTCAGTGCAAAGCCTAGAATTGTTTTATATCTACGATCAATGGAAATAATGACCCTTAGTAAGATAAACCAATGAGAAAATAAAAGTATTGACACAAAAGCTCTTTGAGTGATATGTAACTACTTACTTTTACCATTTCAGAGTCCAAACCCTCTCAGAAAACCTCTGTGCAACCAGATCTTAGTTTTCTGGATCTTAATAATCTCCTGGTAAATCCTGACGCTTCCACTATTACTAAGCTGAATGATGTCCAAAGCAATGAGCGCCATCTCTTCCTGGTCCACCCCATTGAAGGATCCATCGCAGCATTCCAAAACCTGGCCTCAAAACTTAACATTTCCTGCTATGGACTTCAGTGTACAAAAGGTAAAGAAGATGCCGAGTAGAACACTGAGGTTGTTTTTGTTACTTTGGTCATGTTTCCCTAAATATAGTATATGGTAAAGAGATAATAATACAATTTCATATTACATACAGTCAGATCTTTTTTACACCACTAAATTATCCACATTTTCTATTTATATTATATATATTTATTGTGGTTTAGATAGAGAAGACAGATCTGAAAAGGTTTACTGAGTATCCTCTCTGCCTCCGGGGAGTATGAGTACAGACATCCAGGATACTTATTAAAAAGTTACTCCAGCCGGAAAACACACTGCTCAAAAAAATAAAGGGAACACTAAGATAACACATCCTAGATCTGAATGAATGAACCGATTCAGGTCTGGGGAACGGGTGGGCCAGTCCATAGCATCAATGCCTTCCTCTTGCAGGAACTGCTGACACACTCCAGCCACGTGAGGTCTAGCATTGTCTTGCATTAGGAGAAACCCAGGGCCAACCGCACCAGCATATGGTCTCACAAGGGGTCTGAGGATCTCATCAGGCTACCTCTGGCAAGCACATGGAGGGCTGTGCTGCCCCCCAAAGAAATGCCACCCCACACCATTACTAACCCACCGCCAAACCAGTCATGTTCGAGGAGGTTGCAGGCAGCAGAACATTCTCCACGGCGTCTCCAGACTCTGTCACATGTGCTCAGTGTGAACCTGCTTTCATCTGTGAAGAGCACAGGGTGCCAGTGGTGAATTTGCCAATCTTGGTGTTCTCTGGCAAATGCCAAACATCCTGCACAGTGTTGGGCTGTAAGCACAACCCCCACCTGTGGATGTCAGGCCCTCATACCACCCTCATGGAGTCTGTTTCTGACCGTTTGAGTGGACACATGCACATTTGGGGCCTGCTGGAGGTCATTTTGCAGGGCTCTGGCAGTGCTCCTCCTGCTCCTCCTTGCACAAAGGCGGAGGTAGCGGTCCTGCTGCTGGGTTGTTGCCCTCCTATGGCCTCCTCCACGTCTCCTGCTGTTCTGGCCTGTCTCCTGGTAGCGCCTCCATGCTCTGGACAGTACGCTGACAGACACAGCAAACCTTCTTGCCACAGCTCGCATTGATGTGCCATCCTGGAAGAGCTGCACTACCTGAACCACTTGTGTGGGTTGTAGACTCCGTCTCATGCTACCACTGGAGTGAAAGCACCGCCAGCATTCAAAAGTGACCAAAACATCAGCCAGGAAGCATAGGAACTGAGAAGTGGTCTGTGGTCACCCCCTGCAGAACTACTCCTTTATTGGGGGGTGTCTTGCTAATTGTGTATTGTGTATTGTGTATTGTCAATCAGTGTTGCTTCCTGAGTGGACAGTGTGATTTCACAAAAGTGTCATTGACTTGGAGTCAAATTGTGTTGTTTAAGTGTTCCCTTTATTTTTTTTGTGTATATGGCTGATATACTGCTGTAACACACACTGGCCTTTCCCTTTAAATATCCTTCTCACATAGACAGCACTATTGGCTTGGCCTTTATAGGGAAACTTCTTATACTGTCTAGATCAGCGTCTCCCAATCAGGATGCCTCCAGCTGTTGCAAAACTACAACTCCCAGCATGCCCGGACAGCCAAAGGCTGTCTGGGCATGCTGGGAGTTGTAGTTTTGCAACAGCTGGAGGCACCCTGGTTGGGAAACACTGGTCTAGATCTTGGAACCAAGGATCCAGTATGGAAAATGTTTCAAGCCCTGTTGGGTTACCATCAAAACTACTTGGATCCAGTCCAAAATAGCTTTATTGTATTGAAGGCTTTTTTGGGCCATGGCACTAACTATAATATAGTCATATACAGTGACCCCTCGACTTATGATGGCCTCGACATATGATCATTTCAACATATGATGGCCTCTCAGAGCCCATCGTATGTTGAAGGCAGCCTCGACATATGATGCTGCTGTGTGTCGGGGCCATCGTACAAACAGCTATCTGAGAGCGCTGACAACTTCAGCAACTGACAGATAGTTGTATAATGTGCCCCGTGTGCCCCGTTCTGCCTCCTGTTACTCACATGCTGTCCTGCTAACTCACGCAGGCTTCCACTGTGAGCTCCGTGTAAGCCCCGCCTCCCCAGTGCAGCCATAGCCAATAGCTTTGTGCATCTTGCTGCAGGCATCCAATGAGCTGCTGGCTGCTCTCCCCTTCCTTTCCTATAGAGCTGTAGTCGGCAGGATCGTAATGGAGGACATTCTGTCCCCCCTGAAGGTATTTAAAGAACTGTACAGTTCTGTATGCAATGTCACACATCACATACAATACATATACACACTATACACCCCATACATCAATGTTTCCCTATCAGTGTGCCTCCAGCTGTTGCAAAACTATAACTCCCAGCATGCCCAGACAGTCAATGGCTGTACATGCATGCTGGGAGTTGTAGTTGTGCAACAGCTGGAGGCACCCTGGTTTGTTAAACACTCCCCATACACTCCACATACAATGGTCATCCCAGAACCAATTAGCAGTTTCCCATAGAGATATGTATTCAACATACAATGGTTCCGAGGCCCCAGAACCAATTACCATTTTTACATAGACATATGTACTCGACATATGATGGTTTCAACATATGATGGTTCTCCTGGAACCAATTAATATCATATGTTGAGGGACCACTGTACATATAGTACATTTTGGAAGGGTGTTTTGACTAAAGTAAATCAAATGTTTCTGTATAGAATTATGAATGCTTTGTGTTTTAGCCGCTCCCCTGGACAGCATTGAGAACCTTGCAGCCTACTACATACAGTGTATAAAGCAAGTGCAGCCAGAGGGGCCCTACTGGATAGCTGGTTACTCCTTCGGAGCCTGTGTGGCCTTTGAGATATGCTCCCAGCTGCAGGCTCGGCGGGACGGCACATATTCCCCCGACAGCTTGTTCCTCTTTGATGGGTCACATTCATATGTTGCTGCATATACACAGGTAAGATCGCTTTCTTCTACTGTATGGGGGAGGGGATTTATGTGATTAACCTCTTAAGGACGCAGGGCGTACCTGTATGCCATGTGCCCAGTTCCGGTCTATAACGTCATAGCATGTCGGTCCCGCCGGCTAATGAAAGCCGGGACCCTGGGCTAATAACGTGTGGCACCGATCGTTGTGCCGCACGCTATTAAAGGGGTTATCCAGGGAAAAACTGGCTCCAGAAAGTTAAACAGATTTGTAAATTGCTTCTATTAAAAAATCTTAATCCTTTCAGTACTTATGAGCTGCTGAAGTTGAGTTGTTCTTTTCTGTCTAAGTGCTCTCTGATGACACGTGTCTCGGGAACAGCCCAGTTTAGAAGCAAATCCCCATAGCAAACCTCTTCTACTCCTGTGCAGTTCCAGAGTCAAGCAGAGATGTCAGCAGAGAGCACTGTTGCCAGACAGAAAACAACTCAAATTCAGCAGCTGATAATTATTGAAAGGATTAAGATTTTTTTAATAGAAGTAATTTACAAATCTGTTTAACTTTCTGGAGCCAGTTGATATAAAAAAAAAAAAAATTCCTGGAATACCCCTTTAACGCTTTAGACACGGTGATCAAAGTTGATCGCCGCGTCTAAGGTTGAAAAAATTGCATCCCGGCAGTTCAGTCAGGCTGATCGGGACCATCACGGTGATATCCGATTGTCCCGATCAGCTAGAACACGAACGGAGGGTCCGTTACCTGCCTCTGGCGCCTCCGATTGGCGATTGACTTCTCCATGCCTGAGATCTAGGCAGGAGCCCCGATAAACACTGATCATCCGCATGTAGTTCTATGCTGAAGATCAGCGTTAGGAATCAATGTAATGCATATTATAGCCACTAGAGGGGACTATAACATAGCAAAAAAAAAAAAGTTACTGATGATGAATTAACCCCTTCCCTAATAAAAGTAAGAATCACCCCCCTTTTCCCATAAAAAAAAAAAAACAAAACTGTGTAAATTAAAATAAACATGTGGTATCGCCGCGTGCAGAAATGTCTGAACTATATAAATATAATGTTAAAGGGTTACACCGCTCCCCAGCGTCCGCAAAATTCCACCTTACACCGGAACATTGAGTTCCTGTACGCTGTGTGCGGGCTTCCGTGTTCAGGCCCGCCTCCTTGTGATGTCACGTCCCGCCCCATCAATTAAAGTCTATGGGAAGGGGGCACGACGGCCGTCACGCCCCCTCCCATAGACTTGCATTGAGGGGGCGGGGCGTCACATGAAGGGGCGGGCCTGAACACAGAAGCCCGCACACAGCGTACAGGAACTCAATGTTCCGGACGCTGGGGAACGGAGTAACCCTTTAATTAAGCCGCACGTTCAATGGCGTACACACAAAAAATTCCAAAGTCCAAAATAGCGTATTTTTGGTCACTGTTTATAGCACAAAAAAATTTATAAAAAGCAATCAAAAAGTCCAATCAAAACATAAATGGTAGCGATAACAGATCACAGCGCAAAAAATGAGTCCTCATACCGCCCTGTACGGGGAAAAATAAAAAAGTTATAGGGGTCAGAAGATGACAATTTTAAAGATAAATTTTCCTGCATGTAGTTATGATTTTTTCCAGAAGTCCGACAAAATCAAACCTATATAAGTAGGGTATCATTTTAACCGTATGGACCTACAGAATAATGATAAGGTGTCATTTTTACCGAAAAATGTACTACGTAGAAAGGGAAGCCCCCAAAATTTACAAAATTGTGTTTTCTCTTCAATTTTGTCGCACAATGAATTTTTTTTCCGTTTCACAGTAGATATTTTGGTAAAATGACTGACGTCATTACAAAGTAGAATTGGTGGCGCAAAAAATAAGCCATCATATGGAATTTTGGGTTCAAAATGTAAAGCTTTATGATTTTTATAAGGTGATGAGGAAAAAATGAAAATGCAAAAATGGAAAAACCCTGCGTCCTTAAAGGGGTACTCCCGTGGAAAACTTTGTTTTTTAAATCAACTGGTGCCAGAAAGTTAAACAGATTTGTAAATTACTTCTATTTTAAAATATTAATCCTTTCAGTACCTTTTAGGGGCTATATACTAATTTAAGATTTTTTTTTTTACTTTTTAGATTTCCCTGATGTCATGACCACAGTGCTCTCTGCTGACCTCTGCTGTGCATTTTAGGAACTGTCCAGAGCAGGAGAAAATCCCCATAGCAAACATATGCTGCACTGGACAGTTCCTAAAATGGACTGCAGAGGTCAGCAGAGAGCACTGTGGTCGTGATGTCAGAGAAATCTAAAAAGTAAAGCATTTCCTTTGTAGTATACAGCCCCTAAAAAGTACTGGAAGGATTACGATTTTTTTAATAGAAGTAATTTACAAATCTGTTTAACTTTCTGGCACCAGTTGATAAAAAAAAAAAAGTTTTCCATGGGAGTACCCCTTTAAGGGGGTATAGTGCAGTGTTTCCCAACCAGGGTGCCTACAGCTGTTGCAAAACTACAACTCCCAGCATGCCCGGACAGCCTTCGGCTGTCCGGGCATGCTGGGAGTTGTAGTTTTGCAACAGCTGAAGGCACCCTGGTAGTTGGCATGCTAGGCATGCTGGGAGTTGTAGTTTGGCAACAGCTGAAGGCACCCTGGTTGTTGGTATGCTAGGCATGCTGGGAGTTGTAGTTTTGCAACAGCTGAAGGCACCCTGGTTGGGAAACACTGATATAGTGACTAAAGGAATACCCTTCTGTGTTATGTAGAGCTACCGTGCCAAACTGACTCCAGGCAGTGACGCTGAGGCTGAAACCGAGGCCCTGTGTGCGTTCATCCAGCAGTTCACCGGTTCTGAATATAATAAGGTAAATACGACCCACATACATCCTAGAAGGCTGCCTGTGTATCCAGAAAAACATTGCTATAACTTACCTCATCTTCCCGCAGCTGCTGGAAATTCTCCTCCCCCAGAAGGACTTGGAGGGCAGAGTCAATGCCGCAGTGGACCTGATAACACAGACTCACAAGTCCATCAACCATGACACCCTCCACTTCGCAGCTTCCTCCTTCTACTACAAGCTCAAGGCTGCGGACCAGTATGTCCCCGTCACTAAGTATCATGGAAACATCACCCTGCTGATGGCAAAGACAAAAAATGAATATGGAGAAGGCCTGGGAGCGGACTACAAATTGTCTGAGGTACGTGGAGATTCTCCTTTTGTTTGCATTGGTTTTAAACACAAGAGCCCATGAGAGAGATTTATTAAAGGGGTATTCCAACTGGCTCCAGAAACAACAGATTTGTAAATTAATTCTATAAAAAAAAATCTTAATCCTTCCAATAATTATCAGCTGCTGAAGTTGAGTTGTTATTTTTCTGTCTGGCAACAGTGCTCTCTGCTGACATCTATGCTTGTCACGGGAACTGCACAGAGCAGAAGAGGTTTGCTATGGGGATTTGCGTCTACTCTGGACAGTTCCCGAGACAGGTGTCATCAGAGAGCACTTAGACAGAAAAGAATGACTCAACTTCAGCAGCTCATAAGTACTGAAAGGATTAAGATTTTTTTTTTAATAGAAGTAATTTACAAATCTGTTTAACTTTCTGGAGCCAGTTATATATATATATATAAGTTTTTTCCTGGATTACCCCTTTAAAACAAAGAAAAGGTGGGTAGGTTCTCCACAGCTTTAAAGGGGTACTCCATTACTTAGAAACTCAGAGCCCTGTTGATCTCCTGAATGGGACCTTGGCTCTCCTTGTCCAGACCCCCTGCTACCATAAACTTATCCCCTATCCACCGGGTTTGAAAAAAACGGCATAGCCTTGGTAAAAGGGGTGTGGCTAGAGGAATGTATGTTTTCCCAATTCATTTTCAGCGAGGGACCTGCCGCTAAAGAATGGCAGATCATGCTGATGTCCTCTATTAACCCTTTAGATGCCATTAGGGACAGGTGCCAGTGGGTTCGGGATGCTCATCAGACCCCTGCAGTAAGATCGCAGGGGTCCGATTATATGGGTCACCTACCCTCTTTCTGCAGGTCGGATTGAAACTCCAGTGATGCTGCCTGGCTTAGCAAGACTGTATCAGTGGAAGTTCTTTTACAATGATATGTAATAGCATCGCATTATACAGGGGATGCAATCTAATGATTACATATAATAGTAAAAAAGTGTAAAATAAAGAAATGTTTTTTAAATTATATTAAAGCTCCTCTCCTAATAAAAATTAAAATCAGCCCCTTTTTACATAAATAAATATAAATAAACTCATTTGGTATGGCTGCCTGCAGAATTGTCTGAACATATAATGTTTTATATCCCACATGGTAAACGGCGTAAACATAAAAAAATACCAGACGCCAGAAAAGCTCATTTTTGGTCATATTAAAGGGGTTATCCAGGAAAAAACTTTATTTTATACATCAACTGGCTCCAGAAAGTTAGACAGATTTGTAAATTACTTCTATTAAAAAATCTTAATCATTTCAGTACTCATGAGCTGCTGAAGTTGAGTTGTTCTTTTTTGTCTAAGTGCTCTCTGATGACACCTGTCTCGGGAACCGCCCAGTTTAGAAGCAAATCCCCATAGCAAACCTCTTCTACTCTGTGCAGTTCCTGAGACAAGCAGAGATGTCAGCAGAGAGCACTATTGCCAGACAGAAAACAACAACTCAACTTCAGCAGCTGATAATTATTGAAAGGATTAAGATTTTTCAATAGAAGTCATTTACAAATCTGTTTAACTTTCTGGAGCCAGTTGATATAAAAAATTAAAAAAAAGTTTTTTTCCTGGAATACCCCTTTAGGGTACGTTCCCATCTGGCGTATTTGCTGCTGCCTATTTTATTTTCCCATTTAAGTCAATGGGTAGGAAAATATGTAGCAGAAAATATGCCAGATGGGAATGTACCCTTAAAGGGGTACTCCACTGGCCAGCGTTTGGAAGTAAATGTTCCGAATGCTGTTTTCAGGCCCCTCGTGACATCATGACCATGCCCCCTCAATGCAAGTCTATGGGAGGGGGCGTGACGGACGTCACGCCCCCTCCCATAGACTTGCATTGAGGGGGCATGGCCGTTATGTGTGGCCGACCCCCTAAGTGTGAAAAAAACTGCGTTGGCTGGCGAGTGGAGTGCCCCTTTAAGCAGATGTCTTCTTAGAGCTAAGCTTTAGAGATATTTGGTAATGTAGCTTCTAAATCTGGATATAAATTCTTTTTCCAACAGGTGTGTGATGGGAAGGTGTCCATTCACGTCATAGAAGGAGACCACCGCACGTTTCTGGAAGGAACCGGTGTCGACTCTATCATCAGCATCATCCACAGTTCCCTAGCTGAGCCTCGCGCGAGTGTCCGCGAGGGTTAAACGAAAGCGCTAGTGTGTCATCTCCTTGCAAGGCTCCTGTAGGTTCTGCTAACATAACGGAGAAAATGGCTTCATCTAACACGCTGGACTGGCATCTGGTCATCCGCAGAGCCCTTATGAGCCATTACTTCACCCGCATTTCCCAGTGCCATAATGGTAACTCCAGTGGCCAATCACCCTGGAAGACTCATCTTTCATGTCCATCACTACTTTCCCTGCTCTATGTGTAGCAAACACAACGAAAGCTCCCCATGCCTCTACATAGAGTAGCGTTCATTTTGTAGCATGTTGTTCTTATCAGTATTCCAAAGGTAAAACGTTAGCACTTAGAAACCCTGCGCACCACTTGGAATGACTGCTCCTCGTCCTCTGAGGCTTCTCCGTGCCTGTGAAGAGGCTGACGGCTCTTTGAATGACATCGGTCTTCGTTCCGTGGAGTCCCTGTCAATCTCGACGTCTTGATCGCTGTTGTATTTTTGTAATTTTTTTTCTTTTTTTATTTCAACGTTCCGTAATTTATTGTATCTCTTATTGTTCTTTGGATCACTCACTCATCGGAGATGCGTTCAACTCCATCTGGACATGATACGTGGAGTCAAAACCGTCATGTCTGCTTCTTGATCTGCACTTGTACAATTATTCCCCCTCCCCAAAAAAAAATTAAAAAAAAATCATAGGCCGGCATTTATCATTGTAGGTGTAAGTGACATCTTTTTTTTGTGTGCTGGTAATATGTAGGAGCGCCAAATGTATTAAATGGTCGCAGAGCGTAATTTTGCGCAGGTACACATTAGCCCTGATTTACTAACATGATCCCGACTCTTTTTATCGGGTTATGCGACACAATTTGTGTTGCACGTCCTCTGCGACACTTTACTAGTAAAAACCCGATTACTCAGAGTATTTTTTTTTTTTAAAGGGGTACTCCGGTGGAAAACTTTTTTTTTTTTAATCAACTGGTGGCAGAAAGTTAAACAGATTTTTAAATTACTTCTATTAAAAAATCTTAATCCTTCCTGTTCTTATTAGCTGCTGAATACTACAGAGGAAATTCTTTTCTTTTTGGAACACAGCGCTCTCTGCTGACATCACGAGCACAGTGCTCTCTGCTGACATCTCTGTCCATTTTAAGAACTGTCCAGAGTAGGAGAAAATCCCCATAGAAAACATATGCTGCTCTGGACAGTTCTTAAAATGGACAGAGGTGTCAGCAGAGAGCACTGTGCTCGTGATTCAGCGGAGAGCTCTGTGTTTCAAAAAGAAAATAATTTCCTCTGGAGTATTCAGCAGCTAATAAGTACTGGAAGGATTAAGATTTTTTTATAGAAGTAATTTACAAATCTTTAACTTTCTGGCACCAGTTGATTTAAAAAAAAAAAAAAGTTTTCCACCAGAGTACCCCTTTAACCCTACTAAAGGGGCGTGGTTTGCATAATTAGGGGCGTGTTCCCGACATTTTCAAGAAAACTCGACAGTTGCATTTAAAAACCCACCAGAAAAATAGTGAATTACTGAACTTTAAAACCCGACTGCCTTGAGTTGTGGGGAATCTGGATGTGTTTTTTTTTTTTTTAATCCTGTTACTTTAGTCCCCTTAGTAGCTTTTTATATTACATTTTTCATTTTTTTTTTTTTTTATTAGTTTTTTTGGGAATTTCTCTCTTTTTAAAAAAAAAATAAAAAATCTTGGCTTTCATTTCCTTTTTAATTTTTTTAACTTTTTGTTTGTTAACCCATTAACGATCATGAATGTAAAGTTACGTCCTGGTGCAGAGTTACTTTGCTTTACTTCTCTCTTCACATAGACCAAAAGGCTAAGCTAAGGTTACGTTCACATGAGCGGATCCCCAGCATGTATTACGCTGTGGATCCGCCGCTGAAGGACCGCTGTATGTTGCCTTTACAGGTGCCTGCTCGAAGCAGCAATCCGCCGCTACGAGCAGACACACTGAGACGTGCAAGTTGCCGCGCGCGGGGGCAGTATACTCGCACATCACGTCTGCTCCCGGCCTAGCTCAGGGAGCAGGGAGCGCGGCCGCGATGTACACCGCGCATGGGCGGCAACTCACACATCGCATTAGTGCGTCTGCTTGTAGCGGCGGCGGCTCGTAGTGGTGTGTCTGCTTGTAGCAGTGGCCCTTCAGCGGCGGATCTGCAGCATTAAATACGTTGTGGATCCACTCGTCTGAACATACCCTAAATCTGGGCTTGTGTACTTTAAAGACTTTTAAGTGGCTTTGCGCCTTTTTTTTTGCGCCTTTTCACAAAAAGGCGCAGTTCAAAAAACCCTTCCATATCATGTGTATTGCCAGAATCAGTGGATTGCAACTCGAAATCGGCAGAAATGTGTAACCAAAAGACGCAAACGAACCCTGCTTGCGCCTTTTTTTGCGCCTTTTCTAGACACAAAAAAAACAGTCTAAAGACAATGATAAATGTCGGCCATAAAGCATAAAAAACGATACAGTACGAGGCAGTGGTTTCCTGCTGACACATAAATATATGAGCACCAGAGTGACTAGAAAATTGTGTTGTTAGTGATGGCAATGAATTTACATATATATATATATAGTTTTTGGATGCTTTAAAGGGGTACTCCGTTGCTCAGTGTTTGGAACGCTGGAGCTCGTGATGTCATAGCCCCGCCCCCTCAATGTAAGTCTATGGGAGAGGGCGTGACGGCACGTCACGCCCCCTCTCATAGAGTTGCATTGAGGGGGCGGGGCGTGATGTCATGAGGGGGCGGGGCTATGAAGTAACGAGGTGCCGGTTCCAGCGTTCCAGTACCCCTTTAAAGGTTACATGAAGGGCCAGCAATATGTAATGCCTGGACAGATGGATGGGAACATGCATTCAATGGTCCAAGAAAGCAAGTACTAGGGTTTTGAGCATCTTCTAGTGGGGGAGTGATCCTGACACCCGCTCATGAAGCAGGTGTTATCTACACTGGAAATTTCCTTAAAGGAAATGCGAAGATCTGCTGCACTTATGACACAGTTGAGAGGTGAACACAGGGTTAATGTTCTCCCAGATGAAGGCTCAGAACTTAAGGCTGCATGAAGGATTGACTCTTTGTAGATCTTAGGGATGTGATGGGACTTTCACTGTCAGCATGGACACCTGTTTACATCCTCCCTCTGTTGACCGCAGCAGAATAACTTTTACGTAGGCCTATATTTTAATATCAAGAAATAATTGTGACGGTTACTTTTTTCATACATTATTTTTCTCTCTCCTGGTAAATATTGCTGCTTTACGATAGTCTTGTGTATGTTGCACTCTCATATTATTAATAAAGAAGGAAAATGTTCCTGTGCTGTGTTTTTGTCCCCAGAATATTTGTCTGGAATCTTTTCTAGAGGAGTTGAGAACAAGCCACAGGTTAGGTGGATCATAATATTCTTTTAGGATTTACTTATCCTTAGCAGAGCTTTTTGTTATCTGCAAAGGACCTTAAAGGAGTACTCCGCTGCTAGACATCTTATCCCCTATCCCAGGGGTCAAGTCCTGGGGAAAAAAAAGTGTGGGAACTCACCCAAGATGTACTTGACATCTTATACCCTATCCGCTGCTGGGGACCACCAGGTTCTCCCTGCTGCACCCGGCGTTTGTTTAGAGCGTTGGGTGCAGCACCGTAGGCTTGTGACGTCACGGCCCCTTCCATAGAATTGTATTGGGGGGCATTACTGTGACGTCACGAGCCTCTGCCGCACCAGTCATCCTGCACGGAGCGAAGCTCGCTCCGTGCATCGGATGTTTGGGGTGCCGCAGCCAGGATCGCTGTATAGGGGATAAAATGTCTAGAGGTGGATTACCCCTTTAAGGGCTGGTCCTGCAGGACTCCTGCTAATGGGAACTGCGTTCCTGCTGTGGAAAAAGTGCAGGAACTCTGTTCCCATGAGTTCCTGCAGGACTTGAGCCCTGCCCTATCCAAAGGATAGGGGATAAGATTCCTGATCGTGGGGGTCCTGCTGCTGGGACCTTCTAAATAAACGCCGGGTTCCTGCGGCAGTGGTCGTGATGTCATGGCCACGCCCCCTCATGATGTCACGCCACACTCCCTCCATTCATGTCTATGGGAGGAGATGAATGGAGGGGGCGTGACATGATGTCACGAGGGGGCGTGGCCATGACGTCTTGATCACGGCCTCTGGCTCTGAGCATTTTGAACAAAAAGCCTTTGGCTGTCCGGGCATGCTGGGAGTTGTAGTTTTGCAACAGCTGGAGGCACACTGGTTTAGAAACACTGGTCCACAGTATTATATTGTCCATATATTAAAGGGGTTCTCCCCTGGAAATTATATATTTTTTTAAATCAACTGGTGCCAGAAAGTTAAACAGATTTGTAAATTACTTCTATTTAAAAATCTTAATCCTTCCTGTACTTATCAGCTGTTGTATGCTCCTTTCTGTCTAACCACAGTGCTCTCTGCTGACGCCTCTGTCTATTTTAGGAACTGTCCAGGGTAGGAGCAAATCCCCATAGCAAACCTATCCTGCTCTGGACAGTTCCTAAAATGGACAGTGGTGTCAGCAGAGAGCAGTGTGGTCAGACAGAAAGGAAATTCAAAAATTAAAGAACTTCCTGTGCAGCATACAGCAGCTGATAAGTACAGGAAGGATTGAGATTTTTTTAATAGAAGTAATTTACAAATCTGTTTAATTTTCTGGCACCAGTTGATTTAAAAAAAAAATGTTTTCCAGGGGAGTACCCCTTTAAAGTGAACATTTCTCATAAATACAAATAAAGGATTTCTCCATTCAGCATGCCCAGTTGGAGGAATCATCTTGTCCAAATATTACACTAACAGACCATTGATTTTATTGTCAATTAAGTAATACTTCATTTCCCCTTTGGTGGCACTGCTGGGTTATTGACAAGTCGATGCCACATATTAGTGTTGAAATTGATTATAATTATTCTGATTGTTGATCTATATATTAATACTTATATGCCATTGCCAGTGCTGCAGAAATATATATCGTACCCTTAACCTATATCATCAGCTTGCTATTTGCTTGTAACTAAGATGAAGACCTTGGGACGAGGCCAAAAGACGCAAGATAAAGAAGTTGGAAGTTAGAGACAAAACATCTGAAGAAATATATACTGTGCAGAAGGACAGATACATCCAGAATTTTCTGATAGAATAGGGAAATGGCAACATAAGTGACCTATGGTTAAGAAACAATTAAATGCTTAAAATGCTAATATATACAGACTGTCACGATGCCGGCTGGCAGGAGGTGGATCCTCTGTGCCAGAGAGGGATTGGCGTGGACCGTGCTAGTGGACCGGTTCTAAGTCACTACTGGTTTTCACCAGAGCCCGCCGCAAAGCGGGAGGGTCTTGCTGCGGCGGTAGTGACCAGGTCGTATCCACTAGCAACGGCTCAACCTCTCTGGCTGCTGAAGATAGGCGCGGTACAAGGGAGTAGACAGAAGCAAGGTCGGACGTAGCAGAAGGTCGGGGGCAGGCGGCAAGGTTCGTAGTCAGGGTGGATAGCAGAAGTTCTGGTACACAGGCTTTGGACACACAAAACGCTTTCACTGGCACAAGGCAACAAGATCCGGCCAGGGAGTGCATGGGAGGAGGTCAGATATAGTCAGGGACCAGGTGGAAGCCAATTAAGCTAATTGGGCCAGGCACCAATCATTGGTGCACTGGCCCTTTAAGTCTCAGGGAGCTGGCGCGCGCGCGCCCTAGAGAGCGGAGCCGCGCGCGCCAGCACATGACAGCAGGGGACGGGAACGGGTAAGTGACCTGGGATGCGATTCGCGAGCGGGCGCGTCCCGCTGTGCGAATCGCATCCCCGACGGCCATGACAGTGCAGCGCTCCCGGTCAGCGGGACCGACCGGGGCGCTGCGGAGAGAGAGACGCCGTACGCGCTCCGGGGAGGAGCGGGGACCCGGAGCGCTAGGCGTAACACAGACACAATACTCAAATAACCAATCAAAATATAACATGATTGTCACGATGCCGGCTGGCAGGTAGTGGACCCTCTGTGCCAGAGAGGGATTGGCGTGGACCGTGCTAGTGGACCGGTTCTAAGCCACTACTGGTTTTCACCAGAGCCCGCCGCAAAGCGGGATGGTCTTGCTGCGGCGGTAGTGACCAGGTCGTATCCACTAGCAACGGCTCACCTCTCTGGCTGCTGAAGATAGGCGCGGTACAAGGGAGTAGGCAGAAGCAAGGTCGGACGTAGCAGAAGGTCGGGGCAGGCAGCAAGGATCGTAGTCAGGGGCAACGGCAGAAGGTCTGGAAACACTGGCAAGGGACACACAAGGAACGCTTTCACTGGCACTAAGGCAACAAGATCCGGCAAGGGAGTGCAAGGGAAGTGAGGTAATATAGGGAGTGCACAGGTGATAACTCTAATTGGAACCACTGCGCCAATCAGCGGCGCAGTGGCCCTTTAAATCGCAGAGACCCGGCGCGCGCGCGCCCTAGGGAGCGGGGCCGCGCGCGCCGGGACAGAACAGACGGGGAGCGAGTCAGGTAGGAGAGCCGGGGTGCGCATCGCGAGCGGGCGCTACCCGCATCGCGAATCGCATCCCGGCTAGCAGCAGGATCGCAGCGCCCCGGGTCAGAGGACGTGACCGGGGCGCTGCAGCGGAGGAGGTGAAGCGAGCGCTCCGGGGAGGAGCGGGAACCCGGAGCGCTCGGCGTAACAGTACCCCCCCCCTTGGGTCTCCCCCTCTTCTTGGAGCCTGAGAACCTGAGGAGCAGACTTTTGTCAAGGATGTTGTCCTCAGGTTCCCAGGATCTCTCTTCAGGACCACAACCCTCCCAGTCTACTAAAAAAAAATTTTTTCCTCTGACCTTTTTGGCAGCCAAAATCTCCTTGACCGAGAAGACGTCCGAGGAGCCGGAAACAGGAGTGGGAGGAACAGATTTGGGAGAAAAACGGTTGAGGATGAGTGGTTTGAGAAGAGAGACGTGAAAGGCATTAGGGATACGAAGAGAAGGAGGAAGAAGAAGTTTATAAGAGACAGGATTAATTTGACACAGAATTTTGAAAGGACCAAGATAGCGTGGTCCCAACTTGTAGCTAGGGACACGGAAGCGGACATATTTAGCGGAGAGCCATACCTTGTCTCCAGGGGAAAAAACGGGGGGAGCTCTTCTTTTCTTATCCGCGAACCTCTTCATGCGTGAAGAAGCCTGTAAGAGAGAATTTTGGGTCTCTCTCCATATAATGGAAAGGTCACGAGAAATTTCATCCACAGCGGGCAGACCAGAGGGCAAGGGGGTAGGGAGGGGGGGAAGAGGGTGACGGCCGTACACCACGAAAAATGGGGATTTGGAGGAAGATTCAGAGACCCTGAAGTTATACGAGAATTCGGCCCATGGAAGGAGATCTGCCCAGTCATCCTGGCGGGAGGAAACAAAATGTCGCAAATAATCACCCAGGATCTGGTTAATTCTTTCTACTTGTCCATTGGACTGGGGATGATATGCAGAGGAAAAATTTAATTTAATCTTGAGTTGTTTACAGAGAGCTCTCCAGAATTTAGACACGAATTGGACCCCTCTATCCGAGACAATCTGCGTAGGCAACCCGTGAAGACGAAAAATGTGTACAAAAAATTGTTTAGCCAACTGAGGCGCAGAAGGAAGACCAGGAAGAGGAATGAAATGTGCCATTTTGGAGAATCGATCAACGACCACCCAAATAACGGTGTTGCCACAGGAAGGGGGTAAATCAGTAATAAAATCCATACCAATCAGAGACCAAGGCTGTTCGGGGACAGGCAGAGGATGAAGAAAACCAGCGGGCTTCTGGCGAGGAGTCTTATCCCGGGCACAGATAGTGCAGGCTCGCACAAAGTCCCCAACATCCGTCTCCAGAGTCGGCCACCAATAGAAGCGGGAGATGAGTTGCACAGATTTCTTGATGCCCGCATGACCTGCGAGATGGGAGGAGTGACCCCATTTGAGGATTCCGAGGCGTTGGCGTGGAGAAACAAAGGTCTTTCCTGGAGGAGTCTGTCTGATGGAGGCAGGAGAAGTGGAGATCAGGCAGTCAGGTGGAATGATGTGTTGCGGAGGGAGATCAACTTCTGAGGCATCCGAGGAACGAGAGAGAGCATCGGCTCTAATGTTCTTATCGGCAGGACGAAAGTGAATCTCAAAATTAAATCGGGCAAAGAACAGAGACCACCGGGCCTGGCGAGGATTCAGCCGTTGGGCCGACTGGAGGTAGGAGAGGTTCTTGTGGTCGGTGTAGATAATAACAGGAAATCTTGATCCCTCCAGCAGATGCCTCCATTCCTCAAGTGCTAATTTAATGGCTAGAAGCTCTCGATCCCCGATGGAGTAGTTCCTCTCCGCTGGAGAGAAGGTCCTAGAGAAAAAACCACAAGTGACAGCATGCCCGGAAGGATTTTTTTGTAGAAGAACAGCTCCAGCTCCTACTGAGGAGGCATCAACCTCCAATAGGAAGGGTTTGGAAGGGTCAGGTCTGGAGAGCACGGGAGCCGAAGAAAAGGCAGACTTGAGTTGTTTAAAGGAGTCTTCTGCTTGAGGAGGCCAGGACTTGGGATCAGCATTTTTCTTGGTTAAAGCCACGATAGGAGCCACAATGGTAGAAAAATGTGGAATAAATTGCCTGTAATAATTGGCGAACCCCAAAAAGCGTTGGATAGCACGGAGTCCGGAGGGGCGTGGCCAATTTAAGACGGCAGAGAGTTTGTCTGGATCCATCTGTAGTCCCTGGCCAGAGACCAAATATCCTAGAAAAGGAAGAGATTGGCATTCAAACAGACATTTCTCAATTTTGGCATAGAGTTGGTTGTCACGAAGTCTCTGAAGAACCATACGGACATGCCGGCGGTGTTCCTCTAGATTGGCAGAAAAAATTAGGATATCGTCCAGATATACCACAACACAGGAGTATAATAGATCACGAAAAATTTCATTGACAAAGTCTTGGAAGACGGCAGGGGCATTGCACAGTCCAAAGGGCATGACCAGATACTCAAAGTGTCCATCTCTGGTGTTAAATGCCGTTTTCCACTCGTCTCCCTCTCTGATGCGGATGAGGTTATAGGCGCCTCTTAAGTCCAATTTAGTGAAGATGTGGGCACCTTGGAGGCGATCAAAGAGTTCAGAGATGAGGGGTAAGGGGTAGCGGTTCTTAACCGTGATTTTATTAAGACCGCGGTAGTCAATGCAAGGACGTAGGGAGCCATCTTTTTTGGAGACAAAGAAAAATCCGGCTCCGGCAGGAGAGGAGGATTTACGGATAAAGCCCCTTTTTAGATTCTCCTGGACGTATTCGGACATGGCAAGAGTCTCTGGGGCAGAGAGAGGATAAATTCTGCCCCGGGGTGGAGTAGTACCCGGGAGGAGGTCGATAGGGCAATCATAAGGCCTGTGAGGAGGTAGAGTCTCAGCTTGTTTTTTGCAGAAAACATCCGCGAAGTCCATATAGGCCTTGGGGAGACCGGTTACTGGAGGAACCACAGAGTTACGGCAAGGGTTACTGGGAACCGGTTTTAGACAGTTCTTGGAACAAGAGGACCCCCAACTCTTGATCTCCCCAGTGGACCAATCCAGGGTTGGGGAATGAAGTTGAAGCCAGGGAAGTCCAAGGAGAATCTCCGAGGTGCAATTGGGGAGGACCAAAAGTTCAATCCTCTCATGATGAGATCCGATGCTCATAAGAAGGGGCTCCGTGCGGAAACGTATGGTACAGTCCAATCTTTCATTATTTACACAATTGATGTAGAGGGGTCTGGCGAGACTGGTCACTGGGATGTTGAACCTGTTGACGAGAGAGGCCAAAATAAAATTTCCTGCAGAACCAGAGTCCAAGAAGGCCACTGTAGAGAAGGAGAAGGCAGAAGCAGACATCCGCACAGGCACAGTAAGACGTGGAGAAGCAGAGTAGACATCAAGGACTGTCTCACCTTTGTGCGGAGTCAGCGTACGTCTTTCCAGGCGGGGAGGACGGATAGGACAATCCCTCAGGAAGTGTTCGGTACTAGCACAGTACAGGCAGAGGTTCTCCATACGGCGTCGTGTCCTCTCTTGAGGTGTCAGGCGAGACCGGTCGACCTGCATAGCCTCCACGGCGGGAGGCACAGGAACAGATTGCAGGGGACCAGAGGAGAGAGGAGCCGAGGAGACGAAACGCCTCGTGCGAACAGAGTCCATATCTTGGCGGAGTTCCTGACGCCTTTCAGAAAAACGCATGTCAATGCGAGTGGCTAGGTGAATAAGTTCATGTAGATTAGCAGGAATTTCTCGTGCGGCCAGAACATCTTTAATGTTGCTGGATAGGCCTTTTTTGAAGGTCGCGCAGAGGGCCTCATTATTCCAGGACAATTCTGAAGCAAGTGTACGGAATTGTACGGCATACTCGCCAACGGAAGAATTACCCTGGACCAGGTTCAACAGGGCAGTCTCAGCAGAAGAGGCTCGGGCAGGTTCCTCAAAGACACTTCGGATTTCCGAGAAGAAGGAGTGTACTGAGGCAGTGACGGGGTCATTGCGGTCCCAGAGCGGTGTGGCCCATGACAGGGCTTTTCCGGACAGAAGACTGACTACGAAAGCCACCTTAGACCTTTCAGTGGGAAACAGGTCCGACATCATCTCCAGATGCAGGGAACATTGGGAAAGGAAGCCACGGCAAAACTTAGAGTCCCCATCAAACTTATCCGGCAAGGATAAGCGTATCCCAGGAGCGGCCACTCGCTGCGGAGGAGGTGCAGGAGCTGGCGGAGGAGATGACTGCTGAAGCTGTGGTAGCAACTGTTGTAGCATAACGGTCAGTTGAGACAGCTGTTGGCCTTGTTGCGCAATCTGTTGTGACTGCTGGGCGACCACCGTGGTGAGGTCAGCGACAACTGGCAGAGGAACTTCAGCGGGATCCATGGCCGGATCTACTGTCACGATGCCGGCTGGCAGGTAGTGGACCCTCTGTGCCAGAGAGGGATTGGCGTGGACCGTGCTAGTGGACCGGTTCTAAGCCACTACTGGTTTTCACCAGAGCCCGCCGCAAAGCGGGATGGTCTTGCTGCGGCGGTAGTGACCAGGTCGTATCCACTAGCAACGGCTCACCTCTCTGGCTGCTGAAGATAGGCGCGGTACAAGGGAGTAGGCAGAAGCAAGGTCGGACGTAGCAGAAGGTCGGGGCAGGCAGCAAGGATCGTAGTCAGGGGCAACGGCAGAAGGTCTGGAAACACTGGCAAGGGACACACAAGGAACGCTTTCACTGGCACTAAGGCAACAAGATCCGGCAAGGGAGTGCAAGGGAAGTGAGGTAATATAGGGAGTGCACAGGTGATAACTCTAATTGGAACCACTGCGCCAATCAGCGGCGCAGTGGCCCTTTAAATCGCAGAGACCCGGCGCGCGCGCGCCCTAGGGAGCGGGGCCGCGCGCGCCGGGACAGAACAGACGGGGAGCGAGTCAGGTAGGAGAGCCGGGGTGCGCATCGCGAGCGGGCGCTACCCGCATCGCGAATCGCATCCCGGCTAGCAGCAGGATCGCAGCGCCCCGGGTCAGAGGACGTGACCGGGGCGCTGCAGCGGAGGAGGTGAAGCGAGCGCTCCGGGGAGGAGCGGGAACCCGGAGCGCTCGGCGTAACAATGATGATTTTGACTTAATAACTAACCACCCCTTTTTGTCAACTGTAAAAACCAATGTACTTCAGTATAATAAACAGAACTCCTTGGGACAGCTCTTTAGCCAGTATGCTTAGAAGGAGATATATATATGTGTATTTCTTGTGTCGACACTCAGCAGTATTGAGCAGCAGTCACTCACATTTTAAGGCCTAACAAGCAGCCAACCTTAACATTAGCAGGACATCTTGTGATCTGCTTTTAATTGGGCTCCTTCTAACAAAAAAGGAATTGTCCAAAGCACAAAAATGGATGTCTCAGTTTCTCTTGCTTTTAAATGAATGTTACTGCAGTATGTTACAGAACATAACATTCCTAAGGTCATTCTGATCTCATTATATTCAGCGCAGATCGGCTCTGCTCCGGCTGCTGTTTGTTGTGCCAAGATAGCAAATGGCAAGTTATTTAAGCTGATTCCAGAAAAATTTGTTTAATGAGAATTTGCACATTTTATAAGGTTAACACTGTCAATTTACCTGAAGGAAAACCTCATTGACATTGGATTTATTATGTTTTTTTGCAGTATATGTCTACACTAAAAGACAATTTGTATTTAACCCCCTTCCTTCAATGCTTTCCTCTTGCAGGAACTGCTGACACACTCCAGCCACATGAGGTCTAGCATTGTTTAGCATTAGGAGGAACCCAGGGCCAACCGCACCAGCATATGGTCTCACAAGGGGTCTGAGGATCTCATCTTGGTACCTAATGGCAGTCATGCTACCTCTGGCAAGCACATGGAGGGCTGTGCGGCCCCCCAAAGAAATGCCTCCCCACACCATTACTGACCCACCGCCAAACCGGTCATGCTGGAGGATGTTGCAGACAGCAGAACGTTCTCCACAGCATCTCCAGACTCTGTCACGTCTGTCACATGTGCTCAGAGTGAACCTTCTTTTATCTGTGAAGAGCACAGGGTGCTCACAGTGGTGAATTTGTGGTGAATTTGCCAATCTTGGTGTTCTTCACAGAAGGGTGAATGGGGGTGCGAAATCCCATAGAAGTCTATGGGCTTTAATTTGAGGTGGAATTCCGCAAGCGGAAGTTCTGCTATGGGAATAGACCCTTGGACTTGTTTCTACATTCATCCATAAATATCTTATTTACTATTTTAAGAACCAGACTTCATTAGATGTAGAAGAAGAGAGGCGTACATGTTCTACCTTCTCCAAGACTGCGTTTTACTTGAAGTTCAAAGAATTTCAAGTCCATAGCAAAAGCTCAGTCAGATCTATGGTATAGAGTAGGGGATCAGCGTCTTTTTTTTATCTGAAGATAAGAAAAGAATTCGAACCTAAGAGCTTATATAATCTTTTTTAAACTGTGAAAAAATCAGAAATCTGAATGTCATGGCCTTACCCAAACCTGAGGAAGTTCTTTGGAGTGCTCTGGACTTCTTGCATGTCTTGGTTTCTAAGAAATTATGGTATTAAACAGACTTAAAGGGGTATTCCGGTATCATTTTTTATTTATTTATTTTTGTCAAATCAACTGGTGGCAGAAAGTTAAACAGATTTGTAAATGACATCTATAAAAAAAAAAAAAAATCTTAATCCTTCCAGTACTTATCAGCTGCTGTATACTGCAGAGGAAGTTGAGTAGTTCTTTTCAGTCTGAGCACAGTGCTCTCTACTGACACCTCTGTCCATGTCAGGAACTGTCCAGAGCAGGAGAAATTTGTTATGGGGATTTGCTCCTACTCCTACTGTACAGTTCTTGACACAGACAGAGGTGTCAGCAGAAAGCACTGTGTCAAGACAGAAAAGAAATCCAAAAAGAAAAGAACTTCCTCTGTACCATACAGGTACTGGAAGGATTAAGGTTTTTTAATAGAAGTCATTTACAAATCTGCTTAACTTTCTGTCACCAGTTGATTTAAAAAAATAAATAAATAAATGTTTTTCACTGGAGTACCCCTTTAGTGTATGTAGTGGATGGCTGGCAGAATCTTTTTGTCATTTGAGGGTTGTTTAACCCTTAAGGACCCGGGCTTTTTCCTTTTTTTCATTTTCAATTTTTCCTCCTTAACTTTAAAAAATCATAACTCTTTAAAATTTTCACCTAAAATGCTATATGATGGCTTATTTTTTGCGTCACTAATTCTACTTTGTAATGACATTAGTCATTTTACCCAAAAATCTACGGTGAAACGGAAAAAAAAAAATCAATGTGCGACAAAATTTATGAAAAAACACTATTTTATAAGTTTTGGGGGCTTCCGTTTTTACGCAGTAAATTTTTCGGCAAAATGATACCTTATCTTTATTCTGTAGGTCCATATGGTTAAAATGATACCCTACTTGTATATGTTTGATTTTGTATCACTTCAGAAAAAAATCATGAATACAGGAAAATTTATATGTTTAAAATGGTCATTTTCTGAGCCCTATAACTTTTTTATTTTTCTGTGTTCAGGGGGCTATGAGGGCTCATTGTTTGCGCCGTGATCTGAAGTTTTTAGCGGTACCATTTTTGTTCTGATCAGACTTTTTGATCACTTTTTTGTGGTATAAAAAGTGATCAAAAATGCGCTATTTTGGCCTTTGGATTTTTTTGGCGCGTACGCCATTGAACGAGTGCTTTAAAAAGTGGTATATCTTTATAAATCGGACATTTCCGCACGCGGCGATACCACATATGTTTATTTTGATTTTTATTTACACTGGGTTTTTTTTATTCTTGGAAATGCCGGGTGATTCAAACTTTTTTTTTTTTTTAAATCAACTGGTGCCAGAAAGTTGAATAGATTTGTAAATTACTTCTATTAAAAAATCTTAATCCTTCCAGTACTTTTTAGGGGCTGTATACTACAGAGGAAATGCTTTTCTTTTTGGATTTCTCTTCTGTCATGACCACAGTGCTCTCTGCTGACCTCTGCTGTCCATTTTAGAAACTGTCCAGAGCAGCATATGTTTGCTATGGGGATTTTCTCCTGCTTTGTACAGTTCCAAAAATGGACAGCAGAGGTCAGCAGAGAGCACTGTGGTCATGACATCAGAGAAATCCAAAAAGAAAAGCATTTCCTCTGTAGTATACAGCCCCTAAAAAGTACTGGAAGGATTAAGATTTTTCAATAGAAGTAATTTACAAATCTATTCAACTTTCTAGCACCAGTTGATTTAAAAAAAATAAAAATAATAAAGTTTTCCACGGGAGTACCCCTTTAAGGGTAAGTTTAGACACAAAGATTTTTATCTCCCAAATGTGGAGCTGAGGAGGTCAGGTAGAGGATTTTATTCATTGCTTGTGTGGATTTGTGGTATGTAAATTATTTTAGAGAATCACTATCATTACTATCATTTTAATAAATTTTGCAGAAATATGAACATTACCATGGACAGCTGAATGGGCAGTATTTGGCATCTTCACCCAGACAGATGTTCAGTCCGATCCTAAATACTAAAATTCTTCGACACTGATCTTGTCAGCCATTGCCAAAAAACGATATTACATAAATGAATTTCACATAGAGCATCTTACCCAGGGGATAATAAATTGGATTTTTTAAATGGAGGGATTTCATGTTAAGTTAAATTAATGCAGACAAAAAATATTTCACAATTTTATTAAAGGAGATATCTTATGGGAAAAAAAGTATCCCCTATCCGCAGAGTAAGGGATACGTTTTAGATTGGGAGGGGTCCAAGCACTGGGGCCCCATGTGATCTCCTATATGGAGTCCTAGGTCTTCCCTGGAGCTGTGCACCACGACCCCTCCATATATCTCTATATATAAAAATGTCTCATTAATTAAACCGCACGGACAATGGCGTACGCGCAAAAAAAATTCCAAAGTACAAAATAGGATATTTTTGGTCACTTTTTATATCATGAAAAAAATTATAAAAAGAGATCAAAGAGTCCGATCACTACAAATATAGTAACATTAAACACTTCAGATCACGGCACAAAAAATGAGTCCTCATACCGCCCCATACGCCAAAAAATAAAAAGTTATAGGGGTCAGAAAATGACAATTTTAAACATTAATTTTCCTGCATGTAGTTATGATTTTTTCCAGAAGTACGACAAAATCAAACCTATATACCGTATATACTCGAGTATAAGCCGAGTTTTTCAGCACGATTTTTCGTGCTGAAAACACCCCCCTCGGCTTATACTCGAGTAAACTCTCCACCCGCAGTGGTCTTCAACCTGCGGACCTCCAGAGGTTTCAAAACTACAACTCCCAGCAAGCCCGGGCAGCCATCGGCTGTCCGGGCTTGCTGGGAGTTGTAGTTTTGAAACCTCCGGAGGTCCGCAGGTTGAAGACCACTGCGGCCTTCGACATCATCCATCCCCCTCTCACCCCCTTTAGTTCTGTACAGTACTCTCCTCCGCTCGGCGCTGGTCCGGTGCTGCAGGACTGTCCGGTGAGGAGGTGGTCCGGTGGGATAGTGGTTCCGGGCTGCTATCTTCACCGGGGAGGCCTCTTCTAAGCGCTTCGGGCCCGGCCCCAGAATAGTCACGTTGCCTTGACAACGACGCAGAGGTACGTTCATTACCAACGTACTTCTGCGTCATCGTCAAGGCAACACCTCTATTCTGGGCCCGAAGCGCGGAGAAGAGGCGCCCCCGGTGAAGATAGCAGCCCGGAACCACTATCCCACCGGACGACCTACTCACCGGACAGCCCTGCAGCACCGGACCAGCGCCGAGCGGAGGTGAGTACTGTACAGAACTAAAGGGGGGTGAGAGGGGGCTGGATGATGTCGAAGGCCGCAGTGGTCTTCAACCTGCGGACCTCCGGAGGTTTCAAAACTACAACTCCCAGCAAGCCCGGACAGCCGATGGCTGCCCGGGCTTGCTGGGAGTTGTAGTTTTGAAACCTCTGGAGGTCCGCAGGTTGAAGACCACTGAGGGCGGATGATAAGAGGATGATGAAGGGGGGGTGTGGGATGATGACAAGAGGATGATGAAGGGGGTGGGGATGATGAAGGGGGGGGTGTGGGATGATTACAAGGGGATGATGAAGGGGGGTGGGGATGATGACAAGGGGATGATGAAGGGGGGGTGTGGGATGATTACAAGGGGATGATGAAGGGGGGTGGGGATGATGACAAGGGGATGATGAAGGGGGGGTGGGGATGATGACAAGGGGATGATGAAGGGGTGTGTGGGATGATGACAGGTGATGATGATGAGGGTCTGGATGATGACAGGCGGTGATGACGATGAGGATGTTAATGACGGGTCTGGATGATGACAGGGGGGATGATGTATTTCCCAACCTAGGCTTTATACTCGAGTCAATAACTTTTCCTGGGATTTTGGGTGGAAATTAGGGGCCTCGGCTTATACGCGGGTCGGCTTATACTCAAGTATATACGGTAAGTAGGGTATCATTTTACTCGTATGGACCTACAGAATAAAGATAAGGTGTCATTTACCGAAAAATGTACTGCGTAGAAATGGAAGCCCCCAAAATTTACAAAATGGCATTTTTTCTTCAATTTTGTCACACAATGATTTTTTTTTCCATTTCTTCGTAGATTTTTGGGTAAAATGACTGATGTCGTTACAAAGCAAAATTGGTGGCGCAAAAAAAAGGCATCATATTGATTTTTAGGTGCAAAATTGAAAGAATTATGATTTTTTTTAAGGTAAAGAGGAAAAAACGAAAGTGCAAAAATGAAAAAATCCTGAGTCCTTAAGGGAAAGAAGAGGCTTGACCCAGGGCTTATATGGGGGATACTCTGGAGGGGTCCCATAGATCACCCTTAGGTCACATGGTCACTGGTACCTCCCTGGGTTACAATCACATAAATGTAACACATTTTATATACAATACTCTATATAACAAGCATAGAAGCAGGTATACAAAGGAACAGGTGCAGGGGGGGGGGGCTAGGGGTCACTGTATGGAGGCTGTCTGACAGGGCAGCAAGGGTACAGGGGTGCAACTCCTGTACTGGGCCACCACAACTTGATAATCCAAATATCTAAGTTTGTACAGTGTGCTCTTTCCTCTGTCATTGTCCGATTTTGGACTGTTGCCTCCTAGAAAGGAAGTCAGAGGAAGCAGGAGATCAATCCAGATCAGAAGGGTTGGGGAGCGGACACTTTAAAGGGGTAGGAACACCCACCAGACACTTAAAGGGGTACATCTTATCCCCTATCCAATCTCGGCTGCAGTACCCCAGACATCCGGTGCACGGAGCGAACTTCGCGACTGGCGATGTGAGGCGGAGGCTCGTGATGTCACGCCCACGCCCCCTCAATGCAAATCTATGGGAGGGGGCGTGACATTAGTCATGCCCCCTCCCATAGACTTGCATTGAGAAGGCGTAACTGGGACGTCACGAGCGGGGGTGTGGCCGTGACATCACGAGCCTCCGGCGCTGCACCCGACACTTGCCGGTTGCAGCAGGGAGTCCCCAGCGGTGGGACCCCCGCGATCAGACATCTTATCCCCTATCCTTTGGATAGGGGATAAGATGTCTAGGGGCGGAGTACCTCTTTAATGATTTATGTGGCTAAAAAAAAATATTTTTCTTTATTTTTCTTTATTTTTCCCAGCACCTACTTTGCAGCGTTAAGTGTTTCTGGAGGTGGAATCTGCTGACTTGTCCCCTTTAAATTCTAATGTAGCAACTATAAAAGAAAACTGAGCTTTTACAGCTTCTGTCTTCTTATAATGTGGTTTTCAATCAAAATGCAGTCTCTAAAAAAGATTATTGTTATGTCTGGCCTTCTGAAGCATGCTGTCAGTAATAGGGCTCTGTATATAGGATTTCAGGGCACAGCTGGCAGCGGAGAAGGCGTCAAAGATTTTTTTCTTTCTTCCTAACTAACCTCTGAATCTCCCATTTTGATTCCCATCTCAGAATTTACCCATAATGCCTAGGGAAACTTTTAAGTTAGGTTCTCTTAATACATTGAAACTGACCTACAGAACTGGAATATGTCTGACCCAAGGATTGCACTGTAATTGCAAGTATTCTACTCAAAAAGTTGTTTCTAAAAATAAATGTCCCCCCCCCCCTCCTCCTCCCGCTAAGTCCATTTTTCCAAATTCCTTTAACTTGTTATATGCCTGATATATACAGTTTCTTCTCATGTGTTAGTGTGCTGTGTCACACTCCTATCTCACCATACACTGTGGTATTAGGATGTGCAAAGGTTAAATGTTTCTCTGTGCTGCCACCTATGGTGGGTTACAAATGTGAAGGATGCATGGAACTTTGGTCACATGACTCTCCCATAAACAGTTTTTTTTATTTAAAGGGGTACTCTGGTGGAAAACTGTTTTTTATTTATTTTTATTTTTTAGATGAACTGGTGCCAGAAAGTTAAACAGATTTATAAATGCCTTCTATTAAAAAATATTTACCCTAACAGTGGGTCCATCTTGAATGCAGTTTGTCCCCTGTGCATCCTGTGGCTTTACCCTGTGTGCCCCTGCATATGCGTCCCCCGGTATATCTTCTCCCCTATGTTCTACGGCTCCTGCTCCCTACCTGGGATTCTATACTAGTGTCAGGAGGTCTCTCCTCCCGTCCCTTGACCCCTGACTCCCCTGTTTAGCAATCCGCTTTTTCCTGAGGATTCGGGTATTAGAGTCTTGTTGGGACTCCCCCAGGATTCCAGACCTTGCCGGTTCCATGCCGTGGTGAACGGTGTCCTCTTGCCCCCACCAGTCTCTGTCCCTTTTACTAGCACTAGCTTCACCTACACTAGACTGCAGCACTCTCATGCCTCATTGACACCCTCTACACTGCTTTCCAGACCTCACACTTCCTTTGAAAAATGATGTGTCCTTTCTAGTCCTCCCGCTCATTCTGTTTCTTTAGTCTACGGAGTGCTGAGATCGGAGGTGGAGCTGGGACCCAGGCCTGGATTTATCTCGAAATGGGAGACTGACTTGGGCATCTCTTTGACGGACCATGACCTTTCCAAACTGTTCCTCCTTACGCATAAGACTTCATTATTGTCTAGATCCCAGGAGAAGAATTTTAAGATCTTGTCTAGGTGGTACAGGTGTCCTGAGAGGCTCCATGAGATGTTCCCCTCCGCCTCGGCGCTCTGCTGGCGTTGTGGTCGAGCGGTGGATCCTATATCCACATCTGGTGGGACTGCCCTCTTATTGCTCCTTTCTGGACAGCTGTATTTGCCCTCTACAATAGGGTCTGTTTCGCCAGCCTGTGCACTTATTTCCCACTACCCATGCTCCATTACTAGAGCCAAGAAGGGGCTGCTGCGACACTTCCTGAGTGCGGCTCGGCTTATTATCCCTCGCCACTGGAAGTCTCCTGTCACTCCGTCTAAAGTGGAATTGGTGGAAGTCTTGAACCGTGTTAGGAGAATGGAGGAAATGGTCTCTACTGACTCTGACAGGGTGGATAGCTTTACTGCTACCTGGTTCTCGTGGGACTCTTTTAGGGACTCCCCGGAATTTTCCCGTTGGCTTTCTTAATCTTCCTCACTTTCCTTCCTTACCCGTTCCGTGTCCTTTCCGCCCCTCCGTATGTCTTGTCGGTGTTTCTGTCTTTTTGTACTCCTGTGTTTGTCTGGTTTTGTTTTGGGTCCTCTGTTTCTCTTCCCTTCTTTCATATATGTTCTCTGTTTCCTTCCTTTCTTTCCTTTTATTTTCTTCCTCTATTGTTACCTTCCCTGTTTACTCTCCGATAGGGTTATTACCCTGAGTGCCTTATGTCAGGTTGGGACATTGAGTATGTCTGATTGTTTGCCGCAGACAATGCTGTTTTGTACTTTTTGAGTGTTTATAAAACTTTAATAAATACAGAATTACCATAAAAAATCTTTACCCTTCCAGTACTTTTTAGCAGCTGTATGCTAAAGCTAGCATAGCTAGGTTTGCTATGGGGATTTTCTCCTGCTCTGAACAGTTTCTGATACGGGCATCAGGTGTCAGCAGAGAGCACTGTGGACAAGAAAAAAAAAATGCAAAAAATAAATAAATAAGAATTTCCTCTGTAGCATACAGCTGCTAATAAGTACTGGAAGGACAAATATTTTTTAATAGAAGTAATTTACAAATCTGTTTAACTTTCTGGCACCAGTTGATTTAAAAAAAAAAAAATAATTCCGCCGGAGTACCCCCTTTAAAGCTTCTAGAATGTTCTGATGGAGGAGTCTCCCCCAGTCCAATCTAGTTCAGTTTCTCCTTCCAGATAAGCCCGCCATTAAGCAAGTTAACCAAGCCCTGGTTCTGCCAGAGGATCTACATCCAGTTCCAGATGCTAAAGTCTAACCTGACTCAGCTCTGCGTCGATGACTTGATCATGGCACTGTGTGGTGTTTCAGAAGGTTTACCCAAGCCCACACAGTAAAGGAATTCAACTCAGTTATTCTGTTCCAGCACCAAGAGGGAGATTTGCAGGGCTCAAGTGTGGAACGTTCGGTCCGGTCGGATCATTTTTGCGCTGTATGTGCTTTTACAACCGGACCTCAAACCGTGGTTGACCACGGTTTTAGGTCCGGTTGTAAAAGCGCATACGGCGCAAAAATGATCCGACCGGACCGAACGTTTCATTCCAGCCGGCTCATTGAAATGAATGACATACGGGAGCGCATACGAAGGCATACGGGAGCGCGAGGTTTTAGCTCCCCCCTGCCGTATGCGCTCCCGTATGGGAGAAAACGTAGTGTGAACCCAGCCTTAGCACTTTCTATTATTTTACACCCCAATCCCAGTCAAAAAAGGGCACAGGGGGTAACTTGATGTGAAATTTACTTTTCAGTTTATTTTAGTTAAAACTTAGTTTCTATAATAATTGCCAATTTTCTGGCTGATATCTTGTGGGAACGTCAATTTTCTTAGAAGGTTTAGAAGATATTCATAAGATGTTTTCAAAGACCATCATGAAAAGGTTAATGTCACATCGTGCCTTTCCTCACAAGACGCGGCAGAACACCATCTGCATGTAGAACTTTCCCAATTATTATCACTTTCATCTTATCTACAGTTATGACAGATCTTATACTTTCTGTATTCTGGTCTAATAACTTACTACCTATTCATCCCTTAAAGGGGAATTACAGGATTTGTTTTCATTTGACTGTGCTACAGGGGCTGTAAAGTTAGTGTAATTCATAATATAGTGTCTGTACCTGTGTTTCATGGTGGCCTCGCAATTCTTCTGTGATTTTTGCCCCAATTTTTTTTAGCATACAAATGAGTGTCATCTAAGGTCTTCCCAGGTTGCATTGCGGCCCGAGACATTACATCACTAGTCAAGGTGATCACAGGGAGTCTGTCTTTGCTTCAATGAGTGGAGTGACAGCTGGGAGGGAGGGAGATCATTCTGCAGGAATTGTATTAGTGCAACAGCTGGAGGCACTCTGGTTAGAAAACACTGGTCTATTGCATTGAAGGGAGCACAGCTGTGTTGCAAAGGGTGGGGTGGCTGATGTGTGGGAAGGAGAAAAGTGACCTCATACTAACAAACAAGGAATCATGGGACTTTTAGTTTGAGGAAACGAACTCCAATAGGGAATGGCCAGTTGACAAAAAGATGGCCGCAGTGTTATGGTAATCTCACAGCATAACCATTTAGCCCAAGACAAGCGCAGATCCTTCCTAAGCATGTCCATTACTGTCTGCCAGGTACGTACTAAAATCATCTTATGGTGGATAATAGAGATGAGCGAACTTACAGTAAATTCGATTCGTCATGAACTTCTCGGCTCGGCAGTTGATGACTTATCCTGCATAAATGAGTTCAGCTTTCAGGTGCTTCGGTGGGCTGGAAAAGGTGGATACATTCCTAGGAAAGAGTCTTCTATGTCTGTATCCCCCTTTTCCAGCCCACGGGAGCACCTGAAAGCTGTACTAATTTATACAGGAAAAGTCATCAACTGCCGAGCCGAGAAGTTCGTGACGAATCAAATTTACTGTAAGTTCGCTCATCTCTAGTGGAGAACCCCTTTAAATATAAAATGTATATATGAAAAAAAAATCCATCAAAACATCAACAAATTGCTTAAGGTCTTTAACCCCTTAACCACCAAGCCTTTTTGAGCCTTGAAGAAGCAGAGTATTTTCATTTTTTGTATTTTCGTTTTTTTTCCTCCTCTCCTAATAACAGCCATAAGGCTAGGTTCAGACTACAGAATTTCCGCCTGCAATTCCGCTTTGAAATTGCAAGCAGAAATTCCGCTTGCTAAAATATATATAGTGTAGTGAATGGGTTTCCGTTCACAAATTCACACTTCGGAATTTGTGAAGCGGAACTTGTGAATGGAAAATCCGCTTGGAAATTGAAGAAAGGGGTTGCTCTTCCGCGTGGATTTCCGCCTGAAGAAACACATTGCAGTCTATTGGAGACTGCAGTGTCCGCGCGGTCCTAGCGCCTACTGATTCAGTCAGCACTGGCCGCACTCGGAATCTCCGGGCTGAAATTTTCTGCCCGGAGATTCCGTAGTCAGAACCTAGTCTTACTATTTTACATTTCCATATACAGACCCACATGAGGGCTTGTTCTTTGTAATGATTTCTTTATTTTTCCATGAAACATACTGCAAAACCAATTAGATTCGGGGGAACCAAGTACATTCAGGGGGGGGGGGGGGGGGGACTACACATGGTCATATCAAATATGTGTATTTTTTTTGCATTCTGTTTTTATTTGTAAAGATTGGAAAAGGGGGTGGGTTGAACTTCTAAAATGGGGGGTTTATTTATAATGAGAGGTTTATTTATATTTTTAAAAACCTTGTCACCAGTCCACGCTGTGATATTCTGCTATAGATATTCTGCAGTCAATCTGCATTTGTAGACATACCCTGCAGAAAATCCCCAGCAGATCTGCATCATGTGTATACAGGGACACACTCTTACTCTGTGTTTCCCAAGCGGGGTGCCCCCAGCTGTTGCAAACCTACAACTCCCAGCATGCACGGAGAGTCGACGGCTGTCCACGCATGCTGGGAGTTATAGTTTTGCAACAGCTGGAGGCACCCTGGTTGGGAAACACAGCTCTAACGGCTAACATCTAGATCAGTGGTCTCCAACCTGTGGACCTCCAGATGTTGCAAAACTACAACTCCCAGCATGCCCGGACAGCCGTTGGCTGTCCGGGCATGCTGGGAGTTGTAGTTTTGCAACAGCTGGAGGTCCACAGGTTGGAGACCACCGATCTAGATGTTGATATATATATATATATATATATATATATATATATATATATATATATATATATATGTGTGTAAAAACATGTAATAAACGCTATGAACGTTTCAAGTTAGCAGACATAGCACATGGTTAGTAAATGATAATATAATAATATTAATTAGGATCTAAGAAGTCTTGTCTTTGTATCTGGCGGAAATAGTAAGCGCTGCACCACGGGGGAGGAAGTCAGGGACGGACATAGCGGAAGTGGCCGAGTCATGGCTCCGGAGAGGAGCTGAGTGCCCGCGGTCGGGGATGAGAAAGCTGGAGGAGGGTCTCGGTAGTCGGGAGCGGTGAGCTGTGTGGCCCCGGAGGAATGGCTAAGCTGCAGGGCATGGACTTCTGGAGGGAGACCCTGAAGGGAGCGCGCTATGTGCTGGCCCCTATGGTGGATCAGAGTGAGCTGGCCTGGAGGCTCCTGAGCCGGAGACATGGTGCCCAGCTCTGCTACACCCCCATGCTGCATGCCCAGGTGTTTGTACGAGATGCCAATTACCGGAAGGAGAACCTGTACAGTGAGGTGTCCCCGGAGGACCGGTGCATTGCCGTGGAATGAGATTTGCCATAGAATGAGATGGTCCGCCTCCATCACATCCTATTGGCTCTCTCTTGTCACGTGACATATTTAAACGTCACGCATCGATGCGCACAGCAGTGTCAGTTTGGCTATCACAGGGAGAGGATCTCCTCACCCTGTGATAGCTGAAGCTGTACGGAGCTCTCATGGCCTCTGTGGCCCGACAGAAGTTCACACATGTACGCAGCTCATACGGCTGCCTCATATACAGTAACTGTTCATCCACAGCGCTATCGGGATCCCTATGCCCGATGGCGCTGTCATCAGGATCCCCACGCCCGCAGCTCTACACCCCGTCCCCCGCAGCTGTACTCCCCGTCCCCCGCAGCTCTACTCCCTGTCCCACGCAGCTCTACTCCCCGTCCCACGCAGCTGTACTCCCCGTCCCCCGCATCTCTACTCCCCGTCCTACGCAGCTCTACTCCCCGTCCTACGCAGCTCTACTCCCCGTCCCCTGTGAACGCTCAGGGAGCGGGGAACAGAAAGTAGAGCATCGGGCGCAGGTAAAGTAGTACTGCGCATGCGCAGCACTACGCGAATAACTTAACCTGCGCCCGATGCTCTACTTTCTGTTCCCCGCTCCCTGAGCGTTAACGGGACGGGGAGTAGAGCTGCGGGGGACGGGGAGTAGAGCTGCGGAGGACGGGGAGTAGAGCTGCGGGAGTGGGGCGCTCGCGGGGACGCACACTGATGACAGCGCCATCGGGCATCGGGCTCCCGATAGCGCTGTGGATGAACAGTAAATGTATATGAACCAGCCGTATGAGCTGCGTAAATGTGTGAACTTCTGTCGGGCCACAGAGGCCATGAGAGCTCCGTGCAGCTTCAGCTATCACAGGGTGAGGAGATCCTCTCCCTGTGATAGCCAAACTGAAACTGCTGTGCGCATCGATGCGTGACGTTTAAATATGTCACGTGACAAGAGAGAGCCAATAGGATGTGATGGAGGCGGACCATCTCATTCTATGGCAAATCTCATTCCACGGCAATGCACCGGCCCCTCATCGTCCAGGTAATGCCCCCCAGACCACAGCCATGTCACCTTACCGCTGATCCCCCATGCGTCCTTATCTTATCGCTGACCCCCCCCATACTTCCTTTCCTTATCGCTGACCCCCCCCATACTTCCTTTCCTTATCGCTGACCCCCCCCCATACTTCCTTTCCTTATCACTGATCCCCCCCCATGCTTCCTTTCCTTATTGCTGATCCCCCCCCATGCTTCCTTTCCTTATCACTGATCCCCCCCCATACTTCCTTTCCTTATTGCTGATCCCCCCCCATGCTTCCTTTCCTTATCGCTGATCCCCCCCATACTTCCTTTCCTTATCGCTGACCCCCCCCATACTTCCTTTCCTTATCGCTGACCCCCCCCCATACTTCCTTTCCTTATCACTGATCCCCCCCCATGCTTCCTTTCCTTATTGCTGATCCCCCCCCATGCTTCCTTTCCTTATCACTGATCCCCCCCCATACTTCCTTTCCTTATTGCTGATCCCCCCCCATGCTTCCTTTCCTTATCGCTGATCCCCCCCATACTTCCTTTCCTTATTGCTGATCCCCCCCCCATGCTTCCTTTCCTTATTGCTGATCCCCCCCATGCTTCCTTTCCTTATTGCTGATCCCCCCCATACTTCCTTTCCTTATTGCTGATCCCCCCCCATACTTCCTTTCCTTATTGCTGATCCCCCCCCCATACTTCCTTTCCTTATTGCTGATCCCCCCCCCATGCTTCCTTTCCTTATTGCTGATCCCCCCCATGCTTCCTTTCCTTATTGCTGATCCCCCCCATACTTCCTTTCCTTATTGCTGATCCCCCCCCCATACTTCCTTTCCTTATTGCTGATCCCCCCCCCATACTTCCTTTCCTTATTGCTGATCCCCCCCCCATACTTCCTTTCCTTATTGCTGATCCCCCATCCTTCCTTTCCTTATTGCTGATCCCCCATCCTTCCTTTCCTTATTGCTGATCCCCCATCCTTCCTTTCCTTATTGCTGATCCCCCCTATACTTCCATTCCTTATCGCTGATCCCCCCCCCCCATCCTTCCTTTCCTTATCAAGGAAGTCTTGACTTTTTTTTAGGAGGTTTCCACATTTGTCTCGGTTACTGATCTTTGATTTGTCTTTTCTTCTTTCTAGTTTTGTGCGAATGACCCTGAAGTGTTTGTCCAGGCCGCTCAGCTGGCGCAGGACTATTGTGATGCCATCGACCTGAACCTCGGCTGCCCGCAAATGATTGCAAAGAGAGGTAAAGGATTAACCCAATCCTAGGGGGAAATGAATGTATTGTACTACTGTACCCAGCCAGCACTGCCAGGGAATTGTACCCACTACTAGTACTCACCACCGAGCGTCTCCCAACACCTTCTTTTTTGTGTGTGTATATATCTATCGATCTCTATATATATATATATATATATATATATATGAACACTTACTGCAGGTTGCCAGATATTTTACCATCCTGGGATCATCTTCTAGTCAAGGAACATTGTCCGGTCCTTCTTCTGGTGTCAGACCTTTTGTTTACCTTGTACATTACACATTCACATTTTATTCCAGGAAAATATATATATATATTTTATATCAACTGTCTCCAGAAGTGTAAACATATCTGTAAATTACTTCTATAAAAAAAATCTTAATCCTTCCAATAATTATCAGCTGCTGAAGTTGTGTTGTTGTTTTCCGTCTGGCAACAGTGCTCTCTGCTGACATCTCTGCTTGTCTCGGGAACTGCACAGAGTAGAAGAGGTTTGCTATGGGGATTTGCTTCTACTCTGGACAGCTCCCGGGACATGTGTCATCAGAGAGCACTTAGACAGAAAATAACCACTCAACTTCAGCAGCTCATAAGTACTGAAAGGATTAAGATTTTTTTTTAATTAAAAGTAATTTACAAATCTGTTTAACTTTCTGGAAGCAGTTTATATATAGTAACAGGAGAATACAGCAGCACACTGCTAGCACAAAGATGCTGCTGTATTCTCCTGTTGCTGTATATTTAGCCCAGCAGCCTGCACCTGTAAGCCAGGTCTTTACAATAGTTTGGAATTAATAGTGCTGGCCAACTTATTCTTTGTTTTTATATATATAGATATAGATATATAGATAGAGATATATATAGATATATATATATATATATATATATATATATATATATATATAAATAATTAAAAAAAAAATCCTGGCTAACCCCTTTAAATATGCCCGTGTTCTTATTATACAGGTCACTATGGAGCGTTTCTACAAGAGGAATGGGAGCTGCTGGAAAAGATGAGTAAGTCTTTGCTTTTAATAAGATTCCCTGGGGCCGTTTCATACCCGATACATTCACTTCTCCTGAATTTCGTCTCTTAGTCCGGTTGGCGCACCAGAAGTTGTCTGTCCCCATCACTTGTAAAATCCGGGTGTTTCCTGAGGTTGAAAAAACCGTCACATATGCCAAGCTACTGGAAAAAGCTGGGTGCCAGGTGGGTGTGGGGTAGAATGCGTATTGTGTGCGGGGGAGGGGGGGGGTTGTCGGGCTTCTCTTCTCACAAGATTCTCTTTCAGCTTCTTACAGTTCACGGTCGCACCAAGGAGCAGAAAGGTTCCCTAACTGGGGTCGCTTCGTGGGAACACATTAAAGCTGTGAGGTGAGTGCGCACATTGGGCTGTGTGGACTGGTGCACATGGATAGGCCTTTTGACACTTTTTGTGGCTTGGTGGAAAGGAGCTCGGGGTGTGACACCAACTTTGTGGCCAAATATTGGCGTATAGTGTGGCGACCAATCGGTGGTATAAATTTAGCTGACAACTGTCAAGTGTATCATTTTTACACTGTCCAAATCAGTGTTTTCCAACCCGTGGGCCTCTAGCTGTTGCAAAACTACAACTCCCAGCATGCACGGACAGCCTTTGGCTGTCCGGGCATGCTGAGAGTTGTAGTTTTGCAACAGCTGGAGGCACCCTGGTTGGGAAACACTGGTCTAAATGTTAGGGTTAGTAAATCTTCTCCGCTGTCTTACGCTAGGTTCACACTGCGGAATCTCCGGGCATAAAATTTCCGCCCAGAGATTCCGAGTGCGGCCAGCGCTGACTGAATCAGTTGGCACTAGGACCGTGTGGACACTGCAGTCTCCAATAGACTGCAGTATGTTCCGTGACTATTTCCGCCTGAAGAATGAGCAACGCCATTCTTCAGGTGGAAATTTCCAAGCGCATTTTCCGTTCACAAATTCCGTAGTGTGAACCTAACCTTAGAGGAGCAGGGATACATGGGATAAAGATTTATCAAAACTAGTGCAACGGAAAAAGGCGTCGCTATGGAAACATGGTTCACGTCCACTTTTTAAACACTCTTTGGAGAATGGAAGAAATCGCATCTTCGGGTTTCGTGGTGGTGGTGGGGGGGGGGGGCTGCTTCACTTCCCAATTATACTTATTTAGGGTCTATTTATATCCTGCGCATATTTGATGCTGCAGATTTGAAGCGGTGTCCGGTCATTTAGTTTACATTGAAATCTGCAGGACAAAAACTGCCACTTTAAATCCAACGCCTCGACTAATCCAAAGCCCGACAATAGTTTCACTTGTTTGATTGAAATTCCTAGAAAAAAAAATGCAAAGTCAAAAACCGTATGGTGAAAACCGGATGGAACTGTACGCACATACAGTTCTGTACGGTTCCCATGGACTCCCATTTAAAAAAAAAAAAAAACTTATACGGTTTAATACAGTTTTTCACCCGGACCAAAAAACTGTGGTAGTAGGCTGGTTCACACTACGTTTCTGCCATACTGTTTTCAATCAGTTTTTCTAAAGAAAACCGTATGGCAAAAAACGGATGGAACAGTATGGGAAAAAGTAAACCGTATGCGTTTTTAAAAGTGCACACAGTTCTGTCCGTTTTTATTTCTTTTAAAAACAAACGTTTTTGAAAATGTTGTCCATTTTTAATAGGAGGACTGTTGGGTGGGGACGTTAGGATGCAAATGCGCATGTGCACAATAAAAACCGTATATGGTTTCCCGTATGGAACCGTATACATGTGCGTTTACCATTGACGTCCATGTTAAAAAAAAAAATAAAAATAAACTACGGTTTTTAAACCAGAGTCAAAACTGTGGTTGAACACATTTTTGTCTCAAGTTTAAAAACTGTACTGCAACCACATACGTTTTTTTTAACATGGACGTCAATGGGAAACGCACATATATACGGTTCCATATAGGAAACCGTATACGTTTTTACTTTTACGTTTAAAAAAAAATTAAAATGGACGGAACTGTATGCACTTTTAAATAACAGTATACGGTTTAAAACGCCTACGGTTTACTTTTTCCCATACTGTTCCATCCGTTTTTTTGCCATACAGTTTTCTTCAGAAAAACTGATTGAAAACAGTATGGCAAAAACGTGATGTGAACCCAGCCGTAGACTACGGTTTTGGGTATGGGTGAAAAAAAACTGACAAAACCATACATGATGCAAAACGGACACAACCGGATGCATCTTTTGGCATACGGTTTTCAATGGAGAGTCAATGCATACGGTTTTCAATACGGTTCCATACGGTTTTCACATTGAAAACGTATATGGTAATTGTATTGCAAAAACGTGGTGTGAATGCAGCCTTATACGTTTTTTTCAGTTTTTTTTCCCGTACCCAAAATCCGTATTGAAACGTATACGTTTTTTTAAAAACATGGGAGTCCATGGGAACCGTACAGAACTGTATGTGCGTACGGTTCCATCCGGTTTTCACCATACAGTTTTTGACTTTGCGCAGTTTTTTTCTTGGAATTTCAATCAAACAAGTGAAACTTTATTCATAATGGAGTGAAAAGTTAAAAACATATACTTTTTTTCTTAAACTGATGCAACCGGACATAATTTTTCAAACCGTATATGGGTTATAATTTGTACACACCTTTTGATACAGATTAGTCAGGTTTTGACGAGTCTGTTTTTTTATTAAAAACCTGATACGGGAACTGTATTGCAAAAACGTGGTGTGAACCCGGCCTTAGTATGGGGTGCATGTATGTTACTTGAACGAGGCGTAAACAACAATCTTCTCAAAAATAAATAAAGACGTTGCGATCACCAACTCGTCTTTCGTTGTTCATCCAATGTTTATTGTAAAAGTATTGGTTTTCGATAAACCCCCCCCTGCTGAAAGTGTTAGTACGTGGTGGGTAAGGAGAGGGATCCATTTAGGAGTGGTCCTCTTTAAACTGTCTCATTTCCTTGTTTTTATTTTTGTATAGTTTATAGCAGTGTTTCCCAACCAGGGTGCCTCCAGCTGTTGCAAAACTACAATTCCCAGCATGCCCGGACAGCCGTTGGCTGTCCGGGCATGCTGGGAGTTGTAGTTTTGCAACAGCTGGGGGCACCCTGGTTGGGAAACACTGGTCTATAGCCACCTGTTGATATATTTTTGCAGTCCTGGAGAATGTTTTATACTTTCATCCATCACTACAGCTGAGTATAATTCATTTTTCTTTTCCCTTTACTACCCGGTACAGGAATGCTGTCAGTATCCCAGTTTTTGCAAATGGGAATATCCAGTATCTTAGTGATGTGGAGCGGTGCCTTCAAGAGACTGGAGTCCATGGAGTGATGAGTGCAGGTTGGGTTCTTTTTTTTGTCCAGAGATATAAAATGTGTTCTACTGCCAAAGTGTACTGAGTGACGTGAAACAGCTGTAGGCTAGTACTTATCAGCAGAAAGATCTGTAAATTACTTCTATGTAAAAAAATCTTAATCCTCCCAGTACTTATCAGCTGCTGTATACTGCAGAGGAAGTTGTGTAGTTCTTTTTAGTCTGACCATAGTGCTCTCTGCTGACACCTTTGTCCGTGTCAGGAACTGTCCAGAGCAGGAGCAAATCCCCATAGAAAACCTCTTCTTCTGCTCCATACAGTTTCTGACATAGACCAGCAAAGAGCACTTTCTCTGTAGTATACAGCAGCTGATACGTACTGGAAGGATTAAGATTTTTTTTGAAATTGAAGTAATTTACATATGTTTTAACTTTTTGGCACCAGTTAAAGGGGTACTCCGGTGGAAAATGTTTTATTTTTTTTTTCAACTGGTGACAGAAAGCTGAACAGATTTGTAAATCACTTCTATTTAAAAATCTTAATCCTTCCAGTACTTATCAGCTTCTATATGCTCCAGAGAAAGTTCTTTTCTTTTTGAATTTCCGATCAGTCTGACCACAGTGCTCTCTGCTGACACCTCTGTCCATGTCAGGAACTGTGCAGAACAGGAGCAAATCCCCATAGCAAACCTCTCCTGCTCTGGACAGTTCCTGACATGGACAGAGGTGTCAGCAGAGAGCATTGTTGTCCGGGAGAAAATAACTTTCTCTGGAGCATATAGTGGCTGATAAGTACTGGAAGGATGAAGATTTTTAAATAAAAGTTATTTAAAAAGCTGTTTAACTTTCTGGTACCAGTTGGTTTAAAAAAAAAAAAAAAAAAAAAAAATTTCCACCGGAGTACCCCTTTAAACTGTAACACTTTTTAAAACTCCTTGCAACTCCCTGTAGCCTGCTACTAAAGTGAGCGGTCTGCAGAATTATCCATGGGACTACTGAAAACCACTCGCTTTAGCAGAAGGCTACAAAGTTGCCAGAAGTTTTAAAAGGGTACTCCACTGGAAAAACATTTTTAAAAATCTTAATCCTTCCAGTACTTATCAGGTGCTGTATGCTCCAGAGAAAGTTCTTTTCTTTTTGGATTTATTTTCTGTCTGACCACAGTGCTCTCTGCTGACACCTCTGTCCATGTCAGGAACTGTCCAGAGCAGGAGAGGTTTGCTATGGGGATTTGCTCCTACTCTGGACCGTTCCTAAAATGGACAGAGGTGTCAGCAGAGAGCACTGTGGTCAGACAGAAAGGAAATTCAAAAAAGAAGAGAACTTCCTGTGGAGCATACAGCAGCTGATAAGTACTGGAAGGATTAAGATTTTTTAATAGAAGTCATTTACAAATCTGTTAAACTTTCTGTCACCAGTTGATTTAAAGATATCTTTTCCAGTGGAGTACCCCTTTTATAAGCATGTCGCAACAAGGTTGTAGTTACACTGTCAGGACTGACTGTGGGGGGAGGGGGACATCTCCACTTGTAGCTTCTCACATTAGATAGATTCTCTGCTTACACGTGTGCCCGTTACTGGGTTTGGTATTAAACATGTCTGCTGTTACTTTGTTCTTTGCGTTTTAGAGGGAAATCTTCACAATCCGGCCTTGTTTGAAGGGAAGAGTCCCTATGTGTGGGAGATGGCAGAGGAGTATTTAGAACTTTCCCAGCAGTACCCATGCCCTTTGTCCTTTGTGCGGGCACACCTTTTTAAACTATGGCACCACACGTAAGTATTATATTTTGGGATTTGTGTTCAAGTGACTGTCCACCTCTAAACTCCATAGTGTTTTTAAGCAGTTTGGATAGTAATAGTAAGAAGAGAGCATACAGGCTTTTCTAGGAACAAATCCCCATAGAAAACCTCTCCTGCTCTGGACAGTTCCTGACATGGACAGAGGTGTCAGCAGAGAGCAGAAAGGAAATTCAAAAAGAAAATAACTTCCTGTGGATCATAACAACAGCTGATAAGTACTGGAAGGGTTAAGATTTTGTACTAGAAGTAATTTACAAATCTGTTTAACTCTCTGGCACCTGTTGATTTAAAAAAAAAAAAAATGTTTTCCAGTGGAGTGCCCCTTTAACCCCTTCCCGACCTATGACATACCTGTACGTCATGGGTGGCAAGGTGTTCCCGACCCATAACATACAGGTACGTCATGAACATTACTGCCGCTACTCGCGGCATCCCGCAGCGCCCAGTAAGATGGTGGCTATCACTGATAGCCAGCCATCTTACCGTGCGACCACGGGGGGTTTCATCCCCCCCCCCCCCAGCGATCGCTCCTATCAGCTGGTCAAATCTGACTAGCTGATAGCAGCGTTTCGCTATCAGAATACATAGCAGCGCGGTGTGTGAGTCCGGAACACGGGGATCGGGACACACACCGCTCTGCTAAGTGTCCCTGACCCGTCCCCCGGCGTCACTTACCCATCCGAGCGGTGTCCCGAGCGGTCCCGGCGTCCTCCATGCGGTCCTGGCTGCGCTGCGTCCCGGAGGTGAGTTTCCAGCAGCAGTGCGGCATCTTCATTGGCAGCAGTGAGATCGCCGTAAAGCGATCTCACTGCTGCCTCTGAGAGTTTCAAAACTGCAACTCCCAGCATGCCCAGACAGCCTTTGGCTTTCTGGGCATGCTGGGAGTTGTAGTTTTGCAACATCTGGAGGTCGTCAGTTTGGAGACCACTGTATAATGGTCTCCAATCTGTGCTCTTCCAGAGGTTGCAAAACTACAACTCCCAGCATGCTCAGTCTGTCCAGGCATGCTGGGAGTTGTAGTTCTCTAACATCTGGAAGAGCACAGATTGGAGACCATTATACAGTGGTCTCCAAACTGTGGACCTCCAGATGTTGCAAAACTACAACTCCCAGCATGCACGGACAGCCAAAGGGCATGCTCGGAGTTTGCAACAGCTGGATGTTTGCCCCCTCCCCCCAATGTGAATGTACAGGGTACACTCACATGGGCGGAGGTTTACAGTGAGTGCTGCAAGTTTGAGATGGCGCAAATTTTGCGCTGGAGCTCAAACTTCCAGCGGCAAACTTGCTGTGAACCTCTGCCCATGTGACTGTACCCTAAAAACACTACACTACACTAACCTAAAATAAAAAGTAAAAAACACTACATATACACATACCCCTACACAGCCCCCCTCCCCCCAAAAAATGAAAAACGTCTGGTACGCTACTGTTTCCAAAACTGAGCCTCCAGCTGTTGCAAAATAATAACTCCCAGTATTGCCGGACAGCCGTTGACTGTCCAGGCATGCTGGGAGTTTTGCAACAGCTGGAGGCACCCTGTTTGGGAATCATTGGCATAGAATACCCCTATGTCCACCCCTATGCAAATCCCTAATTCAGGCCTCAAATGCGCATGGCGCTCTCTCACTTTGGAGCCCTGTCGTATTTCAGGGCAACAGTTTTGGGACACATATGGGGTATCGCCGTACTCGGGAGAAATTGCCTTACAAATTTTGGGGGGCTTTTTCTTCTTTAACCCCTTATGAAAAGGTGAAGTTGGGGTCTACACCAGCATGTTAGTGTAAAAAAAAAAATTTTTTACACTGACATGCTGGTGTTGCCCTATACTTTTCATTTTCACAAGAGGTAAAAGGGAAAAAAGACCCCCAAAATTTGTAACGCAATTTCTCCCGACTACGGAGATACCCCATATGTGGGCGCAAAGTGCTCTGGGGGCGCACAACAAGGCCCAGAAGGGAGAGTGCACCATGTACATTTGAGGTGATTTGCACAGGGGTGGCTGATTGTTACAGCAGTTCTGACAAACGCAAAACAATAAATATCCATATGTGACCCCATTTTGGAAACTACACCCCTCACGGAATGTAATAAGGGGTGCAGTGAGCATTTACACCCCACTGGCGTATGACAGATTTTTGGAACAGTGGTCTGTGAAAATGAAAAATAAAATTTTTGATTTGCACAGTCCACCATTTCAAATATCTGTCAAACGCCAGTGGGGTGTAAATGCTCACTGCACCCCTTATTATATTCCATGAGGGGTATAGTTTCCAAAATGGGGTCACATGTGGGGGGGTCCACTGTTCTGGCACCATAGGGGCTTCCTAAATTGGACATGCCCCCAAAAACCCTTTCAGAAAAACTCACTCTCCAAAATCCCCTTGTCGCTCCTTCCCTTCTGAGCCCTCTACTGCGCCCACTGAACATTTTACATACGCATATGAGGTATTTCCTTACTCGAGAGAAATTGGGTTACACATTTTAGGGTGATTTATCTCCTTTTACCCCTTGTAAAAATTCAAAAATTGGGTCTACAAGAAAATGCGAGTGTAAAAAATGAAGATTTAGAATTTTCTCCTTCACTTTGCTGCTATTCCTGTGAAACACCTAAAGGGTTAAAACACTTACTGAATGTCATTTTGAATACTTTGGGGGGTGCAGTTTTTATAATGGGGTCATTTATGGGATATTTCTAATATGAAGACCCTTAAAATCCACTTCCAACCTGAACTGGGCCCTGAAAAATTACGATTTTGAAAATCTTGAGAAAAATTGGAAAATTGCTGCTGAACTTTGAAGCCTCTGGTGTCTCCAAAAGTAAAAACATGTCAATTTTTTATGCAAACACAAAGTAGACATATTGTATATGTGAATCAATATGTAATTTATTTGGAATATTCATTTTCCTTTCAAGCACAGACTTTCAAAGTTAGAAAAATGCTAAATTTTCAAAATTTTCATGAAATTTTTAGATTTTTTACCAAGAAAATATCAGTGAAATTTTACCAATAACATAAAGTAGAATATGTCACGAAAAAACAATCTCTGAATCAGAATGATAACTAAAAGCATTCCAGAGTTATTAAAGGGGTAGTCCAGTGGTGAAAAACTTATCTCCTATCCTAAGGATAGGGGATAAGTTTGAGATCGCGGGGGTCCGACCGCTGGGGCCCCCTGCGATCTCTCTGTACGGGGCCCCGGCTCTCCGCCGAGATAGCGGGTGTCGACCCCCGCACGAAGCGGCGGCCGACACGCCCCCTCAATACATCTCTATGGCAGAGCCGGAGATTGCAGAAGGCAGTGCTTCGGCTCTGCCATAGAGTTGTATTGAGGGGGCGTGTCGGCCGCCGCCTCGTGCGGAGGTCGACACGCCCCCTTCCCACGGGCTGTCGGGGCTCCGTACAGGAGATCGCAGGGGGCCCCAGCGGTCGGACCCCCGCGATCTCAAACTTATCCCCTATCCTTAGGATAGGGGATAAGTTGCTCACCACTGAATCACCACTGGACTACTCCTTTAATGTTTAAAGTGACAGTGGTCAGATTTTCAAAAAATGCCCAGGTCATGAAGGTGGAAATGGGCTGGGTCATGAAGGGGTTAAGCCGAGCCCACTCATGTGCAAAGAAGAAGCACACATGGGGCAACAGGAGAACCAAAAAATGGATTCTACATGTTCAGGATGTGGTTATACCACTGCCCTGTGTATGATGTTACCCTGCAACCTGCTCTCAAATATCTCGAAGAGACATGTCTGTCTATGAGAGACATCCAAGCTACTCTGGGGACTAAGTACCAAGAAATACCTTCCAGCCCACTTCACACAAGTTCTCATTAATACTTGAGAGGTAGTGACAGCCATTTGGGCAGATTCTCTTCATTCAAAGGTGTGGCCGAAGTCAGTTTCCAAAGCAACATATACCGTCATTTACTAGAGGACGTAAGGAGATCCCTATAGATAAATAGATGACATAAAACCTTCACTCTCTGAGGAATTGATGCATAAAGACTCCTATCTATCTATCTATCTATCTCATATCTATCTATCTCCTATCTATCTATCTACCTGTCTCATATCTATCTATCTCATATATATCTATCTGTCTCATATCTATCTATCTGTCTCATATCTATCTGTCTCATATCTATCTATCTCATATCTATCTATCTATCTACCTGTCTCATATCTATCTATCTCATATATATCTATCTATCTCATATCTATCTATCTCATATCTATCTGTCTCATATCTATCTATCTCATATCTATCTATCTCATATCTATCTATCTCATATCTATCTATCTCATATCTATCTATCACATATCTATCTATCTCATATCTCTCTATCTATCTCATATCTCTCTATCTATCTCATATCTATCTATCTATCTCATATCTATCTCATATCTATCTATCTATCTATCTATCTCATATCTATCTATCTCATATCTATCTATCTCATATCTATCTATCTCATATCTCTCTATCTATCTCATATCTCTCTATCTATCTCATATCTATCTATTTATCTATCTATCTATCTATCTCATATCTATCAATCTATCTCTCTATCTCATATCTATATTTCTATCATCTAGCTCATATTTATCTATCTATCTATCTCATATCTATCTATCTCTCTATCATCTATCTCATATTTATCTATCTATCTCATATCTATTTATCCCATATCTATCTATCTATCTCATATCTATCTACCTATTTATCTCATATCTATCTACCTGTCTCGTATCTATCTACCTGTCTCGTATCTGTCTACCCCTGTCTCGTATCTGTCTACCCCTGTCTCGTATCTATCTCATATCTATCTATTTATCTCTCTCTATCTCATATCTATCTCATATATATTTATCCCATATCTATCTATCTATTTCATATCTATCTATCTATCTTCCTATTTATCTCATATCTATCTATCTACCTGTCTCATATCTATCTACCTGTCTCGTATCTGTCTACCTGTCTCGTATCTGTCTACCTGTCTCGTATCTGTCTACCCCTGTCTCGTATCTGTCTACCCCTGTCTCGTATCTGTCTACCCCTGTCTCGTATCTGTCTACCCCTGTCTCGTATCTGTCTACCCCTGTCTCGTATCTGTCTACCCCTGTCTCGTATCTGTCTACCCCTGTCTCGTATCTGTCTACCCCTGTCTCGTATCTGTCTACCCCTGTCTCGTATCTGTCTACCCCTGTCTCGTATCTGTCTACCCCTGTCTCGTATCTGTCTACCCCTGTCTCGTATCTGTCTACCCCTGTCTCGTATCTGTCTACCCCTGTCTCGTATCTGTCTACCCCTGTCTCGTATCTGTCTACCCCTGTCTCGTATCTGTCTACCCCTGTCTCGTATCTGTCTACCCCTGTCTCGTATCTGTCTACCCCTGTCTCGTATCTCTCTACCCCTGTCTCGTATCTCTCTACCCCTGTCTCGTATCTCTCTACCCCTGTCTCGTATCTCTCTACCCCTGTCTCGTATCTGTCTACCCCTGTCTCGTATCTGTCTACCCCTGTCTCGTATCTGTCTACCCCTGTCTCGTATCTGTCTACCCCTGTCTCGTATCTGTCTACCCCTGTCTCGTATCTGTCTACCCCTGTCTCGTATCTGTCTACCCCTGTCTCGTATCTGTCTACCCCTGTCTCGTATCTGTCTACCCCTGTCTCGTATCTGTCTACCCCTGTCTCGTATCTGTCTACCCCTGTCTCGTATCTGTCTACCCCTGTCTCGTATCTGTCTACCCCGGTCTCGTATCTGTCTACCCCGGTCTCGTATCTGTCTACCCCGGTCTCGTATCTGTCTACCCCGGTCTCGTATCTGTCTACCCCGGTCTCGTATCTGTCTACCCCGGTCTCGTATCTGTCTACCCCGGTCTCGTATCTGTCTACCCCGGTCTCGTATCTGTCTACCCCGGTCTCGTATCTGTCTACCCCGGTCTCGTATCTGTCTACCCCGGTCTCGTATCTGTCTACCCCGGTCTCGTATCTGTCTACCCCGGTCTCGTATCTGTCTACCCCTGTCTGGTATCTGTCTACCCCTGTCTGGTATCTGTCTACCCCTGTCTGGTATCTGTCTACCCCTGTCTGGTATCTGTCTACCCCTGTCTGGTATCTGTCTACCCCTGTCTGGTATCTGTCTACCCCTGTCTGGTATCTGTCTACCCCTGTCTGGTATCTGTCTACCCCTGTCTGGTATCTGTCTACCCCTGTCTGGTATCTGTCTACCCCTGTCTGGTATCTGTCTACCCCTGTCTGGTATCTGTCTACCCCTGTCTGGTATCTGTCTACCCCTGTCTGGTATCTGTCTACCCCTGTCTGGTATCTGTCTACCCCTGTCTGGTATCTGTCTACCCCTGTCTGGTATCTGTCTACCCCTGTCTGGTATCTGTCTACCCCTGTCTGGTATCTGTCTACCCCTGTCTGGTATCTGTCTACCCCTGTCTGGTATCTGTCTACCCCTGTCTGGTATCTGTCTACCCCTGTCTGGTATCTGTCTACCCCTGTCTGGTATCTGTCTACCCCTGTCTGGTATCTGTCTACCCCTGTCTGGTATCTGTCTACCCCTGTCTGGTATCTGTCTACCCCTGTCTGGTATCTGTCTACCCCTGTCTGGTATCTGTCTACCCCTGTCTGGTATCTGTCTACCCCTGTCTGGTATCTGTCTACCCCTGTCTGGTATCTGTCTACCCCTGTCTGGTATCTGTCTACCCCTGTCTGGTATCTGTCTACCCCTGTCTGGTATCTGTCTACCCCTGTCTGGTATCTGTCTACCCCTGTCTGGTATCTGTCTACCCCTGTCTGGTATCTGTCTACCCCTGTCTGGTATCTGTCTACCCCTGTCTGGTATCTGTCTACCCCTGTCTGGTATCTGTCTACCCCTGTCTGGTATCTGTCTACCCCTGTCTGGTATCTGTCTACCCCTGTCTGGTATCTGTCTACCCCTGTCTGGTATCTGTCTACCCCTGTCTGGTATCTGTCTACCCCTGTCTGGTATCTGTCTACCCCTGTCTGGTATCTGTCTACCCCTGTCTGGTATCTGTCTACCCCTGTCTGGTATCTGTCTACCCCTGTCTGGTATCTGTCTACCCCTGTCTGGTATCTGTCTACCCCTGTCTGGTATCTGTCTACCCCTGTCTGGTATCTGTCTACCCCTGTCTGGTATCTGTCTACCCCTGTCTGGTATCTGTCTACCCCTGTCTGGTATCTGTCTACCCCTGTCTGGTATCTGTCTACCCCTGTCTGGTATCTGTCTACCCCTGTCTGGTATCTGTCTACCCCTGTCTGGTATCTGTCTACCCCTGTCTGGTATCTGTCTACCCCTGTCTGGTATCTGTCTACCCCTGTCTGGTATCTGTCTACCCCTGTCTGGTATCTGTCTACCCCTGTCTGGTATCTGTCTACCCCTGTCTCGTATCTGTCTACCCCTGTCTCGTATCTGTCTACCCCTGTCTCGTATCTGTCTACCCCTGTCTCGTATCTGTCTACCCCTGTCTCGTATCTGTCTACCCCTGTCTCGTATCTGTCTACCCCTGTCTCGTATCTGTCTACCCCTGTCTCGTATCTGTCTACCCCTGTCTCGTATCTGTCTACCCCTGTCTCGTATCTGTCTACCCCTGTCTCGTATCTGTCTACCCCTGTCTCGTATCTGTCTAGGGGACGGTTACATTTAGTCGTTGCGATGCCTTTGCTTTGGCCCTGCACTCCTTAGGGGCTCTCTCTAGGGGACGGTTACGTTTAGTCGTTGCGATGCCTTTGCTTTGGCCCTGCACTCCTTAGGGGCTCTCTCTAGGACACGGTTACGTTTAGTCGTTGCGATGCCTTTGCTTTGGCCCTGCACTCCTTAGGGGCTCTCTCTAGGACACGGTTACGTTTAGTCGTTGCGATGCCTTTGCTTTGGCCCTGCACTCCTTAGAGGCTCTCTCTAGGACACGGTTACATTTAGTCGTTGCGATGCCTTTGCTTTGGCCCTGCACTCCTTAGGGGCTCTCTCTAGGGGACGGTTACGTTTAGTCGTTGCGATGCCTTTGCTTTGGCCCTGCACTCCTTAGGGGCTCTCTCTAGGGGACGGTTACGTTTAGTCGTTGCGATGCCTTTGCTTTGGCCCTGCACTCCTTAGGGGCTCTCTCTAGGACACGGTTACGTTTAGTCGTTGCGATGCCTTTGCTTTGGCCCTGCACTCCTTAGAGGCTCTCTCTAGGGGACGGTTACATTTAGTCGTTGCGATGCCTTTGCTTTGGCCCTGCACTCCTTAGAGGCTCTCTCTAGGACACGGTTACATTTAGTCGTTGCGATGCCTTTGCTTTGGCCCTGCACTCCTTAGAGGCTCTCTCTAGGACACGGTTACATTTAGTCGTTGCGATGCCTTTGCTTTGGCCCTGCACTCCTTAGAGGCTCTCTCTAGGACACGGTTACGTTTAGTCGTTGCGATACCTTTGCTTTGGCCCTGCACTCCTTAGAGGCTCTCTCTAGGGGACGGTTACGTTTAGTCGTTGCGATACCTTTGCTTTGGCCCTGCACTCCTTAGAGGCTCTCTAGTTCTTAAATCTCCAGTCAGGCTGAAGTTTAGAGCAGCCAGCGCCATTACTAATAAGACTTTCTCCTGGAGATGAAGATGCATCAGATTTAGTAGGAATTCTGGTAAGCTGTTTATTCTTGAAGTCATTAAAGGAGTCCTCCCCCCGGGGGTTCGTGCACACCTTTTGATATTGAAATGCCGACTCTTCCTTTCCTGTAGTAATGAGGCCATAATTATTATGCATCGTAGTACTCCGAGCATGCTAACATACAACCCCCAAGAGCCACAGTGTGCGCCTCGGCCCACAGTCTTCTCTTGAAGTTTCATCATCTGAGAACAGAGACGCTTGTACGATATTCTCCAGGCATCAGACGCCTGACGTAAAGCAGTCCTCCCACTTTAGACATGAGCACTGTCTGATGTGCACAATACACCTACAGGGCTGAAAACCAGTCCAGATATTAGGCCACATCCTCGCTGGTGTAGTGGCTGGATACGGCTCCACCAGAGCTTGACAGACTCCATTACCTTGTAGTGAGGTTTATGGAGTTCCATTGTTGGGGTTTTCTATGGCGGATATGTTGGTTTGTACCTCCCAGTCCGGATGTAACATTAGATTGTACAGTGAAATGTTCCCGTAGCTTCTCACAGCTCTTTTCCTTCTAGTTTACAGGTTTACCAAGTGCTGCGGGAAGAGCTGGCAAAAGCCAAGTCCTTAGAAGGGATCATTGCTGTGAATAAACAACTAAAGCTCAGGTGCCAGGTAATATAAGAAACTATCTGAGCCGGTCTACGAGGCTGTATTTTCATCACATAAATATTTTGGTTTTTTATATATACACTGCTCAAAAATATAAGGGGAAGACTTCAACAACACAATGTGACTACAAGTCAATGACTCTTCTGTGAAATCCCACTGTCCACTCAGGAAGAGACACTGATTGACAATCAATTTCACATGCTGTTGTGCAAATGGAACAGACAACAGGTGGAAATTATAGGCAATTAGCAAGACACCCCCAATAAAGGAGTGATTCTGCAGGTGGTGACCCCAGACCACTTCTCAGTTCCTAGGCTTCCTGGCTGATGTTTTGCTTACTTTTGAGTGCTGGCGGAGCTTTCACTCTAGTGGTACAATGAGACGGACTCTACAACCCACACAAGTGGCTCAGGTAGTGCAGCTCATCCAGGATGGCACATCATTGCGAGTTGTGGCAAGAAGGTTCGCTGTATCTGTCAGCGTAGTGTCCAGAGCATGGAGGCGCTACCAGGAGGCAGGCCAGTACATCAGGATACATGGAGGAGGCCGTAGGAGGGCAACAATCCAGCAGCAGGACTGCTACCTCCACCTTTGTGCAAGGAGGAGCATTGCCAGAGCCCTGCAAAATGATCTCCAGGAGGTCACAAATGTGCATGTGTCCACTCAAATGGTCAGAAACAGACTCCATGAGGATGGTATGAGGGCCTGACGTCCACAGGTGAGGGTTGTGCTTACCTGCCTAACACTGTGCAGGACATTTGACATTTGCCAGAGAACACCAAGATTGGCAAATTTGCCACTGGTGCCCTGTGCTCTTCACAGATGAAAGCAGGTTCATACTGAGCACATGTGACAGACGTGACAGTCTGGAGACGCCGTGGAGAATGTTCTGCTGCCTGCAACATCCTCCAGCATGACCGGTTTGGCAGTGTGTCAGTAATGGTGTGGGGTGGCATTTCTTTGGAGGACGCACAGCCCTCCATGTGCTTGCCAGAGGTAGCCTGACTGCCATTAGGTACCGAGATGAGATCCTCAGACCCCTTGTGAGACCATATGCTGGTGCAGTTGGCCCTGGGTTCCTCCTAATGCAAGACGATGCTAGACTCATGAGGCTGGAGTGTGTCAGCAGTTTCTGCAAGAGGAAGGCATTGATGCTATGGACTGGCCAGCCCGTTCCCCAGACCTGAATCCGATTGAGCACATCTGGGACATCATGTCTCGCTCCATCCACCACAGACTGTCCAGGAGTTGGCGGATGCTTTAGTCCAGGTCTGAGAGGACATCCCTCAGGAGACCATCCGCCACCTCATCAGGAGCATGCCCAGGCGTTGTAGGGAGGTCATACAGATACGTGGAGGCCACACACACTACTGAGCCTCATTGTGATTTGTTTTAAGGACATTACATAAAGTTGGATCAGCCTGTAATGTGGTTTTCCACTTTGATTTTGAGTGTGACTCCATATCCAGACCTCCATGGGTTGATAAATTTGATTTCCATTGATAATTTTTGAGTGATTTTGTTGTCAGCACATTCAACTATGTAAAGACGAAAGTATTTCATATGATTAGATCAGCTAACCAAATTTTTCTTTTTATTAGATAAACACCCCCCCCCCCCCCCCCCCCCCCCCCCCGGTTACACCCAAGGTCAGCAGGTAGTGAGAATAACGTGTTTTTTTTTTTATTTTTTATTTTTTATACTTCACAGGAAGAAATTTCTCAAAGGAAAGAAGATGAAGTTGTCTCAGGGGATTTACCTTTCCCTCACTGGATCTGCCAACCATATGTCCGCCCACCGTAAGTGTTCTCCGCTTATATTCTTATCTCCCGTCATGTTTTCTGTATAATCTGCATCTAGTTGTGGTAACTCTTAGAGAGAGAGATATTCTGCCTTTTTATAGCCATAAATGAATTAAACGTGTCTGCTTTCCTCAGGCCAAAAGATGTCTTTACTGAAGAAAGTGGAGTACGAGGGAAGAGAGCGCTGGAGGAGGAGGAAGATGGAAACTCTGAACACCTGTCAAAGAACAAGCAGAAGAAGAAACTCCGGAATCCCAACAAATGTTATGACCCTTCTTTAAAACGTATGTCACCCCTTGGAGGGTATTCAGATGCAGCAGATTGGTGTGTGATTTGGCTCATTATATAATGTATTCGTACTAGTCCTACATAGAGATATATGTATTGTCGTGTAGTTTCCAATACAAGTTGGCTAATTACTGGCCAAACTGTATTGAGCACCTTCTATATGGGATTAAACACTTTTATTCTAAGGGTTAACCAAGGAAAATGTACTGTAAAAATCCAACACTGTCAATTTCCCCATCTGCCAACACCCACATCACACAAGTGGGAAAACTCCTGTAGTTTACTTGGCGCAAGTATTATTGAAGTCTATTAATACTGTCATAACTTCTCAAGCATTAATCCCATTTATCTGTTTATTTCAGCCAAATATGCAAAATGTGACCAGTGTGGGAACCCCAAGGTGAGCTTCATAAGTAGATCTATTCCAGCTATGTTCACCAAGGGCATCTGTGTGACACTGAGCTTGGACAATATAATGTCTTTAGTAACACTGCAGTCAGACTATTGTGCATTCTGGATTCAGGTACAGTGGTCCCTCAACATACGATGGTAATCCGTTCCAAATGGACCATCGTTTGTTGAAACCATCGCATGTTGAGGGATCTGTGCAATGTGAAGTATAGGACAGTGGTCTACAACCTGCGGACCTCCAGATGTTGCAAAGCTACAACACCCAGCATGCCCGGACAGCCGTTGGCTGTCCGGGGCATGCTGGGTGTTGTAGTTTTGCAACATCTGGAGGTCCGCAGGTTGTAGACCACTGTTAGAGGAAGTTGTACTCACCTGTCCCCGCCGCTCCGGACCGTCACCGCTGCCCGGGATGTCGCCGTCCATCACTGTCGCCGCGTCCCCGTGGTGTCCCCGAGGCTCCGCCAAGGCCTCTGCTTCCCCGGCATCCGCGCTCTCCGTCGCCGCCATCACGGCGCTACGCACGCCGCTCCTATTGGATGACGTGCGCAGCGACGTGATGACGACGTTGGAGAGCACCGACGATGCAGGGGATCCCGAAGAGGACAGGTAAGAGACATCACCGGGTCTCACGGGGCACCGTAAACGTCTATCTGGTGGCAGCTGAAGCAGTCTGCGCTGCCGGATAGCCGTTTATGCGATGGCCCCGACATACAAAAGCATCGTATGTTGATGCTGCCTCTGAGAGGCCATCGTATGTTGAAATGATCGTATGTCGGGGCCATCGTAGGTCGGGGTGGGGGGGGGTCACTGTATAGAAGTAGCACAACTTACTTCAGTAGCACTTTAAAGTATCCCTGTGACTCTTGAAAAAAATTCTGACATGTGAAAAATTTTGGTTGGTTGAGGTTTGGGTGTTCAGATCCCAACACATTTCATATTTTGGATCAGAGAATGTTATTGAAAAATTAAAAGGTATCATTATAGTAGGTAATTATGGCTATTATAGGGCGAGGAGGAAAAAATGAGAGCATAAAAGCGAAAATTGGCCGGACAAGTGGATCGTCATGAGGGACAAGTAGATTTTGCTCCATTATAGTCCTGTGGACAAGTAGTTTTCTATAAAAAAAAAAAATTCCACACCCCTGCCGGACATGCTGAGAGTTGTAGTTTTGCAACAACTGGAGGCACCCTGGTTGGAAAACACTGCCCTATTCGGTGCCCAGCCTGCCTTCGGCTGTCTGGGCATTCTGGGAGTTGTAGTTTTGCAACAGCTGGAGGCACCCTGCTTGGAAAACACTGCCCTATTCGGTGCCCAGCCTGCCTTCGGCTGTCTGGGCATGCTGAGAGTTGTAGTTTTGCAACAGCTGGAGGCACCCTGGTTGGAAAACGTTGCCATAGCATAAAGCTTGTGAATTGCGGCGGTCTGGGTTTTCTGTGTCTCATTAATAGGCACACTTTTAAAAAGTTCCCTTCTTATTTATTTGGCGTTACAAATACTTACAGGGGATTTAGGCAATTTATTTTACAGTCTAGTATTATAAAACAGACTGAAGATGTTACAGGTTGCGCAGCCATGTTTAGTTATGGAGATATTTAGGTTTTTGGAAGACATTTTCATGTTCTGAAGTTCATATCATGGCATCCTCTAGATCAGTGGTCTTCAACCCGCGGACCTCAAGATGTTGCAAAACTACAACTCCCAGCATGCCCGGACAGCCGTTGGCTGTCCGGGCATGCTGGGAGTTGTAGTTTTGCAACTTCTGGAGGTCCGCAGGTTGGAGACCACTGCTCTAGGTCATATGTAAAGTTATGTACGTTCCTTTCTATGTAGTAGTTAATTTTGGAAATGTATCTTCCATGTAGGGATGATTGTCTTATCTACAAATATAAGCTCACCTACAGTAGTATACGGCTGACCCTGCCTGGTATTGCTCTTTACAGGGCAATAAGTGTGTGTTCCATCTGTGCCGCAGCTGCTGCAAGAAGGAATCGTTCAGGGAGCTGGCCGACTGTGCAGGTGGGTATTGGCCGTCTGTGTCCCCTTCTCCGGATCATTCGAGAAGCACTAAAACTGTTCTCTCTATAGGTCACGGGCTGCTTTTTAAAACCAAATATGAGAGATCTCTTCAGTGTAAGGCTGCAACGGATGAAGACGTCTCCGATAAGAACCGGACAGAATCATCGCTCCCACAGCCACTCCCTGAGATCAAAGCCTGAGTCCCAAACTGCTCGACACCTCTCCTATCGCTCAGGGAAATCTGCAGAGTTTACTACATGTGTCTGGGACTCTCACTACCCCATAGTGAAAGGCACGGTACAAACTTTTAGCACTTTTTTTTTTAAAGGGGTACTCCTATAGAAAACGTTTTATTTTTTAAATCAACTGGTGCCAGAAAGCTTAACAGGTTTGTAAATTACTTCTATTAAAAAAATCTTAATCCTTCCAGTACTTTTTAGGGGCTGTATACTACAGAGGAATTGCTTTTCTTTTTGGATTTCTCTTATGTCACGACCACAGGGCTGACTCTGCTGACCTCCGCTGTCCACTTTAGGAACTGTCCAGAGCAGCATATGTTTGCTATGGCGATTTTCTCCTGCACCGGACAGTTCCTAAAATGGACAGCAGAGGCCAGTGGTCGTGACATAAGAGAAATCTAAAAAGAAAAGAATTTCCTCTGTAGTAAACAGCCCCTAAAAAGCACTGGAAGGATTAAGATTTTTTTTTAATATAAGTAATTTACAAATCTGTTTAACTTTCTGGCACTAGTTGAGTTAAAAAAAAATAAAAAATAAAAAAGTTTTCCACGGGAGTACCCCTTTTAAAAATCCTTTTTTTTTTTTTTCCTCCCCCAAACTGGACTGAAGAAGGTACCATCATTGCCTTTTACATAATATGCTGCTACTGGATTTACATCCTCTCCACCTTTAGGCTTCAACCTGGGACAGCGCGGTAAAGGACCCGGATTCACAGAAGTAGTTGTGAACTTTCAAAAGGAAATATGAAAAATAAAGATCTTATCTGCTTTTACCCCGTCTGTGTCTGAATATGTTCTGCTACGAAGTATAGTCGTGACCTCTATATAGGTGTAATGCGCGGAGCCACATTCATTTCTAGTTTATCGAAGTAATAAATATTCATTTTACCGCTTTGCATAAATGGAAACGTATTTGTGGGAACCAATACACAGACAGTGAAACCTCTCCAAAAGACCACCTCTTCGAGGAGACCACTACCTTGTTCACACCAGATTTTCTGTGACCTCCATATATTATTGCTAAACTAGACATTTGCTTTGAGAAGACAACCCTGTCTAGAAGACAAGAGAGTTCACAGTACATCTCTACTTCAGCCTGGTTAGGACAATATAAGAAAGATCCTAATATACTGCTCAGGAAAAGAAAGGGAACACTAAGATAACACATCCTAGATCTGAATGAATGAATTAATAGTATGAAATACTTTCGTCTTTACATAATTGAATGTGCTGACAACAAAATCACAAAAATTATCAATGGAAATCAAATTTATCAACCCATGGAGGTCTGGATATGGAGTCACACTCAAAATCAAAGTGGAAAACCACACTACAGGCTGATCCAACTTTATGTAATGTCCTTAAAACAAGTCACAATGAGGCTCAGTAGTGTGTGTGGCCTCCACGTGCCCGTATGACCTCCCTAAAACGCCTGGGCATGCTCCTGATGAGGTGGCGGATGGTCTCCTGAGGGATGTCCTCCCAGACCTGGACTAAAGCATCCGCCAACTCCTGGACAGTCTGTGGTAGATGGAGCGAGACATGATGTCCCAGATGTGCTCAATCGGATTCAGGTCTGGGGAACGGGCGGGCCAGTCCATAGGATCAATGCCTTCCTCTTGTAGGAAATGCTGACACACTCCAGCCACATTGTCTTGAATTAGGAGGAAGCCAGGGCCAACCGCACCAGCATATGGTCTCACAAGGGGTCTGAGGATCTCATCTCGGTACCTAATGGCAGTCAGGCTACCTCTGGCAAGCACATGGAGGGCTGTGCAGCCCCTCAAAGAAATGCCACCCCACACCATTACTGACCCACCACCAAACCAGTCATGCTGGAGGATGTTGCAGGCAGCAGAACGTTCCTCACGGTGTCTCCAGACTCTGTCACATGTGCTCATTGTGAACCTGCTATCATCTGTGAAGAGCACAAGGCGCCAGTGGCAAATTTGCCAATCTTGGTGTTATCTGGCAAATGCTAAATGTCCTGCACAGTGTTGGGCTGTAAGCACAACCCCCCACCTGTGGACATCGGGCCCTCATACCACCCTCATGGAGTCTGTTTCTGACCATATGAGTGGACACATGCACATTTGTGGCCTGCTGGAGGTCATATTGCAGGGCTCTGGCAGTGCTCCTCCTGCTCCTGGCACATCTCCTGATGTACTGGCCTGTCTCCTGGTAGTACCTCCATGCTCTGGACACTACGCTGACAGACACAGCAAACCTTCTTGCCATAACTCGCATTGATGTGCCAACCTGGATGAGCTGCACTACCTGAACCACTTGTGTGGGTTGTAGACTCTGACTCATGCTACCACTAGAGTGAAAGCACCGCCAGCATTCAAAAGTGACCAAAACATCAGCCAAGAAGCATAGGAACTGAGAAGTGGTCTGTGGTCGCCACCTGCAGAACCACTCCTTTATTGGGGGTGTCTTGCTAATTGCCTATAATTTCCACCGGTTGTCTGTTCCATTTGCACAACAGCATGTGAAATTGATTGTCAATCAGTGTTGCTTCCTGAGTGGACAGTGGGATTTCACAGAAGTGTCATTGACTTGGAGTTACATTGTGTTGTTTAGTGTTCCCTTTATGTTTTTTTGAGCTGTGTATAAATGGAACAAGAAGACTCAAGCTGCTGCACTTATTTAGTATCAAGGTCTGAAGGTCTAGTTCTAGGTGTGTGTATGGTTATAATAAGATATACACATATATTAACTAAAACAAGTCAGTGTGGTGAGGCTGCTTATACATTGCAGTGCCTGATTGTTGTATGTTCCTGACACATTAAACCATTAAAAAGTTTCTGTATGATAGAGGACAAAAGAACGTCCTTTTGGGGTCTGTCAGGCTGATATATGTAGATATACCTGTGACATATACCTCAGGGGGACACTTTAAAACGATGCATGAATGGAGCCTAACTCCACTGCATTAAAGCCTGTATGTAAAGCAGTGTTCTCCGTCTCCAGCTGCTGCAAAACTAAAACTCCCAGTATACCTATGTTTCTCCGACTTCCTTGGGTTGGACCAGCTCCGGGAGACGGGTGAGGCAGAGAAGTTCCGATTTCTCCATAGCACAGTGTTTTCCAACCAGGGTGCCTCCAGCTGTTGCAAAACTACAACTCCTAGCGTGCCTGGACAGCCGAAGGCTGTCCGGGCATGCTGGGAGTTGTAGTTTTGCAACAGCTGGAGGCACCCTGGTTGGAAAACACTGCCCTATTCGGTGCCCAGCCTGTCTTCAGCTGTCCGGACATGCTGAGAGTTGTTGTTTTGCAACAGCTGGAGGCACCCTGGTTGGAAAACACTGCCCTATTCGGTGCCCAGCTGGTCTTTGGCTGTCTGGGTATGCTGGGAATTGTAGTTTTGCAACAGCTGGAGGCTCCCTGGTTGGAAAACACTGCCCTATTCGGTGCCCATCCTGCCTTCGGCTGTCCGGACATGCTGAGAGTTGTAATTTTGCAACAGCTGGAGGCACCCTGGTTGGAAAACACTGCCCTTTTCGGTTCCCAGCCTGCCTTCAGCTGTCCGGACATGCTGAGAGTTGTAGTTTTGCAACAGCTGGAGGCACCCTGGCTGGAAACCACTGCCCTATTCTGTGACCTGCCTGCCTTCGGCTGTCCGGGCATGCTGGGAGTTGTAGTTTTGCAACAGCTGGAGGCACCTTGGTTGGAAACCACTGCCCTATTATGTGCCTAGCCTGCCTTTGGCTGTCTGAGCATACTGGGAGTTGTAGTTTTGCAACAGCTGGAGACACACTATTTGGAAAACACTGATGTAAAGATTTGTTCTAAAAATTGCTTTTTTTTTTCTTTTTTTTGTTACGTACCATTAAATCTCCCTTTCCTCAGTCATTAGGGGGCACAGGTGACAAGCTTGGGTATGACTTGTTGCCTCTAGGAGATGGGCCATAGGATAAATTACCCTCTTTTATATCATTCGGCCAACAATGAGAGCAATAAACCAAACATGAATAAGAATAGGTAACTTCACCTGAAGGAATATATAAATCTACAAGGAAAGATTAAAGGGGTTATCCAGGAATAGGAAAACACAGCTAATTTCTTTTAAAAACAGCTCCACTTCCATCCCAGGTTGGGTTTGGTATTACGACTTTGCTCCATTCACTTCAATGGAAATGAGAAGCAGAACCACACCCAACCTGGAGACAGACAAGGAGTGGTTTCTGAAAGCAACTAGCTCTGTTTTTCTATTGCTGGATAACCCCTTTAAGTGGGTGATCTGTTCTTCAACGAGCATGTTCAGAAAAGGATTTTTATGGTTAAAAAAAAAAAAAAAAAATGCCCAGTGGATCCACCATGAGGGCTAGAAGATCTTGATATCAGGGCACAGAAGAGGGCAGATTCAATCCGGGATGCCATGAGGGCCATGTCTGACCCCATCTGGATCAGCTTCCTAAATTGCTCTGTTTGTGGCTAAGCAAGTTGGCGATCCCTGCAATATGGACTATGAAGAGAGCTGGAACGTGTATATTTAATGTTCCTCTCAAATATGGCCGCAGAGTCCCTCCTTGATGATTTAGCTAGACAAATGCTGTAGCATGGGCTGTCCGAACCCTGGCACAATGACTGGCTGGGAGGTTTGTCCCATGTTGGGACAGAAGTATTAACTTTGGGAAGTTGGACTCCTATCGGGATGTACACCTTGGACTTTTAGGTTCTAGACAACCCCTCCCTATTCAAATTGTCATCAGGATCAGCCAAAAACAAATGACCAAGGGTCAACTTAGGGTAGACAAGCCAGTCCAGTGGAGAGGAAGCTGGGGAGACAGGCAGCTGCTTTCAAGCTTGCGGGACAGGGTGACCCATTTGATTGGCTGGCTTAGATGTTGTCTTGATCATCATGATGCTGGAGAGAAAAACCATTACAGAGAAAAGGACCTTTGTGAGGATCTGTAGAGCTATTGATAATCCAAATGGGAGATAATGCCATATTCCTCTATGGCAAACTTGATAAAACAGTGGAGGCAGTACAGATTTGAGAATAGGTTTGCCAGTCACCCCACTGCCCCCCCCCTCTCTCTTCTTAAAATATCCTCTTAGAGCCTTTTTTTCTCCATTTATCAGGCTCCGTTTACCCCCCCCCCCCCCCCCAACTCATTATTTATTGAAAAACTCCTAAAAGTCTATGAAAATAGGAGGGAGAGGTAGAAGCAGAGATAAACACACACAGAGTAAACAGCAGCTTAAAGTCGTCTTTCTCACTCCAAAGCTTGTTTCACAGCTTACAGTACTGCTCTATTATGACGTCCATGCTGCTGCTGCTGAGGGTGGGCTATAGGTTATCATGTTGTAGACACAACCTGATGAAGAGGGGATATGCTCCTCAAAACGCGTTGTGATTCACCTGTGTGTTAATATAACCTTTATTCCAAACCACCCATAACCGATCTTCTTCATGCAGTTTGGTGCCGGCTCAAGTATCCAGTTTTTTTCCCAAGAGTTCCTCTGTCCATGTGGGATCATCTGCTTCTGATCACTTCTCCGTGCCCTGCCTGGGGTTATGGGTAGATACCAGCTGCTATCGAGATCTCCATAGTCATTAATTTGACAATTCTAAATGCCAGCACGGTTGGTACGCTCACCACCAGGTGAATGCATTCAGCCCTTTTTACCATAACTGCCTATTTGATGCCAGGTAACGGCACATGTAATACTTTTTTGACTGTATTGTGGTTCAGAGAGTTAGAGAAAACAGGGAGAGTAATTACTGTTCAGGGTCTATGAAGAGATGGGTGACAATCCCATACAGGCACTGTAATGGGTGCTTTTCAAGGAAATCCAGCATCTTTTAGATTAAAGGGGTTATCCAGGAATGGAAAAATAGACCATTTCTTTTGAACACTGCTCCCTGTCTGTCTCCAGGTTGGGTGTGGTTCTGGAGCTCAGTTCCATTGCAGTGAATGGAGCCAAGTTGTAAAACCACACCCAACCTGGAGACAGACAGGGAGTGGTCTTTGAAAGAAATTAGGTCTTTTTTTTTTCGATTCCTGGATAACCCGTTCTTTTATGGAAATTCCTTTTTATAAATAATGTAATTACTACAGTAATTTTAATAAGCCCTATGCATTTACTGACAACACGTTTTCGTGTAGAACATTTCAATGTATTTATATTCACCTACGATCAGCAGGTAGTTTTAGGTGCTCAGGTCATCCTGTAATTATTTGAGGCTATTTCTCCTCTGTGGTCTATATTTACATGTGCATTTTCCTTTATTTCAGTGAAGATTCATGGCAGCCGGGCACTTTACCTGAAGGATCTAATCTCCATCTCACATCCTTGGCCTGTCTGTGCCTCTACCCTCGGCGAGCTTTGCAGGTGCGTATCCCACCGAACACGTCTGCTGAGTGTTTTCAATTGCAGGTAATTCTCTGGCTGTCTATGACCCAGCTTTCTGCTCCTTTCATTGAAATGCAAGATCTGCGCAATAGCCTGAAAGGAGGTTTGAGTCAGATCCCTGAAAACAGCTTGTTATCCTTTATTTTTTACTGTCATCAAAGACCTTGCTAAGTGCGCAATTCAGGTTTTGTTGCCCAGACAAATTATTTGGTCTATCAGTCTCAGGGAGGGGGAGCAGTCAGGGAGAGTGCATCTGACTAACCATCTTTTTGGGGGAAAATAAAGAGATCTTGACTAGGATCATCATAAGTGTTTGCTTAAAGGGGTTATCCAGGCAAAACCTTTTTTTTTATATATCAACTGGCTCCGGAAAGTTGAAAAGATTTGTAAATTACTTCTATTAAAAAAATTTAATCCTTCCAATAGTTATTAGCTTCTGAAGTTTTCTGTCTAACTGCTCAATGATGATGTCACGTCCCGGGAGCTGTGCATGATGGGAGAATATCCCCATAGGAACTGCACAGCTCCCGGGACGTGAGTCATCAGAGAGCAGTTAGACAGAAAACAACAACTCAACTTCAGAAGCTAATAACTATTGGAAGGATTAAGATTTTTTAATAGAAGTAATTTACAAATCTGTTTAACTTTCCGTAGCCAGTTGATATATAAAAAAAAGTTTTGGCCTGGAATACCCCTTTAAAGGGGTACTCCACTGGAAAATATATTTTTTCTAAATCAATTGGTGCCAGAAAGTTAAACAGATTTGTAAATAACTTCTATTAAAAAAATCTTAATCCTTCCAGTACTTATCAGCTGCTGTATGATCCACAGAACTCTCTGCTGACACATCTGTGCATTTTAGGAACTGTCCAGAGCAGGAGCAAATCCCCATAGAAAACCTCTCCTGCTCTGGACAGTTCCTGAAATGGACAGAGGTGTCAGCAGAGAGCACTGTGGTCAGACAGAAAGGAAATTCAAATAGAAAATAACTTCCTCTGGAGCATACAGCAGCAGATAAGTACTGGAAGGGGTAAGATTTTTTAATAGAAGTAATTTACAAATCTGTTTAACTTTCTGGCACCAGTTGATAAAAAAAAAAAAAAAAAAAAAAAAATGTTTTCCAGTGGAGTACCTCTTTAACCCCTTAAGGACTCAGGGTTTTTCCGTTTTTGCGCTTTCGTTTTTTCCTCCTTACCTTTTAAAAATCATTAAAAAAATCATTGTGCGACAAAATCGAAGAAAAAACGCCATTTTGTAACTTTTGGGGGCTTCCGTTTCTACACAGTGCATATTTCGGTAAAAATTACACCTTATCTTTATTCTGTAGGTCCATACGGTTAAAATGATACCCTACTTATATAGGTTTGATTTTGTCGGACTTCTGGAAAAAATCATAACTACATGCAGGAAAATGTATACATTTAAAATTGTCCTTTTCTGACCCCTATAACTTTTTAATTTTTCCACGTACAGGGCGGTATGAGGACTCATTTTTTGCGCCGTGATCTGAAGTTTTTATCGGTACAATTTTTGTTTTGATCGGACTTTTAGATCACTTTTTATTCATTTTTTAATGGTATAAAAAGTGACCAAAATACGCTTTTTAGGACTTTGGAATTTTTTTGCGCGTACGCCATTGACCGTGCGGTTTAATTAATTATATATTTTTATAGTTTGGACATTTACGCATGCGGCAATACCACGTATGTTTATTTTTATATTTTTTTTCACTGTTTTTATTTTTTTTTTATGGGAAAAGGGGGGTGATTCAAACTTTTATTAGGGAAGGGGTTAAATGACCTTTATTAACACTTTTTTAAAAAAATTTTTTGCAGTGTTATAGGTCCCATAGGGACCTATAACACTGCACACACTGATCTTCTACACAGATCACTGGTGTGTATTAACACGCCTGTGATCAGCATTATCGGCGCTTGACTGCTCCTGCCTGGATCTCAGGCACGGAGCAGTCATTCGTCGATCGGACACCGAGGAGGCAGGTAAGAGCCCTCCCGGTGTCCTGTAAGCTGTTCGGGATGCCGCGATTTCACCGCGGCGGTCCAGAACAGCCCGACTGACTAGCCGGGATACTTTCACTTTTGCTTAAGAAGCGGCGGTCAGCTTTGACCGCCACTTCTAAAGGGTTAATACCGCACATCGCCGCGATCGGCGATGTGTGGTATTAGCCGCAGGTCCCGGCCGTTGATGAGTGCCGGGACTGACGCGATGTGTTGCGGGGTCGCAGCGCGACCCCGCTTCGTATCGCGGGACCCGGCGCAGGAGGTAAATATACGTCCTGCGTCGTTAAAGGGGTCCTCCGGTGGAAATTTCTTTTTTTTGTTTTTTAAATCAACTGGTGCCAGAAAGTTAAACAGATTTGTAAATTACTTCTATTAAAAAAATCTTAATCCTTCCAGTACTTATTAGCTGCTGTATGCTCCAGGGGAAGTTCTTTTCTTTTTGAATATCCTTTCTGTCTGACCACAGTGCTCTCTGCTGACACCTCTGTCGTATGTAGTATGTAGCAGAAAAGTTTTCTTGAATTATAAGGACATAATGGGATGGAGGTGAGTTGTCTTTTGCATAATGTACTAGAAAGAAACATGATCAACACTTATTCGGATCTGCTCCTCCTTGACCTTATTCCAGTGTTTCCCAACAAAGGCTGTCCAGGCATGCTGGGAGTTGTAGTTTTGCAACATCTGGAGGCACCCTGGTTGGGATACACTACCTTATTCTGTTTAATCTACCCAATTACTATTGGAGGTATATATTATTATTATATATTTTTTATACTTTATACTTCATACATTCGATATTTTTGTTAAAATATGGAACTCTGACAGGTGGTCTTGTGATCTTATTTTTACAGTACTTACCTTGGACAAGGGACATATTCTTCATCTACTCATAATATAATTAAGGATCCACATTTCTTCCATTGTGGCCAGTGTGGGATGATTTATCTACTTCTCATACATCTATCTATCATTACTCAGTATCAATGTGCGGTTACTATACTTTTGTATCACGTGTGCTTCACTTGTTTGTTTATCACTTTGATTATTATTTGTGATATGTTGACTGCTCCCCTGAGCCCTGATGAACCCCTAACTATAAGTGAGGGTGAAACGCGTAGGTCATTAGGAGTAAGAATATACACATATTAAGTCATTGCATTGTTCATTTTTCATGTTTATGTGACTTATATTATCCCTACTCCCTGTCCACACTTATTGTAGTGAGGGCAAGGGGTTAGACTAGGTAGGGTCGGTTAGGTCAGGTTCTTCACCTGTACCCCAAACCCCCTCCCTTGGTCTGTTGCCCATTATTCAGTGCTATATCTGATACCTCTCTGAGCACTGTATCGTGAGGCATTGTTTTTCCTATTATCTTTATTAATAAAATTATACATTTTTTAGCTTAATGCGTTCTTTGTGGCCTCATTGGTAGATTTCAGTAGCGTTATTATCTTATTCTGTTTAATACTGCAATCTCAAGGGTGAAATGACTTTTTATTCTCCTGGTTATAGGGGTACTCTGGTTTTTACTCTTTAAAAGTTTAGGGCCCCCTGATGTAAAGTTGCATTATTTTGAAATAAACTTGTAGTACCGGTCCGGGGTGGATCATCCGCTTTTTCACCTTTGTGATATCCCTGGAAGTTTTTCAGCTAGCCGAAAAGGCTTGAGATGATGCCCCTAGTGCCAAAAATGCAGAACTTCAGGGGGCATCAAAAAGTCAAAAAAAGGGGGCCATTCACCCCTGACAGGTACTACAAGTTTATTTCAAAGATGACGTGTGTGTGCGCAGTACAGCTGACATGGAAGGTATAACTACAAAATCAGAAAGGAATCGAATGGACAAAGATGGGTAACGTGCCTTTAAATTTGGAATAGGCCCCTCATAGTATCCATACATAATGTGAGAATACATATGTATGGATGCTATCTGAGAACTTAAAGGAGTACTCCGCTGCTCAGTGTTTGAAACAAACTGTTCCGAACGCTGGAGCTCGTGATGCCATAGCCCCGCCCCCTCAATGCAAGTCTATGGGAGGGGGCGTGACGGCCGTCACGCCCCCTCCCATAGACTTGCATTGAGGGGGCGGGGCGTGATATCATGAGGGGGCAGGGCTATGACGTCACAAGCTGCCAGCTCCAGCATTCGGTACAGTTTGTTCCAAGCGCTGAGCAGCGGAGTACCCCTTTAAGCACACATCACTGCTTTACAATACGCATATAATTAAATAATGCGAGTAAACGAGCCTTCTGGATACTTCTGTCTCTAAAGCTTGTAAAGAATCTGAACGCACAGCAAGCCAAGTACCCTTCACATACCTTCCGGAACCAAACCATGGCAACATATATTTCTTGCTTTCAATGAATTAACATATTGTCGAAAATGTTGAAGCATCTTTTTTTTTTTTAAACATATTTTTATTCAAGATTTTCCAAATTTTATAAACTTGCACACAGGGCATTCCTGTGAAATAATGTGTAGTATAGATATATTAACTATAACAACAAGACATATTACGATACAGCATTATCAAATCAATCTAGCATCCCGTACCCCTCCCCCACCCCATCCTAATCAGTAATCAGAACGCCAACCGGCGTAAGTCATTCAGGAGAGTATCATGATACTATAGGTGAGATCCCCTCGCATCGGATACCCAGAAGCCAATAAAGAAATACGGATCAGTGTCAAACAGGAACTCGAAGCCGGCCCAACGAGCCGGAAATGGATCTAGTAAGATACCAGGTCGTGTCTGTAAATGGTTGCATCAAAGAGATCAATTCCTCATTCGAATAAAAGGCCAGCATGAACGTTTTCCATTTCTTAAAAAACCATTTAGCCGATTTCTCTCTTGTTCTTAAAATTTCAAGGCGATCTAGCATCAGATATTTTTTCACTTGCGCTATAACTTCCATAGGCGAGGGCATGTAAGCCGACAACCAATGAGTTAAGAGACACCGCTTGGCCCCCAGTAGAATCGTGTGGTGCAATAATGTCAGAGAGACATCCTCTGGCGGTATGTGTAGGACTATAAGTAAAGGGGTCAAAGGTAAAGCGACTTTTAGTTTCCTATCTATCAGCGTGAAGAGAGCGGTCCAGAAATCCTGAGTCTTAGGGCAGGTAACTAAGCCGTGCAATAAATCAGTAAAGGGGGTATTACAGTTAGGGCAGTCAGTCAGTCTGTCAGGTCTGTCAGGTGTCCGGGGTATGGTGAATCCGTAGGTAGCGTGGTGTAATATTTTAAATTGCGTTTCCCTCCAATTTTCGTTAATTACAGCCTTGCGTACCTTAGCCCATCCCTCCAGTATTGGCACAGAGGAGTCAGAGATCCCGAGTGTGGTTTCCCAGTATCTGAATAGAGAGGCAGAGGCAATCCCACTCCCCTTTCTGGTCAGATGGCGGTACAGTGTAGAGAGAGAGTGAGATGGATTGGCTGAGGTCACCAGACTATCAAAAGAGGTAGTTGAGCTTATTCGAGAAAGGTCAGCCAATCTTGGTGTTAGAAAGGACAGAACCTGTCGGTATGACAGATGCTGACCAGGACCAAGACCATATTGGGCACTCACTTCGGCAAACGAGAGATATCTACGTTCGGTAGGGTGCAGTAGTTGGCCAACAGATTGAAGGCCAGCTGATCTCCACAGGGCAAATAAACTGTTCTCCGAACCTTGTGGGAATTCAGGGTGGGACCATAGGGGCATGTACTTAGACAGGGAAAAGGGCAGGTGCATAAGGTCCCTGCCTATTTTCCACGTGGCAATTGTGTCCCTTATAATAATGCTACTTTTTATATGTGTTGGCAAGTTCTGGAGTTTGGAGTGAAGAATTCCAGCCAAGGACCACGGTGCGACCATGGCTGACTCCAGTGCAATGTTAGAGTATGTCGATTCACCCCTAAGCCAGTCTATGCAATGCCTATATATACATGCCACATTATAGTGCCTCACATCCGGGAACCCCACCCCCCCTTTCTCTTTAGGAAGCATCAACTTTGATAAGGCAATACGGGGTCTCTTATTGGCCCAAATAAATTTAGTAAATGCTGACTGAAGTAACTGGATATCAACCCTCTTAAGGAGGAGTGGAATCATTTGAATGGGGTAAAGCATCTTCGAAAAGCTAAGCATCTTTAGTAGGTGGCATCTGGCTAGCAGGGAAAGCGGTAGAGACATCCACCTCTGCAACTCTCCTATTATTTTGCGGAACAACGGGGTAAAGTTAAGAGAGTAGATTGAAGAGGGGGACCTCCCCACCAATATTCCCAAGTACTTAAAGGAGGATCTGGTAACTAGGATCGGGAATGGCATTGATGCAGAACTGTGAGACAGGGGAATAGGAGAAATGTCCAGTAGGACGCTTTTTTCTACATTAACTCGGAACCCCGATACCTCCCCAAAATCAGAGAGGATGGTAAACACCCTCGGTACAGTCCTTACCGGATCAGATAAGAAAAAAAGGATGTCATCCGCAAATAAAGTATGAGAAATTCTTTGGGAACCCATCTGTATACCTAATGATCCCCTTTCCCTCTCAATGAGGAGAGATAATGGTTCAATGGCCAGATCGAAGAGAAGAGGGGATAGGGGACATCCCTGCCTAGTCCCCCTCTCAGGAGTGAAGAGATCAGATAAGAAGCCCATAGTGTGGAGACGTGCTCTAGGTGAGGCATAAAGGGAGCGTAAGTAACCGAGAAAGGGCCCTCCGAACCCCATTGCCGACAGTACTTCCCACAGCCATTCCCAGCGAACACAGTCAAAGGCCTTTTCGGCGTCAATCGATAACAATGCCGCTGTGGGATGTCTGTGGGGCCGTAGATTTACCTCATCCAGTACCGAGAGCACCGCTCTAATATGAGAAACCGAGGAGCGTCCCTTGACAAAGCCCACCTGGGCCGGAGATATTAATCTTGGTAATACAGTTGCCAGTCTGTCAGACAAAATTTTGGAGACTAACTTTAAGTCTACATTGATTAAAGAGATAGGTCTATAACTCCCTGGTAATAAAGGATCCTTTGAAGCATCTTTAACCTGATGCAACTGTGTAGGAGCAAAAGTTGCCCAGTTGCCCATAGCAACCAATCAGCTCGCCGCTTTCACTTTCAACAAGGCCTCTGCAAAAATGAAAGAAGCGATCTGATTGGTTGCTATGGGCAACTTTGCACAGGTTTTGATAAATCTCCCGCGTAGTTCTTATTTTCTGCTGGAAATACATCTGAGCCAATGATTCAGGCGGCACAGAATGGGAAGGTGCCATGACAGCCCTGAGATGGCACAATTATAACAGCTAAATAGCCATCAACAATGCCCCTCAGCGGGGGTTTATAAAATGAATTGGGCCTAGGGTCTCCAGGGGTTTACACCAAGACTAGGTGGATTTGAGAATAACATTTTTCTCTAATTTCCTGCCTGTAAGTGACAGCTAAAAGAGGGAAACTACTGTATATAGCAATGAATGACATTTAGACAAATACATAGATTGGTGAGAGGGAAAGGATGGGCTATGGGTTTAGTTCCCCGGAGTACCCCTTTAAGCACAAGGCCATAACATAACTAAATGTGGAAAAGTGGAAGGGTCTGAATGTTTTCTAAAGCTTGTAAAGAATCTGAACACATAGCAAGCCAAGTACCCTTCAGATACCTCCCAGAACCAAACCATGGCAACATATTTCTTCCATTCAATGAACAAACATATTGTACAAATTATTGAAATTGTGATGAAACTGTGTAGGAGCATAGTTCTTATTATCTGCTGGAAATACATCTAAGCCAATGAGTACGGGCGCCACAGATGCCATATTAACCCCAAGACGGCACAAATGTAACCCCTTAACCTCTTAAGGACGCAGGGCGTACCTGTACGCCCTGCACCCGGTCCTGGTATATAACGCGGAGTCACCCCGGGTTGGTCCCGGCGTCTAATGAAAACCGGGACCCTGGGCTAATAGCGTGCGGCATCGATCGTTGTGCTGCGCGCTATTAACTCTTTAGACGCGGCATTCAAATTTGATCGCCGCATTTAAAGTAACAAAAATACACTCCCAGCTGCTCAGTCAGGCTGATCGGGACCATCGCGGTGAAATCGCAATGTCCCGATCAGCTAGAAGGTGAGCAGAGGGTGCCTTACTTGCCTTTGTTGCGTCCGATCGACGATTGATTGCGCCAAGCCAGGAATCCAGGCTTGAGCAATTGACCGCCGATAACTTATCTTTGCCATGTTAATGCGCGGCAATGATCCGTCTAGCAGATCATAATGTGCAGTACTATAGCCACTAGAGGGAGCTATAACACTGCAAAAAAAGTGTGAAAAAAAAGTTGTTAAAGATCATTTAACCCCTTCCCTAATAAAAGTAAGAATCACCCCCCTTTTCCCATTTAATAAAAAAAACTGTGTACATAAAAATAAACATATGTGGTATCGCCGCGTGCGGAAATGTCCGAACGATAAAAATATATGGTTAATTAAACCAAGGGGGGATCACATGACTCAGGTCTTGTCTTACAAGTGACACTAAACCCTTAATAAGCACTTTAAGGGGGCTATTTTTGGACACTATTGCACACATCGTACGCATGAGTTTAGCATCAATAAGGTATTACAAGGAGTACTCCGTCCCTAGGCATCTTATCCCCTATCCAAAGCACATCTTATACACATTTCACGCTGGGACCCCCGTTATCTTCAGCGTGGCACCCAAGTCATCCGGTGCACAGAGCGATCACCACTCCATGCCAGATAACGGGCAACCACAGCCGTCATGCACCCTCCATTTATGTCTATAGGAGAAAGCGTGAGAGCTGTGTACTAACCATCACCCCCCCCTCCATAGACATGAATGGAGGAGTCGTGGTGTAACGTCACAAGCACACAAGCTCCAAGCTTCCGTATTCAGAATGCTGTGGTACCGGCCCGGAGATCACGGGGGTCCCGACACCCCTGCCATCAGACATCTTATCCCCTTTCCTTTGGATAGGGATAAGATGTCTAGGGGCGGAGTACCCCTTAGGATGTAAATATGGTTTGTCTGATACTATGGAGATACCAATTCAGATAGGAAGGCAGTCTGCCCCCTTAGGCCAGCAGTGCCCACAATGGTACCTGGTACAACAGCCATGGAAGATAATCAATATTCATTTATATCGTCTTTGTTCTTAGATTTTTCTGATTAATCTCATGTCTTTATAATGGCTGAAGCTCCCCCTTTCCTGTTGTAAAGCTTCTCCATATACGTAAATCCCCAAATTCCTGCTACTTGCAGCAACCACTAGAGTAAATTTAGTTACAGATTTACTAGTAAGTTCAATTGAAGCTTTATGAATGCTGTTTGTGTACAATCAGCGCCCCCTAGTTGTGGCCGAGGCCATCAGAATTTTACCATTTAACTGTGCAGCTATGGAAAGGAAAAAGTTTTTTTTTAAAGTTAATAAATATGAATTAACCCCTTCCCTAATAAAAGTTTGAATAACCCCCCTTTTCCCATTAAAATGAAATAAATATGTAAACAAAAATAAGCATAAACATATGTGGAATTGCTGCATGCGTAAATGTCCTAAGTATAAAAATATATAGTTAATTAAACTGTGTGGTCAATGGCCTTTACATACTAAAATACCCAAGTCCAAAATTGCGTATTTTGGTCACCTTGTATACCCTAAAAAATGTATGAAAAGTGATGAAAAAGTCCCATCAAAACAAAAATGGTGCCGACGAAAACTTCAGATCACGACGCAAAAAATGAGCCCTCATACATCCCCATATACGAAAAAAATAAAAAAAGTTATAGATGTCAGAAGAGGAAATTTTTAAACATACAAATTTTGGTACAAAAAGTAATAATTTTTTTAAGAGAAGTAAAACAAAATTAAACCTACCGTATATACTCGAGTATAAGCCGACCCGAGTATAAGCCGAGACCCCTAATTTCAACCCAAAATCCCAGGAAAAGTTATTGACTCGAGTATAAGCCTAGGGTGGGAAATACCTCATCCCCCCCTGTCATCATCCAGACCCGTCATTAACATCCTCATCATCATCCCCTTGTCATCATCCCACACATCCCCCCTTCATCATCCCCTTATCATCCCACACATCCCCCCCTTCATCATCCCCTTATCATCCCACACATCCCTCCTTCATCATCCCCTTGTCATCATCCCACACATCCCCCCTTCATCATCCCCTTATCATCCCGCACATCCCCCCTTCATCATCCCCTTATCATCCCACACATCCCCCCTTCATCATCCCCTTGTAATCATCCCACACCCCCCCTTCATCATCCCCACCCCCCTTCATCATCCCCACACCCCCCCCCCCCCTTCATCATCCTCTTCTCATCATTCGCCCTCAGTGGTCTTCAACCTGCGGACCTCCAGAGGTTTCAAAACTACAACTCCCAGCAAGCCCGGGCAGCCATCGGCTGTCCGGGCTTGCTGGGCGTTGTAGTTTTGAAGCCTCCGGAGGTCCGCAGGTTGAAGACCACTGCGGCCTTCAACATCATCCAGCCCCCTCTCACCCCCTTTAGTTCTGAGTACTCACCTCCGCTCGGCGCTGGTCCGGTCCTGCAGGGCTGTCCGGTGAGGAGGTGGTCCGGTGAGGAGGTGGTCCGGGCTGCCATCTTCACCGGGGGCGCCTCTTCTCCGCGCTTCCGGCCCGGAATAGAGGCGTTGCCTAGACAATGACGCAGAAGTACGTTGGCAATGAACGCACCTCTGCGTCGTTGTCACGGCAACGTGACTATTCTGAGGCCGGGCCCGAAGCGCTTAGAAGAGGCCTCCCCGGTGAAGATAGCAGCCCGGAACACTATCCCACCGGACCACCTCCTCACCGGACAGCCCTGCAGGACCGGACCAGCGCCGAGCGGAGGTGAGTACTCAGAACTAAAGGGGGTGAGAGGGGGCTGGATGATGTTGAAGGCCGCAGTGGTCTTCAACCTGCGGACCTCCGGAGGTTTCAAAACTACAACTCCCAGCAAGCCCGGACAGCCGATGGCTGCCCGGGCTTGCTGGGAGTAGTAGTTTTGAAACCTCTGGAGGTCCGCAGGTTGAAGACCACTGCGGGTGGGGGAGTTCACTCGAGTATAAGCCGAGGGGGGTGTTTTCAGCACGAAAAATCGTGCTGAAAAACTCCGCTTATACTCGAGTATATACGGTATATAAGTTTAGTATCAATATAATTGTATAGACCTGCAGAATAAAGATAAGGTGTCATTTTTACCGAAAATTGCACTGTGTAGAATCGGCTGTTTTTTTTCTCTTTTCAGTTTTGCCCTACAAATATTTTTTTTTTCTGCTTTCGCCGTAGATTTTGTGGTGAAATGAGTGATGTCATTGCAAAGTAAAATTGGGGGCGCAAAAAACAAGCCCTCATTTTGGGTCTGTAGGTGGAAAATTTAAAGGGTTATTATGATTTTTAGAAGGTGAGGAGGAAAAACCAAAGTGCAAAAATGAAAAGAAAAACCTGAGGAGTTGCCCATGCTGGGAGTTGTAGCTTTGCAACAGCTGGAGGCACCCTGGTTGGGAAACACTGCACTAGACCATGAAGTCTACAGAATCTGTCTTTCTGCACTAACAAAAGCCTCTGGAGAATGAGCCGGGATCCATTGTAATAAGGAGATGACAGGAAGAGGGAAGTGTTATGAAATATCATCAATCCTTCATGTGTTCCAGGATGACAGGCGGATACAGAAACATTAGACAGATGGAAAGAATGTCTGCTGTCAGCTGTTCATGACTGAGTGAGCTCCAGATACTTATTGGGAAGTGAGGAGTTAAATGGCCCCGAGTAGAGGGGATCTGACTGATGGGGTATCAGTGGACCCATTCTTTCCCTTATAGCTATGTAATCGTCTCTCCATGACACACGTCTTGTTATGGGAATGTATAGAGGAAGAAAGTGCAATAATTCACTGTCAGGGCATGGGGACCCAGGATAATACATACCATGCTCCTCTACAACTCCTCCTGGGAATACTGAATCCAGAAATCACTCTATTGTGGCTCTTACTCTATCTATCTATCTATCTATCTATCTATATCATATCTATTTAATCTATCTCATATCTATCTCTCTCTCTCTCTCTGTTCTATTTGGGATTTATGTATCTATCTCATATCTATCTCATATCTATCTATCTATCTATCTATCTCATATCTATCTATCTATCTCATATCTATCTCTCTCTCATATCTATCTATCTATCTCATATCTATCTATCTCATATCTATCTACCTATCTATCTATCTCATATCTATCTATCTCTCATATTTATCTCTCTCTCTCATATCTATCTCTCTCTCATATCTATCTCTCTCTCATATCTATCTATCTCATATCTATCTATCTTATATCTATCTATCTCATATCTATCTCTCTCATATCTATCTATCTCACATCTATCTCATATCTATCTATCTCATATCTATCTATCTCATATCTATCTATCTCATATCTATCTATCTCATATCTATCTATCTCATATCTATATCATATCTATCTATCTATCTGTCTGTCTCATATCTATCCCATATCTATCTATCTATCTATCTATCTATCTATCTCATATCTATCTATCTCATATCTATCTATCTATCTATCTCATATCTATCTATCTATCTCATATCTATCTATCTCATATCTATCTCATATCTATCTATCTCATATCTATCTCTCTCATATCTATCTCTCTCATATCTATCTCTCTCATATCTATCTCATATCTCATATCTATCTATCTATCTCATATCTATCTATCTCATATCTATCTATCTCATATCTATCTCATATCTATCTATCTATCTGTCTGTCTCATATCTATCCCATATCTATCTATCTATCTATCTATCTCATATCTATCTATCTCATATCTATCTATCTATCTATCTATCTCATATCTATCTATCTATCTCATATCTATCTATCTCATATCTATCTATCTCATATCTATCTCTCTCATATCTATCTCTCTCATATCTATCTCTCTCATATCTATCTCATATCTATCTATCTATCTATCTAAAAAAAAAAAAAAAAAAAAAAAATATTCCAGAAGAGCAGCACAACAAATTTGAGAAAAATCAATGCAATGGTGCACGCTGGGTGTGTACCCTGGTGAGAGGTTCACATATACTAGAGAAAAACAAGAGACCAGCAGCACACAGAAATAAGGTGCAAAAAAGGTGAAAGATTTATTGCATAATCCCAGTGTACAAAGGAAGCGACGTTTCAGCGACCTCTCGTCGCCATTCTCAAGCTCCTCAAGTTTTTTTCTTTTTTATCTATCTATCTATCTCAGGGGTCCTCAAACTACGGCCCTGTTTTCGGGACACAGGGATGCGCTCTCGGAGACCCCGCGTTTACTTTAAAAACGCAGGGGCCGCCGGGAAGGTGGCGCACGCAGGGACGTCACTGACGCCGTGCGTGCGCCCATAGCAACGGAGCACGGGGCAGCGATGAGGACGTGCGCTGGCCAGCTAGGTAAGTGTTACCAGCGGCACGTCAGCTTCGGTGCTCCGACCACCGCTCCTTCGGTACCGGCACTTACTGCTATGTCCGGACCGGAGGAGCGGTGGTCGGAGCTCTCAAGTGGGGCAGAACACAGGCATACAGCCTCCAGCCATACACTGTATGGCTGGAGGCTGAATGTCTGTGGGGGAACATACTGCACCTAATGTGGGGGAACACTGCACCTAATGTGGGGACTGTACTGCACCTAATGTGGGGGATCTATACTGCACCTAATGTGGGGGAACATGCTGCACCTAATGTGGGGTGCTATACTGCACCTAATGTGGGGAGCTATACTGCACCTAATGTGGGGAGCTATACTGCACCTAATGTGGGGGATCTATACTGCACCTAATGTGGGGGATCTATACTGCACCTAATGTGGGAGATCTATACTGCACCTAATGTGGGAGATCTATACTGCACCTAATGTGGGGGAGCTATACTGCACCTAATGTGGGGAGATCTATACTGCACCTAATGTGGGGAGATCTATACTGCACCTAATGTGGGGGAGCTATACTGCACCTAATGCGGGGGAGCTATACTGCACCTAATTCGGGGGATCTATACTGCACCTAATGTGGGGGAGCTATACTGCACCTAATGTGGGGAGAACTATACTGCACCTAATGTGGGGAGATCTATACTGCACCTAATGTGGGGGAGCTATACTGCACCTAATGTGGGGGAGCTATACTGCACCTAATGTGGGAGATCTATACTGCACCTAATGTGGGAGATCTATACTGCACCTAATGTGGGGGAGCTATACTGCACCTAATTTGGGGGATCTATACTGCACCTAATTTGGGGGATCTATACTGCACCTAATGTGGGGGAACATTATTCTGCACCTAATATGGGGGAACATTATACTGCACCTAATGTGGGGGAACATTATACTGCACCTAATGTTGGGGAACATTATACTGCACCTAATGTGGGGGAACATTATACTGCACCTAATGTGGGGGAACATTATATTGCACCTAATGTGGGGGAACTGTACTGCTCCTAATGTGGGGGAACTGTACTGCACCTAATGTGGGGGAACTGTACTTCACCTAATGTGGGGGAATTGTACTGCACCTATTGTGGGGGAATTGTACTGCACCTAATGTGGGGGGAATTCTACTGCACCTAATGTGGGGGAATTCTACTGCACCTACTGTGGGGGAATTGTACTGCACCTAATGTGGGGGAATTGTACTGCACCTAATGTGGGGAACTGTACTGCACCTAATGTGGGGGAACTGTACTGCACCTAATGTGGGGGAACTGTACTGCACCTAATGTAGGGGAATTGTACTGCACCTAATGTGGGGAACTGTACTGCACCTAATGTTGGGGAACTGTACTGCACCTAATGTTGGGGAACTGTACTGCACCTAATGTGGGGGAACTGTACTGCACCTAATGTGGGGGAATTGTACTGCACCTAATGTGGGGGAATTGTACTGCACCTAATGTGGGGAACTGTACTGCACCTAATGTGGGGGAACTGTACTGCACCTAATGTGGGGGAATTGTACTGCACCTAATGTGGGGGAATTGTACTGCACCTAATGTGGGGGAACTGTACTGCCAACCCTAATGTGGGGGAACTGTACTGCCAACCCTAATGTGTGGGAACTACAACCTAATGTGGGGGGATCTATACTGCCAACCTAATGTGGGGGGAACTGTGCTGCGTACTTAAAGTGGTAGTCCACTAATAAGATATATACGTGTGCATAGGAATTTGTTCATGTTTTGTTATTTATAGTCCGGCCCTCCAACGGTCTGAGGGACCGTGAACTGGCCCCCCATTTAAAAAGTTTGAGGACCCCTGATCTATCTCATATCTATCTATCTATCTCATATCTATCTATCTCATATCTATCTATCTAACTATCTCATATCTATCTATCTATCTCATATCTATCTATCTTATCTATCTCATATCTATCTATCTATCATCTATCTATCTCATATCTATCTATCTATCTATCTATCTCATATCTATCTATCTCTCATATCTATCTATCTCATATCGATCTATCTAACTATCTCATATCTACCTATCTATCTATCTCATATCTATCTAACTATCTCATATCTATCTATCTAACTATCTCATATCTATCTATCTCATATCTATCTATCTCATATCTATCTATCTCATATCTATCTATCTATCTCTCATATCTATCTATCTCATATCTATCTATCTTATCTATCTCATATCTATCTATCTCATATCTATCTATCTATCTCATATCTATCTATCTATCTCATATCTATCTCTCTCATATCTATCTCATATCTATCTATCTATCTCATATCTATCTATCTATCTATCTATATATCTATCTCATATCTATCTATCTCATATCTATCTATGTAACTATCTCATATCTATCTATCTCATATCTATCTATCTCATATCTATCTATCTCATATCTATCTCTCATATCTATCTATCTCATATCTATCTATCTTATCTATCTATCTCATATCTATCTATCTCATATCTATCTATCTCATATCTATCTATCTTATGTATCTCTCTCATATCTATCTAACTATCTCATATCTATCTATCTATCTATCTATCTCATATCTATCTATCTATCTATCTATCTCATATCTATCTATCTCATATCTATCTCATATCTATCTATCTATCTATCTATCTCATATCTATCCATCTCATATCTATCTATCTCATATCTATCTATATTATATCTATCTAACTATTTCATATCTATCTATCCATCTAATTATCTATCTAGCTCATATCTATCTATCTAATTATCTATTCTCCCGAAAGATACATAGATAAAAGACGGATAAATAAATAAAATACAGATACATAAATAGATAAAATATAGATATATAAATCAAAGATAAATAATAGATCAACCCCAAATATAGACGTTTGTGGTTGATCTATTATTTATCTTTGATGTATTTATCTATACTTCATCTATTTATGTATCTGTATTTTATTTATTTATCCATCTTTTATCTATGTATCTTTCACTTGTCTGTCTTCCATCTCCTTCTCTTTCTTCGGGAGCTGAATTCTAAAGCTCTTTGGATTTCTCTCCTTATATTTCTGGCTCAGTCCCAGTCCCTCTGTATAGAGTCCCATCTGACCTGGTGGTTTATTCCTCCTGTGTTGCACTACAGTGTCCAGACTATGCGGTACCGCCTCTTACTGCTGTTGTGTCTCGGCTCATAAAGCCGCCGGTGCGACACTCCCCGCAGTTGTGGTTCAGGACCTGACACCGGACAGCTCCCCGTCCTCCCCGGTCCCCGCAGGTGGGGTTCAGCTCCTCGTCCTCCCCAGTCCCCGCAGGTGGGGTTCAGCTCCTCGTCCTCCCCGGTCCCCGCAGGTGGGGTTCAGCTCCTCGTCCTCCCCGGTCCCCGCAGTTGGGGTTCAGCTCCTCGTCCTCCCCGGTCCCCGCAGGTGGGGTTCAGCTCCTCGTCCTCCCCGGTCCCCGCAGGTGGGGTTCAGCTCCTCGTCCTCCCCGGTCCCCCGCAGTTGGGGTTCAGCTCCTCGTCCTCCCCGGTCCCCGCAGGTGGGGTTCAGCTCCTCGTCCTCCCCGGTCCCCGCAGGTGGGGTTCAGCTCCTCGTCCTCCCCGGTCCCCGCAGGTGGGGTTCAGCTCCCCGTCCTCCCCGGTCCCCGCAGTTGGGGTTCAGCTCCCCGTCCTCCCCGGTCCCCGCAGTTGGGGTTCAGCTCCCCGTCCTCCCCGGTCCCCGCAGTTGGGGTTCAGCTCCCCGTCCTCCCCGGTCCCCGCAGGTGGGGTTCAGCTCCCCGTCCTCCCCGGTCCCCGCAGTTGGGGTTCAGCTCCCCGTCCTCCCCGGTCCCCGCAGTTGGGGTTCAGCTCCTCGTCCTCCCCGGTCCCCGCAGGTGGGGTTCAGCTCCTCGTCCTCCCCGGTCCCCGCAGTTGGTGGTTCAGCTCCCCGTCCTCCCCGGTCCCCGCAGTTGGTGGTTCAGCACCCCGTCCTCCCCGGTCCCCGCAGTTGGTGGTTCAGCACCCCGTCCTCCCCGGTCCCTGCAGTTGGGGTTCAGCTCCCCGTCCTCCCCGGTCCCGCAGTCGGGGTTCAGCAGTCGGGGTTCAGCTCCCCTTCCTCCCCGGTCCCGCAGTCGGGGTTCAGCAGTCGGGGTTCAGCTCCCCGTCCTCCCCGGTCCCGCAGTCGGGGTTCAGCAGTCGGGGTTCAGCTCCCCGTCCTCCCCGGTCCCGCAGTCGGGGTTCAGCAGTCGGGGTTCAGCTCCCCTTCCTCCCCGGTCCCGCAGTCGGGGTTCAGCAGTCGGGGTTCAGCTCCCCGTCCTCCCCGGTCCCCGTCATCGGGGTTCAGCTCCCCGGTCCCCGCAGTCGAGGTTCGGCTCCCCTTCCTCCCCTGTCCCCGCAGTCGGGGTTCCGCTCCCCTTCCTCCCTGTCCCCGCAGTCGGGGTTCAGCAGTCGGGGTTCCGCTCCCCGTCCTCCCCTGTCCCCGCAGTCGGGGTTCCGCTCCCCTTCCTCCCTGTCCCCGCAGTCGGGGTTCCGCTCCCCTTCCTCCCTGTCCCCGCAGTCGGGGTTCAGCAGTCGGGGTTCCGCTCCCCGTCCTCCCCGGTCCCCGCAGCCCTGACAGAGGATGGTCCGGGGGAGGGACCCTCCACACTTGCCGGGATCTCAGTGACCAGAGAAGATGGGCTCCGTGGATCTCCATCACACCCTGGTAGAACTTCTCCCGTGGAATGTGTCCCTGTTTGGCTCCATGTCCCCGGGCAATGCCAGTGTCTGGGGGCCCCCTCCGTTCTCCAGCAGCGTCCTCCTCTCTGCCCATGAGCCGGGCACCATCGTTCTGGTGCTCATGTACTCTGCCTCCTTCCTGGCTGGCTTGGCAGGGAACATCATGGCATTGAGGGTGCTGGGGACCCGCAGGAGAAGAAGATGTCGCTTTTCCGCAGTCTCTGGGACCAGGGACCTCCTTGTGAACCTGGCTGTATGTGACATGATGGTCATATGTATTTGTATGCCAATCAACCTCGGCCACCAGGTGCACAATGCCTGGGTGTTTGGAGACTTCTTGTGCAGAGCTGTGCCCTTTGTCCAGGGCAGTGTCAGTGTCTGCCAGTGTCCTCACCCTGGCAGTCATCAGTCTGAACAGGTACTATAGTGTGCACAGCCCCCTGCATGCCAGGACTTTCTACACCACCAGAAGGCTGGGGATGATGATCCTGGTGGTCTGGCTCTTCTCTTCTGGCCTCTGTGTGCCCCTTCTGTTCATGAACAAGACCCAGAACTTGGTCCTTTTCCCTGGTAAACTGGCACTGGTGGTTTGTACAGAAAGCTGGCCCAGTATAAACATGAAGCTCATCTACAACTTCCTCCTCTTCTGTGCCCTCTATGTCTTCCCTGTTTTATTTAACCTACTCATCTGCTTTCTTACAAGTCGCCGACTATGGGGGGCAAGTGACACTGTCCTTGACAAGAACACCTGGTCCTTGTCTGGATCCCGGCTAAAGGCTCGGAAGAAAATTGCCAAGATGGTGATGGCCTTGGTCCTTCTGTTTACATTGTCCTGGCTGCCCCTCTATGTGGTGGACATCTGGATCGACATCAATATGGCCTATATGCCCTCTGGGCGAGGTACTGGGGCATCTCCATCATAACTGGGTCCTCCAGATGAGGCCATTCGCCTCAGTGGCTTGGTCTCACCAATTCCACCCTTAACCCCTTATGCTACTTGCTTCGTAGGCAACTTGTACAGATCAGCCAAACACTTTAGAAATAGCTATCGAGAAAGGATAGTCTCTATTTTTAGCATGTCGCTGACCCAAGCCCCAGGGGGACCCTTCTGCGCCCAGGATATTACGCTACAAAGGTTCCAGAGAGCCAATGGAGCAGCAGCCCAAAAAAGGCAACTTCCGGACAACGTTTCGACCTCTCACGAAGAACAGAAGTGCTTCCAGTGAACAGTACCCTGGCGTCACGAAACCTGCACATATCTGATGGGGGACTATGCCCATGCCTGGGCCCTTCTCTGCTGGGACCCTGACTGTTTCTCTAGGCTTCTATCGATTCTACTGTCATATGTGTAATGTTAAGCTATCCCTGGCACTTATTGATCATGCTGTAACGTGGCATGTGCCCCTAATTACAATGCCCATGTGAGCCAACAAGGGCCTGC